>NC_060162.1:5672107-5869030 GCF_021292245.1 Micropterus dolomieu | reverse complement strand
CTGTGTCGGACGAGCCCTGGGGGAGCTCCAGCTACTAAACCAGCTGTCCCTCAGACAGACGTTTGCTCACTGAGACACCTATGTCACTCTGCTGCACAGACGCATCCCAGGACATCTAGCACATAGCAGAGAGGCTGTAAAAGACTCCAGCCTGGATAGCTGTGAATGGGCGTTGATGTGCTTTTAGATAGGAGTTGGAATTTTGCAGGCTGTGAGATAAAACAAATAGCTTGAATACGGTTCTACAGTACATCCGCGGAACTGGATGATTCTAATCTTTAGCCGAAATATTTATTTCTGTACATAAGTTAAAACCACCGTAACGCAGACTTAGACTTCAATTAAGTAGGGCTCCTGTACTGAATGGATGGAAGTATTTTTTCTGCTTGCCCACACTGGCAAATCCTGCCACCCACTTTTCCCTTAATGTAATCTCCATGATGGAAAAATGACACACTGAGAACTGAATTGCATTGCCCAAGGTAATGAGATGAATCATCAGTCTGCAAAACCTAACCAGACACAGGGATACTTACACACACACACACAAACAGATGGACAGTTTTTATTTTTGGAGTATTGATCTACAACCTGACAAAATCTGAGAGAATCTTTTTTTTGGCATGAAGCGTGCTGGCCCTTCTACTAAGACGATCAAAGCTGTGGATAACTCTTCCACATGTTCACTCCCCGAGTCAGTCATCACCTCTGATCTCTGCATTGGCTGCTATGTGTGTCTGAGGAAGAAGTTGCAGTATACACCAGGAATGTAATTTCAATAAACTATAATCAATGCCTTCTGGTGTTGTGGTAACCTGTGCTAGACAGAAATCTACAGCTAAAAATACAACTGATGATGTGTCAAACTACTACTGTATATATCTCTATTTTGAAGACAATATTTGGAATTCAACTCAAAGGGCATTTACAAATTAATTAAAACATTTGTCACATCAAATCCAAGTACATTTCTATCAGGGATAATTATATCTTCTTACCTGTACTAGTGCAATCTACTTATCACAAGCCCGATCAGGTAAGATGAGGCGCTCCTCAGAGTCTCCACACATTCATTGAAGCCAAGAAAATGATGCTTTGCTCTGTTGTGTCACTGCTCTGTCTTGCAGCCTCTCCAGCAAGGTGGCAGCTCTGTCAGTCCTCCCTCAGCCAGCTCCTTATCTTCCCTCACCGTTCAAAGCTCAGGCAGGAGGTTCAGCTCCTTTACTGACAGAGAGAGAGAGTGTGTGAGAGAGAGAGAGAGAGTGGGAGCAAATGTCTTTTAAAGTGTGAGGAGTGTTTAGGTCAGACCCCATTGCTTAAACTCCAACCCTTAAATAGCCGTCATTCTCCCTCCCTCCACAGCTTTTCTTCCCTCCCTCTACTGTAACTAATGGATGCAGAGCTGGGCTGCTGCTGCCTTTAAATGAGATGCCAGTGTTACTGGGAGTCATGACAAAGCGAGCAGTGCTTGTGGTTGTGCAGGAAAATTAGAGGGGGAAGCCAGGAATGAGAGGAAAGTGAAGTCAGAATGTAGACAGCAGACCGACGTTTCCTTTCAACTGCATTAACTTTGCAATAATTATTTATGATAGTCTCCTGCACGATTGAGGCTGCAGAAACCAACCATACTCTTTGTTCATTTTACTCAAATTAAAAAAAAAACAACTCATTTTTGAGGAAATCCCCCACAATCATCCATCACCACTGCTCCTTATTCCCATCAATCCCTCAGCTCACAAAGACTCACCGTGTGACTCTTACTCCAGCTCTGTTGCTGTGGTGAATATCTACAGCAGCTAAAACCACATTTAAATGCAAGCACTCTTAATTGAATATATCTGTGGCGAATTCCCTGATTGAATAGTTTCCGTTACTATCCAACTGGCGATAAATTAATAAAAAGTCACAGATAAAAGTGTAACTGCTTTGAGGCCAATTCCCGGAGGAAATGTTTCCTTGCTCGGACACAGTTATTTCTTGCGCTGACAAAGTTAAGTCCTCATACATTTAACAGATGCTTTGAGCAGGAAACAGACACATTTTTAACTTGGCCATCTTGGATTAAAATGAAAGCAAGCTGCAAGGGAATATGTGGTATCAGTTGGTCCCAAACCTGAATGTAAAACTGCAAGACTAGCTGAGGTTCAGCTGGGGAAACAGGCAACATGTCACCATACGGACGCAGTCAACACAGTTTAATCTTAATATGATTAGATGAGGATAAAGCAGCTTAAATCTTTAAAGCGAGTCTGTGAGACTGGTGAAGATGTTCACGATATGCTGGTTTATTGTTTGTTGTGAATACAAAGTGTAAAAGACCTTTAGATTGAGTAGGACCATTCAGATTACTTACTTTCATTGCTGATTAACCTGCTGATGGCTTTCCAGATTAACCAATCAATCATTTGATCTATAAAATGTCAGAAATTAGTAAAAGAAAAATGCCCATAACAATTCTCTCAAGCTCAAGGTGACGTTTTCAAATTTTCCTTTTTGTCTGACCAACAGTCCCAAACCCAAAGAAAAAACATTTACTGCCACATAAGATGAAGAAAAGTAGTAAATTTATTATTGAGAAGATATGACTGGGGATCTACTTGACATTTATGCTTTAAAAAAGATTAATTTGCTCTGCTGAAATGATTTATCGAGTAATTTAAATAATTCGATTACTTAAAAGCATTGACACAAATTCTTTGCATCGATGTTTTGTTTAACAACTGGTTTGTTTTGAGACCTTTTCTTAAGATACAAATACATTACTATTATTGAGTCTACATGGAGCCACAGTTGGTGAACAAAATGTTAAAGTCCTATCAAAAGATTTGACCTGTACTTCTGAACTCTTAAAGAAAAATAAATAAATTCCAGTTAGAAACGTTTGTTCTGGCTTTGTTTATATAAACTGACACGGAGGAGGAGCATCAAAGAGTCAAATTAATGGACTGAAACAATAAATCCTGACTAATCTGATGGCACAACAGAGATAAGTAGATTTGTCACTTTTCATTGCAGGATGATTGGGTCAGGTAAACCAAGCCACGAGGTACAAAGACAATACGTGTCTGTACTTCAAGATCTTGAAACAGGAAATAGAAGCATGTCTGAAATAGAGTTCAAGTTGAAGAGGTTCCCCAAGCAGAGGATAAACTCATAAAACATGCCACTATTCATCAAATCAAATCTTCTCCTAAGGTTCAGAAGACTCCAGGTATCCGGTCTGAGGGCCCTAAAGAATGAGAATGTGTGTGGAACCAAGTAAATAGGTCATACTGTGGCCCCCTTTAATTTAAGCCTCCACATGTGTTTCACATGTACTACACATTGCAATACAGCCCATGTGGCTCTAGCACGAACCATAGAACATTTGCAAGCTATTGCTACTGACACAAAAACACTTAAGACTAAGAGTGTACAGCTCTGAGCTAAATGCTAACATCAGCATGCTAACATGCTCACAATGATTTATGTTTAGCAGGAATAATGTTTAACATGTTCACCATCTTAGTTTAACGTGTTAACATGCTAACACTGGCTAATTACAGCACTAAACACAAAGCACAGCTGAGGCTCAATGTCATTAGTTTTGCAGGCAAGTGTTGGATAAATTTAAAATCTGACCTAATGATGGCCCTAAATTAACAGTTAAGGGTCACTAAAGTTATTGCAAATCATCCTCACGGGATCTATTGCATGAACCAAATTTCATGCGATAGATCCAAAAGCTGTTGATATTTTACTTAAAAAACAAACATGTTAACCTGTTGGAGGAACTAGAGGAAAAATGGGGGGATCACTAAAAGTCTATACAACATTTACAAGACATAAAATAGTTATTTATTATTCAAATAGTTAAAATACATATTTGGACTAAAATTGTGGACAGAGTGACCGACAGACCAACATTGTCATCCCTGGAGTCACACTGCTAGCATAGCAAAAAATTACTACACTAAAATGAAAGACTATTAGCACCTCTGAATTAAACTTTGATATCCACAATAAAAGGAGGGTGAACAGTAGTAGTAAAAAAAGTACAACAGTCAGACACATTCATGAGTAAATCTGCCAAGCAGATGGCTCCGTGAGGAGACTCAGGCCACACCAAAACCACCCTGTGTTAAACACAGGTGTTCTTGTGTTTGGAGATTAAAGCAGGCGTTACAGATGGATCTTCCTCAACTTAAAAAAATAAAATAAATAGGTCCAATTCCTTATTCTGAGCTTTGATTTAACATGTGGCCACAACAAGATACAGAAAAGTCCAGTGAAATATTAATGTAGACTACAGTAAGAAGGCGGTTTTTGCTTCAGAGCAGAGAGAAGCAAAGTATTAAGATTTAATAAAAGAAAGTGAAAGACAAAAAAAATAAACATTTTTTTGTTTTCTTACAGCAAAAATGTAGACACTTCACTGGTTACATCTTCTCAAATGTGAATATTTGCTGCATATGATAATAAGTAAAATATATTCCAGTATTGGACAGAGTTTTGACAGTGAACGATCTATTTTGAATATCAATAAATTATTTCAAGCAAATAATTCCCCCCTCCCAGTTTCTCAATTTGGAGGATTACACACTTTTCTTTATCTCGGCTAATGTAACAATAAAATGATTATCTTTAAGTTTTCAACAAAACAAGCTTGGATTTGGATGGTTGTTTTACCATCATTGCATTAAATCACTGAATTGTTTTGAGAATGAGAGCATGGGATTCTTTTTAATACAAGAAGAAGGTTTTCTTTCTTTTTGTGCACTGAAATACATTTTAGACTCCGGTGCACTTAATGGCTTGCTTTCAGAACTGGCCTAAGACTAAACATTTGTTGGTAGTTTATACAGTGGCATTCTTTCCTAGAAATTATGGTTGATTCATCCAATCCATACAGCGGAGCTGACATGCTGCTTGGTCCAGTCCTCTTTAATCTCAACAGGCTGAAAATGGCATAAAGAAAAGCAAAGCGTCTCCAGTCTGACCTTTAGACAGGGTTGTAATCATAGAGCTCAATAAGTCATGGGTAGTTTAGGCTCAACTGTTCACCTAAAATTAACCATGAGGTCAGTAAATGTAGCAGCTTTATTTTTTCAAACGTGAATGGAAATAACAATGACTTGACTATTAAGAGTTTTTCCTTTACGAAGATGCACAAAACCTGAGAAAACATGTGCTAAGTTGTCAAACACGATGTTGTAAACTGCGCTGACAGAGATTCAATTTAATTACATTGCAAAAAAGACGTTGTACAATGACTCATTATTTTCCCCTCTCATGTAGACATGCATTACGTTGACATATTTACATGGTTACTTACATAATGTTCAATTATGTAGCTGTACAATTACTGAGAGGCTCTAAAGTAGGAGGTGTATGAGTTGTTTGATCTTTTCTAGTTAAAGAGTACAAACTAAGGAGAAGACAGAATGGGGAACAGCCTCATTTGAAATAAAGTTGCTTTGTAAATGTTTTATGTAAAGTAGCTACTGTTTAAATAGTTCTACATTAGTTTTGTTTGGTGTTCAATGAAAGTTTTTGTTTCAGGTCTCTCTAAAATGGAATCATCTGGCACATACATTTCCTATAATTTAATAGATAAAGGTGTATATACTACAATCAAACGACAAATTTTAACACAATTTCAAGAAAATTCACAAAAGAAAATGCAAATGAGCGTATGTTGCAAGATCCCTAGCTATACCGACAATAACCTAATAATCAGATCATATACCAAGATAATACTGTGACATATCGGTTTATCTGGACTTTTAGATTGTGAGTTTTTTCCAGTGAGGCTCATCAGATTTATTATCCACAAACTGTCAGAAACTCATAAACACTTCTTAGATGACCTCATTAGTTTTAATGACCCACTGTAACTCGTGTAAACCCATGACTTGCAAGATGCTTGTAAGAATCTACATCTGTGAGTCACTTGTAAGAAACATCTGCCAAAAATTAGTTTCACGATTTGCTTCTGGTCAAATATCACAAAAAGGATAGACTTGACGAGACAGGAGGGTTATGTGAGGTGAAATAATGACAGGAAGCTAAAGTACAAGCACGGGATTTAAACACATAATAAATTAAATACTCAAAAAATCAAAAAATAGTGGCAGTGAGAGGTGAGCTGTAGCGTGTGAGTTGTGTTAAGAAGCCTCAAAATACTGACACCTGATCGTGTTGATAATATTAACATTGGGTGACAATCAAACAACAAAAGACAGATAGAGAGCCATGCATCCTCATATGTGGTGTTACATCCTTACCAGTCTTACTCTGAGTCAGCTAGAGGCCATGTTCAGACACTGAGCAGACCAGAGATGTCCCAGCTCACACAAACATGAACTAATATGGCTCTGAAGGCATCACAAATCCCTCTCAGGTCGATCCTGAGGCTCGCCAGCACATCTGCTGGGAGCTTCTGATTTCAGTTACTACTATGAACAGCTTCAACCAAAACCACAGACGGCAAACTCTGTGTGGAGATCCCTTCCCTTTGTTGTCTCAGTGTGGGAGCTCTAATGAGCTTGTGCTCTGCAAGTGCAGATTAGAGGATCTGCACTTGCAGGCATTAGTTTAGGGATTAGAGTGACACTGGTGAATGATCTGTACTGAATGTGACCCTTCATTAACAGCTGTGTTTGGTTGGGATGAGCTAGAGCCCGATATCTTTAATAAGATCAGCAATCGGTAGTCGGTCATCACTGTAGTTACTGTCATAGTAATGAGATGAATAACTGCGTTCACCTTTAATAAAGCAGGTGCATATAATTCATATTTAGGTTGCAAATCCAGCAGCTGGCTGCATTTAGTAAGGCTTGACTTGACTCAACAACGACAAAGCTGTGCTACCGTCCTGGGTGGACAAATGACAATGATACGTATAATATTTACATTTCACCATCTTAGAATAAGAATCAGAATATTAGTTTAACGTGTTAGCATGCTAATATTGGCTAATTAGAAATAAACAAAGTGCAGCTCAGCCGGATGGGAATGTCATTAGTATGTCAAGTATTTGCTCATTAACTAAAGTATTAGAATATCTTTAGTTGAATAGATTAAGGGGTCAATCAGTTTTTACAGTTTACCCTGAGGGGAACAGCAATGCATGTACCAAATTTCATGGCAATCCATTAACCAGTTTTTTGAGATTTTACTTAAAAAAAAAACAAGTTCAAGCTCACAGTGGTGCAAGAAAAAGTCAGGGGATCACCAAAGTTAGTTGGATTTATCCTCTAGTGACTGAACTTCCATACAAAATCTCATGACAATCCATCCAAAAGTTGTTGAGATATTTCAGTCTGAGCCAAAGTGGTGGACCAACCAACAGACCAACTGACTGACATTACATTTCTTAATTCATATTAGATAAGGAATTCTATGTACAATTGTTCAGAACCCCTTTATTATTTGAACACCTGAAAAGATTTGAAACACTGCCCCAGCGTTACAAACTACAAAAAGGAAATTGTGTCTGGTGTTCTAGTCGACACAATTTAGCCCACACTTCCCCAAAATAATCTTGGTGCTTCATTTTCTCCCTTTGATCGGTTCATTTGCTGAATTAATGGTCTTATTGAGCAGGGAGAGAAATTATCATTGTCAATTAAAACAGACAAAGAAATGTAAGACAGGCATTGACTGCATTAGGAGAGTCTTTTGTCACTGCTGCATGCCCAAGTGAACTCAGTGTTGTAAAGTGAAGATGTTCAGGGGTTATTAACCACACAAAGAGTTTCCTTCAGACTTCAACAGCAGATATAATCTGCCTCAGTCAGAATTTTAAAATAAATCCATAACCTTTAACTGTATTTGCTATGATCACTTAAGTATAAATAACTTTCTACTGCAACAATGACAAAGACTTTCATAGCTCCTTTTCGATGTACTTTGTTGACGATCATTTCGATTCTAGATTTTTCCAAATACAGTTTGTGCACAAAATCTCTGTCACAATAACACTGACGCTTGCCAACTCAGAGGGAACTCAAATCTTCTTAGGCTTTCTGAAGCAGTACCACACATTGTCCCAAAATACATCTGCAAAAAATCCACCCGAATGAAGCTGTGAATGTGTCAACTCAGATATCAAGTGGAACACTTAATGCCAAGGTCTCCACTGATGCTTACATCACTGCATTGGACTGTAATCCTCTCTCGGGTGTTGATGACATTCATGCCAACTGCAATCCTGCTATGTTCTGTTTGGAATATTAATATGGCACAATTCAACATCTAACTTAAATGAAAGTGCCCGAGCAATATTTAAATGTATCTGAATGCAAGAAAACCCTTTAAGCAACCTTAAGCAAACCTACCAAAGCAATGTCTACCCTTATCGCTTATGTTGTGAGGAGTTCAGCCAGATTGTTTAATTTGAATAGTTTATGAAGTCCTTAAGAGTTATCACTATCTAGTACGGCTGGACCATTAATTGAAAAGTAATCTAAACCAAAATACAGAACCTCTAACTGATGTCATTTTACCGCGTCAGTTAAAAATCCTGTTAATATTTCCCTTTAAAAACATAATACCGCGTGTGAAGTCACATGACTGCGTCCCATACAGTCCTGCTCAGCTTTCAGACCAGAGCCTGAGGCTCCGGGAGATGCTAGCTAGATAGTTGAGCATATTTACAGTACAAACCTTGTCAGTGAATATGAGCACAAATCGTCCTGCTCTACTATCTAGTATTTCATAATAAAAAGTGTGTGTGTATGTTTTCGTTTTTTAAATATAGATTTATCTTACATTTATTCAAAGGATACACTTCAGGTACAATTGATTAATTGTTCTGTGGTACATCAGGAAATATCCCAATTGAGGTCAGAGCTAGTGAAAAGCACAGCCCTGTCTCCTGGAAAATTGCGTTTATGCATGTATGTATGTTTTGAAAGTAACATTTATCTGTCAAGTCATAAAAGTTTCATATACAAGACAAATCTGCAAAATTAACATGT
This sequence comes from Micropterus dolomieu, assembly GCF_021292245.1. Classification (NCBI taxonomy): domain Eukaryota; kingdom Metazoa; phylum Chordata; class Actinopteri; order Centrarchiformes; family Centrarchidae; genus Micropterus; species Micropterus dolomieu. The sequence continues at coordinate 5,860,067 of NC_060162.1, read as the reverse complement.
TTTTATTTAATTTATATGCAATATAAAATCCGCTTGAAGCAACTAACGCACAATTAGAAATAGTTTTAGTTATATTTAGGCACTTATGGCTCTCAATTAACGTTGGGGAAAAAAAATCGCAGTCTTGGTTAAATACCAACAAATTTAAAAGTGACTTTCCCCAACCGTAACCAAAACGCCTTTACCCAACCACGCAAGACTCATGACGCGAGCCACCGTGCCTACAATCAACCTTGACCTACTACTTCTATGTAGCACAAAAAAACTTGCCAAAACAAATGAGTATTATGTAAAAGTTGGGGAAAGGGTTGGATCGTAGTGGAAGACTCGACCAAGGTCTTTACAGTCTTACATCGTAATGTGTTCACATTTAAACTTGCAAACCAATTTCAGACTGGATGAGATCTTGCTAAAAACTGCTTCACTTGCAGATGATGTAGAGCTAGATTAATAACTCGGCAGATGTTATGATTTCTTTAACTGTAAAACCTCCTGCTCACTTCTTGATTGTTTATGTTGCGCGTTAACATCAATCAGCTGATATGTCAGTAACAGATTTTTTAAAAAACGCCCAAATATCCATACCCATAACAGCCTCAAAAATCCAGTATCTTTAGGGCTATAAAATCATACACTATCTTTTGTATCTTACAAATAAGGATAACTATAATTACAGCGTGAAAATGTTTCTGTTGGCCGACAGAAATCCTTCTCAAATATTGTCAAAATATTCATGTGCTGCTGATTCTACTGTGTTGGCAGCTTAACACTGTGGTTCCAAACATGTCACTTTGTACACAAGTTATGGCATACAGCTGAAAACAGTCCCAGATAAGTTATAACACTGGTACTCTGCAGAGCTGTGCTTCCAGCAGGGCCTCCCCGCTTTCAGGGCCTGTCTCATTGCGTCCAGCTGACATTTCCCCAATGTGGGAGATGGCTGGTCTTCACAGAGGCTACTCAATCTGGCCTCAGTTAGCAGCTACTCAGCGCTTTTATGCACACAGCTGCAGGAACTCTGCGGTCTTGACTTGGAGAGGACCATATGGAAAATGTGTGGGAGCACGAAGTGATCGTTCTCACTTCTGTGACGTCTTTCACTGTGAGGTCTGCAGTTTTTCATCCATATGAGAAATAGTCTATTAAAACCTCTGTGAAAGTTTACTGTTAAATGATAAAGCTTAAACGTTGAAATTAAGCACTCTACTTAACTGAGGCCGATTTCTAAAATTTAAATAACACCACTAAAGATAAAGATTAATGCTAATGTGACACCTAAACTTGTTCAAGCATAAATTAATTGGACATACAAACAGTATTTTAACAGTAAATATGGCTTGGTGGAGTGAAATATGGCAACTCTAACAAAACAACTGCACCATGTTCAACTGGGAACAGGCAGAGGTAAATTATTGCCTCTAATCGGTTGCTGACTGATGTGCAGATAAGGTGGCTGGCCATCAACGTAAACACTAGCTCTGCAGCACAGAAGGCATAAAGTGTACATTCAGACTAAAATAAATACATCATGTTGATACAGTGTGTTTTCAACTAGCCACCGGGCCACATTGAGGCAGCACAGCACATAATTTTTCTCTGCAGTTGAAAGGAAGTGGACAGTAGTGTCTGCAACTGATCATTATCTTTACAAGATGCTTTTATGTCTGATAAAAGAAGGTTGGAGATACATAAATGGGAATTGCTGTCAGTTGAGATTAATGAAATTTGGCCCCATCTGTGTGATTAACAATGGAAACCAAACTTGTGTACAACGTGGCAAACATGGAAGTGACATTTTGCAGGCTCCATCCCATCTATCTGTGGTAAAGCCACTATAAAGTCTTTAGAGTCCTTGACAAAAAAACAAACTCAGCCACTTATCATAACACTGCACAGGTGCAGGTCTTTTGGAATGAAATGGACTGTGTCCGAGTCACGTTAATTTCTTCACTCGACCAGAGTTGGCTGGGAGTACGGGTTGTTCAGCAGGCCTCGTGTGTTAGTGCTGGAGTTCAGTGAATATCCACAACAAAGCTTCACTTTCATCACGCAAAAGGCAGTAATTCAGTTATTAAATCCAAATTGCAGCCATGTTTTCCCTTTTATAAGATGAACTACAAGATAACTCTAGTGCATTGTCCAGGTGCTGCACTGTACTCTTTTCGATATGTCAACATAGCTTTATCAATGATGTACAAAAATCTACTTTCAGCATTTGTGAATCAATTCAGAATCATAGGGGGTAAAAAGTTTGATTCCACATCTAATATCCATCTATCTAAAGAGTTTATTTAAGCATTTAGCTATTCTGAAACATTGGTCAAACAGAGCTTCCAGGTGTCGCCACAGTATATCTGCAGCAAAGACTGAATTAGATCAATATACTAGCTTATTGGCTCCAGTCTGAATGAGTAAAAGCCACTACAGGAGGAAACTTCAGATCAGAAGATGCGTGAAAAGCCATGAACATTTTTTGCTCATGATTCTATTTGTATAAAACGTGGTAGGAAACATTAACAAATGAACACAAGTGCAACCAAATATTTACCACATGAAGTCACATTTAATTAAAAAAAAAAAAAAAAGAAAAAAAAAAGAAAATGTGCTACAGACAAATTTAGAAATGGGAGAAAAATAAAACTAGGTATCAATCAGCAGAGGGTGTTTCTCCAACTAGCCCATTCAACTGCAACCAGAAAGCTCAGTCATCACTTGCAATACAGTTTGTGAGGTCAAAAGAAAAGAGCAATAAAACATATTCAGTTTAGAATTCATAAACAATGTTTGACCTTCCAAGTAATTCTAGACAAAAGGCTACTTCACTGTTATCTCAAACAGCTTTAACATGTCAGTTTGTTTATATCTTTCTGTTTGCAGGAGAGATCTTTTTCTTGAGGAGCTGTTTTATGCAACTCCAGATATACCAAAACTGAACAGACACTAAGGTTGGGCGATGTCTACAAAATTTCCATTGGATGATGTCTACAATGAAACATCGGGATGGACGATGTCATCAGGTGCACGGGCGCGCGGGGGTCTTATGTGCAGTCGTCTTATGTGCAAGTCGCGGTGGATATTTTACGCACGGAGCAGGTAAAGCAACAGTGAACACACAGGGTGCAGAGGTTGGTTTCAGTTGTTTGATAGGCTGCATCATTAATAAGTCGACATGCGGCTCAGCTGCTGCCGTGATAACGGATCGCAGGTGGAAATATATGGAAAAAAGACACGTTCTCAGTCTTTTAGGCGACTTTATAAAACATACTGATCAACATACAGCTGATGGAGAAAATGGAGCAGATGGCGTTTGAGTTAAAGCGGAGACCTTTTGCTACGTTTGCACCTCCCATCCAGACTACAACGATGAAAACAAAGACCTAAAACTGAGAAATTTGGAAACGCTGCCAACCCCGTTTTACGTTTCAAAACTCCGGAGGGCGTTTTAGTGAAGACGGGACAAAACGGAGGACTTAAGAGACGATGACGCAGCCGCTCACGTCGTTTTAATGTAGACTCCAAAACGCAGCGGAGACACAGGTGTGGACGGAGATGGTATTTGTTTTAATTCTCTGTTTGTAAACTAAAACGGAGTAGTGTGGATGGGGTCTGAGTGTGAGGAGAAGGGAATTCCAAGGCAGGTGCAAAGCATACTTAGAACAATGTCATGATGTCTGCCAGCCATCGCCAATGGACGATGGCATCGTGTATCAGCCTAACAGACACCTCTAATAATTTCCAGGAGATCAGTCATTAGTGAGAAATTTAAGTGAAGATGAGGATGGCTTCAGTTTCAGTGACAAGTCCAAACAGACAAGAGTTTATCAAGCAGCAGCTGCTTTGTGCTCCAAACACAACAAGTTCAACACAGCCGGGATGAGGGGAGGTGATGTCATGCTTATCAGGCTACTGGAAATGTAAGCACAAACTTCTGGATAAACATGTCTATGGTAAGTTAAACATCACTGTACCAGATTATTTACTGGAAAGCAAATGGAATGTAATCAAAACTTCTAATCTCACTGTTGTCATTGAGAAAGATAAGAGTTTAAAAGGATAGGTTCACATTTTTTCAAGATTATCTTAAAACAACAAAAGAGTTATTGGAGGCTGTAATTGTTCCTTCTGTCCATTGTAGCATGAAGAAGTCCTTCCCTAACGCTATTACATGTGCAAATGCAAAGGTTCACCAACATTAATATTTCTGTTACACTAGCAGCCTGGACATAAGAAGGGCAATGCTGATTGGTCCAGACAGAAATATCTCAACAACGATTTGACAATTTGTCCCAACATTTAATAATTGATGCCTATTAACTTCAGTGAGCCTCTGAAACACATTTTTCTCATACTGTTCACTGCTTCAGCACCTCTTTTCAACCTTTGTCTGAACACTCCCATTTTAGTTCCCGTCTCTTTAACGCCCCCTGCTTGAATGCCCACTTGCTTCTGATTGACCAATTTCCTCAAGCACAGCAGATGGGCGGGTCTTAGCTGAACAGCGCTGAATTAGGGCCAGAGACTAGCCCTCACTGATTACTGTAGAAAAACAACTTGGTTTTACTGAAACTGGATCAGACTGGATGGAGAAAATATTGTTTGTATTGTTGTACGTTATCACTTACTTAAGCCACCAACTACTGCTTTTAGAAGCTGCTGCGTGTAACTAGTTAACCATGCAGCTAAACGAGCTGTTGCGGATTCTGCCCGGACTGAAAGCTTGGTGCTCCGGGGGTGTGTTGGTGGTTACACCTCTAACATTAGTACAGAAGATTTGGACCGCTTAGCAGCAGCTAGCAGTTACTGTGGCATTAGCAAGAAGTAATGCTATCTGTCCATCAGGAAAGCCAAACGGAGCGGGGGAGTAACACACGGTAACTCCGCTTTAATCTTGACAAGCCGCAGAGCTGTAGTCTCTATTCATTAGTCACTGTAACTTACAGTGTACATTTCCAACTTAACCGAGCCTTACTGTTGACCCTTTCCTTTCTGCTCTGACTTCCTGCCTGGTTTGATCTGCTCTATGCTGCTTGAGCAGAAAAAAATAGACCAGCTACCTATTCTCTGCGGAGCGGAGGAGAGCCGTTTCTGGGACGCACTGGGGACGCGATTAGCTCCGGCAACCGTGGCGCAGCCGTAACGCGCCGTAGATGGAGTCAGTGGATTTTAGCCCCAAGGGTCCATCTCTACAGCAAGTTCCTCTTCTTCCACTACACACTCACACACATACACGCTACGCCTACACATGCGCACTGATGCCCCCTACCTTGAGGATTAGGGTAACATTTCTGCACTTTAAAACATTTATTAAAAGCTTTTTTTTCCCCTTTTCTCATTTTTTTTTATTTACAGCATTATACATTGAAATTTATATTGTAATAGGCTGTATATTAACTTATTGGGAGAAAACTGGTGGTTCTATGTAAAATCAGAAGTTGAGCATCCCCATATCGCCAAATGGCATGATCCTCGTTTCGCTGCGAAGCTTCGGCTGTGAGATTGACAAATCAGGCTCCGCCCACTGAAGCATCGAATCTTCGACTATTCGGGGTTAGCCCTAGTGATTTTGTATTATTTAGACTTTAAAAACTGTTAAACTATCATTTAAAGTATCTAAAACCTTGATGTTCCAATTTATACATTTCTCAGGCCACAGTCAAGACTTGTTGCATGGAGGGAAATGCAGTCAACCACACAGAGTGAACATGCCAGACTGTGGGAAACACCAAATCACCCAGTCTTCCTGCTGCACACGAGTGAAGTTCTTCCAGATATGAAGTCAGATGTTTAGTGGTTTGAAGCCCTTGTGGAACAGATCTGTACCACAGAGAAAAAAAAGCAGCTAGAGGCCACCTAGTGACGAACTGCACTGAAACCTTCAGCAGGAGATGCAAGAAAGCCCAACATGTGTTGTGATGTTTATTTTCAGTTTAACAAACCTCTCAAACTGTTCTTCAGTCTGATGACTGATGTTTTACCCCAATATTATGGGAGGTGAATGGAATTTATTTTCTTAATTTTGTAGTGCTCTCACTTCTTCAAAGTAGAAAGAAAAAATATTTTGTCCATCTAATCCTGAGAAGGCCTCCAAAAGCAAGTAGAGTTTCACCTGCTGATAAAGGAGCCGAGGGATTATCCCAATCATTTGCAGGTCTATTATAGGGTGTCGGTGGTCTGGTTTGATACACTGCTAACATAACTGGAACTACAAAAGACCACCAATTTCTGCAATCCAAACGATCCTGAGCAGAGGCTGGCTGTATGTCTAAGGTAGGGACACACATACACACAGGGCTTTCAACCTTTGTCCTGCTTATTTATAGATTTTGATAGTGGCAAACCTGCTTTGGCGGATTAACAGGGTGGCTGGCATGTGGTTTAATGCTTTTTGGTGTCTAAATATTTTAGCATATGATTACTGTAAGCCATCGGGTCAGAGAGGTGGTCCTATTTCTGATGACAAAGCAGAGAACAGCCACTCATAAAAACGTCCCTCTCATCAAACGCCACAGCCTCAACTGCCCAAACCAACCAAAACAATCTGCCATTACCAAGACAACTCTACTGGTGCCTTATGATGTGGGTGACTGTGGGAGGTGGAACATTTCCATTGGGTTACTGGCACACAGTCGTGCCACAGACAATTTGAACTTTAGGGACATTCTGCGGTAAACTTGGTGTTTTATAAACGATCAGCAACAAGCTTCTGAGCCTGCTGTAAGGATGGAGCAGCTGATTAAAGGTGTGATAATGACTTTATTGGTATTTTAGCACAATATTTAAATGCTTACAAGAGGTTACTATTTAATTACATAAAGTTGATTAACTGAGAAAATTTTGGACTGTTGCCTGGACAAAACAAGCAATCTGAGGATGTGAGCTTGGGCTCTAAAAAGTTGTTTTGGGCATTTTATTGGCTAAACAAGACATTTTTTAGCTAAATGCTAATATCAACATGCTCCCAATGACAATGCTAACATTCAGATGTGAGGCAGGTATAATATTTACCATGTTACCTAACTTAGTTTAGTATGCTAGCTAACATGAATGTAAACACAAAGTACAGCTAAAGCTGATGGAAATGTTATTAGTATTCCAAGTATTTGGTCATAAACCCAATAACTGGACAAATTAATTTCGACCTTCTTATGGTGTCTAGAAAAAAAAAATTAAAGGATGACTTAAGTTTTTTCAATTCATCCTAAGGGGGAGCATAAACACCTCTACCGAATATAATTTCAACCTATCTAGTAGTTAGTTATAATTAAAAGATAAATCCCCACATTTATATAAATATATATTTAAATGGGTAACAAGAGCCAATTCTTTCTCTCTCATTTATTTAAGCTGCAGTGATTAATTGATTAGTCGATTGACAGAAGAAAATAATCGTAACTAGTTTGCAAGTTGACTAAATTAGCCTAAATCATTTTTCAATCAGTGTGAATATCACATGGGTTTTAAAGTGTTGGTCAAATAAACAGAGAGAAACTGGACATGTTCTTACAATTTCCTTCACATTTTATAAAACATACGTTCGACTGGTCGATGATTGAGAAAAATATTCACACTAATAGAAAATGAAAATACTTGTATAGTTGCAGCCTTAATTATTATTCTTTTAAAAAAAGCATCCTATTGACAACTTGTACAATATTTCTGCATTCAAAAAAAAGTCTACAACTCCACAAGTTGTCATTCTGTGACAATCTGCCATCTGACAGGGGTTGTGTTAACATTCATTTCTATTTGCCTCAAACTGCCTTCCATCTCCAGGAGAACGCGACTCCTGTCTCTAAAACCATGGTGAGGTAAACACAAACATCTCAAACTGTGAGTGATAGGAGGAAAGCTCAGTGAGGCAGGGAGCCTGAACGATGGATGTTGTTTGTCTAAACCAGATGTGCTGACAAATCAGCCAGCTGCTGTTTTCAACAACAGAAACCGTTACATTACAGCTGTGAGCTGATAACTAGAAAACATCAATTGTTGTAAAACATTCCCTTTGTTTTTCATAATCCTACTCCATAAAAATGAAGGATATTTTTAATCATTTTGATGGACATTTGATAATGGATAGTGGTAGTATGTTTTTCTTTCCAAAGAGGGCCATTGATCAAATCATGGTAACTAACTTAGATAATAAAACAAAGTGTATAATATACATGAAATAATAAACGTTGCAACTACAGAGCAAAGATATTCAAAATCAACTTTGAAAGGGAGTACTCTGATGTGTATTTTCAACAAAACAGTTGTCCAGAATTAGTATCGCAGTATAAACAGGAAAAGTCCAATCACCCCGAGGAAAACTGTGGTGTGCACTAAATATTCAAATATCACAAATACAGTAGACAGGTTAGAAACACAGGGATATATACGCACTTACAAATTTGTAAATATATTTTATCTTATTTTGAAATGGCGGTTACCAAATGTATCCTCACACTTTTCTCTTATAACACCTCTAACATGCACAAAAGCATCTGCCAAATGAGTAAATGTAATGTAATGTAGTGTAAAGGACATTAATATGTCTGCTGAGTGAGACCTAGAATGTCAATTTCCCCAAAACATACAGAATAAAACAAGCCAGCCAGTCATTTCTTAAAGTATACTACCTTTTGTCCACTTTAGCTCAGATTCAACTGGAGCAGATGAAATGAAGTCCTCCAGGAAGAATCTTCCATCAACAAGCCAAAAACATACAAGTTTAATCCAAGGGCATCACGCATGATCCGGTATCACACCAGGGGACATTTTATCCATCAATTGAAACTCATTCCTTTAAAAAGCAAAAAATATATAAAAGTAAACAATGAATTTATCTTGAGCAGAACAACTGATGTTTGTTGGTGTTAACGGCCAACAGTAGCTGATATGTGCATGGGTCATCTGCCTCCCTGCACAAAGTCTGTAAAATTAAGGAGCCAAAATCAATACCGGTAATAAGCCATCAAATGAACAAAAGAGGTCAGCGCTTCCAGACAGAGAGGGATTAGAGCTGGCATGCTGTCTACAGCGTCTGAACACTGCGGTCCTATATTTAGAGTTTTACCACAAAACATCTCTATTTTTATTGGATGTGCTGTATAACCTATTGTCTCCATGAGTTCGCTGAGAAGATGGCTCATTTATTTTAGTTGTTTACTTTTTTCAATAAATTTCACACATGAAAGCTTAAACCCCAACCCGTTCTTTTGCATGTAGAGATATCTGACTGCCTTCTGAAGAGCATTTAAAATAGATTTTAGTAAATCTTCTTTAAATCTGAAATGCTTCATGTAAAAAGGACTTCCCATGTTGCCTGGGGATCTCAGACAGGCCTACTCAGTATCTGCTTTTAAATCTCTTCTTATAATGCACTTTTATCTTGAGCCTTTTTCATAACTGATATTTGTTGTGTAAATTTTATGTTGTTTTATACCTTATATTTTTGGATTTTATTTAGTTTTATAATCTTTTATTATTTGTTTATAATGTAACACATTTTTTAACTTTGTTTTGAAAGGTAATATTATTGAAGTTATTGTTCTTTTATTGAATTTACTAAATCAATTTTGCTACTCATTGGGCCATAATCACCACGACAAAGACATATTTGCTCAGCTTTTTATTAAAACTCATTTCTCATTTCATAAAATTCTTATTTCTTTCTCCGCTTTAATCTTTCTTTCTTTCCATTTTCAAAACAACTTTTGATGGCGTTTTTCTTGTCTTAACTGCATACCATATTATTCCATTTAAAAAGAAACACCTCTTGTTACAACATGTTACTTTATTTTGCTATATCATAAAACTCATTCCACAAAAAACAAATCTGTTTATCCTCATTCATTTACAATCTAGTCTGACACCAAATCAACACATAATAGTGACACACAGGTGCACAAAACATGTTGAGATCAATCATTTTTTATGGTTACTGGAGGCTACAGTGTGTCTTTTAAGAATTAATGGATTACATATTTTGTATAGATTAATTTCTCATGGCACTGCATTGTAGAAATTAATTACAGCCATTAATGCAGTTTTAACTCTGATTGCACATATAACACTGCAGGTTAAAGAGAATGAATGGAGACTAGAGTTAAAGGTCTGCCAATAACAATTCCAATAGTTTCAAAAAGAGGAAAAGATAAATGGTGCCCCCAGAATTCCTTTTTTACAACACCTTGTAAAATGTAACTTACAACCGGCATTATATTAAAAGACATAACTCATGATCCTGGAAAGAAGGAATTGAAATATACACATCTAAAAAGGTCCTGTGTTAACTTGTGTCGTAAATACTCTGTGGGTCCTCTTCAGGTTGTTAGTAGGTCAGAGGTAAAGCCGACATGGATCCTTTCTTGGCTCTTTTGATCTGTTTTCTTAGAATTCCTTCAGGTCTGCCTCCTGAGAAAACAAGTAATTAGCCCGCTGATTTATGTTGGTCCTGACAAACGAAAACGCTGGGAGATTTTTGTTGTTTTCCAGTGCTAACACAGGACCAAAATAAGAATTTCCCTCTTTCACTGTAAATGTCAGATGTTATTCCACCTCAGGGGTTATCTGGACACAGGGACGTGATGAGTAAATCAGGACTGGTTTTCCTCTCTCTTTTGGAATCTGTGGACATTAAATGTTACCGCTGTGAATAATCAGTTGACTTCATGTTTCTACAAGGAACTCTTGGACAATTACATCCTTATTTCCATGCATTAGTCATGATACTGTGAGAATGTGTCTACACCAGGGCTCGGCAAATATATCTGGCATCGGGCCAAATTTTTTTCAAGCCGTTACATGGCGGGCCAGAACAAAGTCAAATTATTTCAAATCCTTGTATACTAGTGTGCATGTTTAGCTCAGTTGAGATCTTGAGATCTATTTCAGCACCAGCTGCTATCATTTTATTTATTTTTTATTTTTCTGCCATAAAAGCAATCTGGCTGCCGCCCAGATTATTATTGCTGGCGGGCCGGTTCTGGCCCGCAGGCCACCTATTGCCAACCACTGGTCTACAGCATAACGCCCACCATACTACCAAATGATTTCTCTATCACTTCAGCTAACACTGGATCAGAGAGTAGCCATATTCAAAAATCATCTTCCTTTAAATAAATGTGCAAAAACAAACGATTTGTTGATCCACAAGATATAAATTGTCATAATATTGTTAATCAATAAATCAACATTAAAGAGGTGGTATTATGCACATTTTCAGGTTCATAATCTTAAGGGGTTGTATCAGAACAGATTTACATGGTTTCATTTTCAAAACACACCATATTTTTGTCATATTCCTCTTTTCACTCTGTGTGTTGAAAGCTTCGTTTTAGCTATATACATCTTGCCTCTACATTATCTTTGTTGGGAGTTGCACATGCGCAATTCCTAGTTAAGGACTACTAGCCAATCAGAAGCAGAGTAGGACGGACCCTGAGAAGCGGGTAAACACTGCTTCGCTTCAGCTGTATATCCCCTTACCAGCTTAGCAACATATACTGGAGCAACAGTTTCAGAGTGGTGGGTTATTAATTTGTCCATAAAGTTGTCTGTGGAAGTTCATCCAGGTCATCCAGGTCATAGTTATCCAAAGAAGGTTAAAGTCAAGGGCAACTGGACTTGGTTGATGATACCAGAAGATGTTTCATCCCACATCTGAGAGACTACAGCTATTTAACCTCAGTGGGGTCGTTTGCCAGGACCGTCAAAAGGACAGCTGTCCTTTCATCACTTCCGAGGAAACTTAACAAGCGTAACCTCTTGGCCTCAGGTGAAGATGCCAACGATGGTCGTTCAGACTTGGACTCGGGTGGTTCTAAGGACCATAATGACTGTCGTTACAACAGCCAGGAGCACGAAGGAACCAGCGGTATCAACAAAGTTTTAACTCTGCACTGTCTCTACATCACAGCAACAACTTTATGTCCATTGACTGCCTGGAGGGTATCTAATGTTTGGAAGGAAGAGGAGAGGCAGCAGGCGGCCCTCGTCACTGTGTGCTGCAGCAGCTGAGTGTTTTTCCGTTCAGTTTTCCCTCTTGGCGAGCGTTATGATGCGCATTTTGCTGTGTTGTCACAGGGATGAAAGGGAAATGGCTGGACTACAAACGAGCTGTTTTCAGGCAGTGCAGAGCAGAGTTTTCTATGGGAGATGGGAACTCCCTTTGGGGTGGACTTTGGGTTTTCTCACTTTGCAAACGTATTACATGCACAAAAAAGATATATAACTCAATAAAGGAGAGGGGAAAAGCAATGTTGAGTTGTGAGTAAGCAATGTTACTTTCACTTGCTGTGTAACGGTATGACGTCATTAAGTCAGAATATTGCCATTATCACGATATTAATTATTTTAGTATTTAAAAAATTCTGATATATCGTGAACGATACGATACTTGCCACACCGCTAATCAGAATCAATATCAGGAAAGAAAAAGGTGGATCCCTACACTTCGCACAAATAACTGCTGATAAAGTCTGTGGTAAGTTTAATTACTGCAGCAATTGACATATTCTGCAAAGACGGGGTTGCAGTTTGATTTAATATGGAAGTTTTTATGTAGATTCAATTGCACACTAAAAACCTTGTTACAGTAAGCTCTTCTTTGCATTTATATTTTTTTTAATACTGGAAATGCTGCATGCATGTTGACCTGCTAGTATTGTGTGACCTTAGCAAAGTCCAACAAGAAAACAGGTATGCATATAATGTTGCTGCCAAGTGGTTAAAGATTCCCCCTTCTTTTTATTTGTTTACAGTTTGTTTTTTACTTATGTTACACACTGTTTAACAGAGAGGTGGCAAGCTCATTCTCACTTGTTTTGAAGTAATCCAGACAGTAATCTTTTATCAGTGTCCCTGTGTGGATTCTTTATTAAAATGAGAAGGCTGATATTTCTACTTTCTTTAAATATTTGGTTTCCAGGGAAACCTCTGACCGACCATAAGAACATTTGTTTTTAAAACTGGTTGACACAGAGTGCTGTTACTCTGCATTTTTGGCTAACCAGTAATCTTTTATTCTTACGATAATAGAGCTGCATGTTTTGGATGAGATTAATAATATCTGACCAGATGACACTGAGCTCTGTGCTGTTCAAATAACTCATCTATGGCAGGATGCCATCAGTAGCAGAGTTTATCTCAGAGATCTCTTTTCCCACATGCTGGATATATTGGTATTGTATTGCAGATGTGTAGTTTGGCACTGAAATCAACTACTGTAATTTATAACTTTAGATGCAAAACCAGACTTTTACTTTCAGAGGCAGGCAAAGCCAGAATGTAAGCAAGTTTTAAAAAAGGTAACCAAGGCCAAAATCATTCTCATGATAAAAACAATCTGATGAATCAGGCAGTTCTGAGATTAGATCACTACAGAAAGCTGAGACACCGCTGTTTAGGTAAAGCATGAGACAACTGATGGATTGCTGGATAGTTTGTCTTTTAATGATTTTGTACAAAAAAAAAAAAAAATAAGAGTGCTACTTTCTAATAAGGCACATTTTATAAAAAATGTTACTAATGGGTTATTAATTGTTAATTATTAGTTTTATAGATTGGTTAAAAGGGATTCATTAGAACAACTTTTGGGCCAAGTTGCAAAAAATCCCTTTCAATGTCTCTTTTCAATTCAATTAATAATGTTTTCTACAATAATGTTTTAAATATCGGCCGATATTAGGTAATTGCCGATAAAATTGTAATTGGCTGTTATAAACACCGATAAATGACAATTAAGAAACAGACAGACGGATCCGAATAATGTTATGAGTGTTGTCGTTGTATAGTTCGTCCTCCAGAGTGTACTCTGCAACTCACCAGTTGGCAACAAAAAATTTACAGCAAAACACAGCAATCAGCTGTACTTCTGTTCAAGTACACATAAATGTTATGCATAATAGTCTGTGTTTATGTTATGTTTCTGAAAAGAATACTATTGTCCGATAAATATCGGAATATCGGTTTTAAAACCCTCAAATATCAAAATCGATATCTCTCGTAAAAAGTATTTCTCCCTTTCTAATAAAGACATCAAGACTGCAGTTATAAATTTAAAAGTGAATAAATCTTCCTGAACGTTTGAAGAGCTAAAAATACAAAGCAAATATCATGCTGAGGAAGTAAAAACCAAAAAGTTGCTCTCCTCAATGAAAACTGATCTCTAACGCATTAGTAAATAATTTATTGATATTACGACCATTTGTTGCAGTTTATTATAAAGTAGATAGAACTAAAGCTTAAGATTGAATTACTACTTAATTTAATGATTTCTTTAGCATCTTTAGAAATGTGCTGCCATGTCTGAATTTTTACTGCCAGAGGTTGTAACAGACTCTCACGGGAGAAATCAAAATCATATATGTACTCATTTGTACCGTTTGTCTACTGCAAGACAGGAACAAATGAAGACCTGGACTTTCTAGCCCGCTAAACCTTTATCAGGCTACCAATATATCTCTCTCTGCCTGGATGTCCTGTGGCAACCTCATTAATTGTGTAATGGATATAAAAGCTCAAACTATAAACATTCTCCCCTTTTCTCCATGAGTCTTTCCAAAAAATGCAAGGGCCCAGGAGGCCCTGGAAGATCTCAGATTCTGTCAGGAAGTTGTAGAACAAGGCTACTTGATCCAAGAACACCAATAAAACACACTCCGGCCCCAGAGGCTCATTTATTTTACTGCTGTTTTGGACCCAATATAGCAGATTGAGGAATGTGAATACATTTCTTCAGGTTGATCTCTTACTATTCAACTGCACTGAAATAAAATTACTTTACCAATTTTTATTTTTATTTCAAGACCTTCCATTATTTGATAGCAGCAATTTCGAACACTATTTATCAGATCTGATTCAACATAGCAGTTACCTCATTAGCTGGCAGATGAAGTGGAAAAGGGAAACGAGCACATAGTGTCAGTAGCCCTGGCAGAATAGTCACATGATTGTCACAAGGAAACAAGGGAAAGGGTCCAAACCGGGTCCAAGAGATTAGACAGGAGTGGGGCAAGAAAAAAGGTCAAGTCTGGCAAGTCTGAAGAGTTCAGAAGTAATGCATGGGCCTGAGGGAAGTGAGAAATGTCTGGAGACATGGAGAGACTGAGTAAAGCAGGACTTGTGACAGTGGTAAGGGTATGCCCCTGAATATAATTACACCGATTCATCTTAGCCCCAAACAACGCTATGTAAAACAAACCTCTGCATGCTGTAGCCTGGTTACAGAACTCAAAAAAGACGCCAACATTACCCTTTGTTCGGCAACTCAAACTGGTCTAGTGCTCTTAGACTGATTATCAGACCAGCAGAGCAAAGTAGATTCAATTTGTACATAAAATAGGAAATATCCATTCCAAAAAGTAAGAATGCTTCATAAAAGTGTTGAGAACAATACATCTGAGCTTCAGACACGGGTATTGTATTCTCTGATTAAAATATAATCCGTAGCATTACATATCCAAAGTCAAGTTTAACAAGCAAATCCCTTTTATAAGTTCTATTTTACAGTGAAACAGACAAAAAGCATATTTAGTGAATGAGCTCACTGCTGCCCAGGTGGAGGATGAATCAGCTGTAGATGAGTTACCCGCTGGTCATGTAAACGCCACGGTCTCAATGCTGGCGCCACATCACACTGTCTGTGAAACACCAGCAGGCCCTGCATTACCCAGCCTTTATACTTTAGATTTGAAGAGTATTATTTATTTGACTGACTGGATATTCTGAAGAAAAATGTAAGTTGTGTGTTTTACCAAGGTTCATAATTATACCTCTTACAAAAAAAAAGTAATTTTTTT
The DNA here is from genome assembly GCF_021292245.1 of Micropterus dolomieu. NCBI lineage: Eukaryota > Metazoa > Chordata > Actinopteri > Centrarchiformes > Centrarchidae > Micropterus > Micropterus dolomieu. The sequence goes on along the minus strand of NC_060162.1, from coordinate 5,844,285 downwards.
TCAATATAAGGCATTTTTAACTACCCCACGCTATAGCACAGACCCCTGACATGACACAGTGGTTCATTCTGTGCAAGAGAAGTGTGTCTGTATCCTGTCCTTTTAATTATGTATTGACAAGACCCCGGGGACTGACCTAATTTAATTGCTAACCAGCATTTACTCAGCAAATGTGGGCCATGGTAATAGAACATAGCACAGTACTGCACAAAGAATACATAAACCTTTGTCAGACTGGAGCAGCTTATCAAAGTCAAGTGTTCTTGGCGTTCTACGTCATTAGAATCCCATCCAACAAAGAACAGCCATCTTCTCTGATGATGAGCAGACAGGAAAAGTGGTGGAAGGAGTACTCAGACCTTTCACATAAGTAAAAAGCAGAAATACCACAGTGTAGGAATACTCCATTACAAGTAAAAGTCATATATTCAAACTGTTACTTAAGTAAAAAGTACAACACTTAAAGCTCCAAAAGTAAAAGTAGTCATTATGCCTATTTCAGTATAACGTATATTATTGAATTTTGTTATTTCTCTTTTTTGCATTAAAGATTTAAGCAAGAAAAATAGATTCTGATTATTCCGACACCACATGAATGCACCATCAGTCATCGCTCACCCCTCCCTTTCCGAGAGCGCAGAAGAAGCTCAAGCAACAATCTAACTACAATGACAGGGGACATCGGCAGGAGGAAGCCAGGGTCCACTCACTGGGGGACAGTAGCAGGTTTGACTCAGTAAACTCTTCAGTATAAAATTATATGCATTCCCATGACCTGAGTGTTTTGCTGATGGTGCATAAACTGCTGCACAAGATTAGCTAGTGAGCTCGAGAGTGCAAACATTCCTGAAGATAAAAATGTTTCCTGAAATGTGCAGACTCATGAAAATATCTCAAGCACTATAAATAGCATGGTAATAAATAGCAGTAAGTGTATGAAGTGGCCTCATGTGGTTGACGGTGAGGAAGACCATGGGTGCACAGCAGATCTGGTTGAGGTTGAAGAGAGGCGGCATGACGTCTTGGTCATTCAGATCTGATACAAACTACCTTTGGTACCAGACCAGAAAATGCTGAATGCTCTCTGTCTTTTCTTAGAGTTACAGGTTTACGGTTAGAACAGAGAACCGCACTTTAATAATGTGTGTGTGGGTGCTTTCCTTTTTAAAAGGTTTAAAACACTTTCACTATGTTACTGTAGCCAATAAAAGTAAATGTTGGGGCTGCACTGAATAGTTCAAAGCTTTGTTCTTAATGTTAATATTCAAATTCTAAAAAGATTCAAATCCTGCGCAGCTTGTGTTAGGTAGGGAAATCTCTGGGTCAGTGTAGCTTGTGCTGAAGTGCCTGCTTTCTTTCTAACAGCCAGCAGGGGGCGACTCCACTGGGTGCAAAAACAAAGTCCGATTATATAGAAGTCTACGTGAAAATGGCCCTTGATTTATTACCTCAGTAAACACTTTACTAATGAGTTTATGGTCTCATCTCTAGTTTTTTTTCAATAGAGCATGATGATCATTTTGTAAATTATAGTCCCATTTAGAGGTTAATCTGCAACGTAGCGTGACATGCACTTCCCCAAAAATGTAACTACACATTGCGGCAACCATACAGAGTATATTACTGGACGAAGCCACCCCGTTGATTTGAATGGAGAGCAGTGAAGCCAGTTTTGGACCAATAAACTACTACTACAGGGCTGCTTCCTGTTGGCACCAGCATCTACTGCGCATGATGGCGCAGCATAGCCGTGGTTTAATGATGTAGAACAACAGCAGAAACACCGTAATTCTGGTAGCTGCATAGCTGCGCCAACAAAAAGTCTCATGGCTCAGTGTGTTTGTCTGACTCGGTCTGATCGTCACTGATTAATCAGCCTACCTTCGAGGCTCACCTGCCAAACACCAACGCAGCGTCACTGATGGCCAAATAGTTTTTTTAGATTGCTTTTTTTTTTTCAATCTTTGAATCTTTATTTCATCTCTTTTATAAGCAAGACAAAAATAACATAACAAAATATAACATGACGTAACTTTAACTAAAGAACAAAGGGGTATCATGGGACAAACAACAAAGGCATTACAGAAAAATATTAAAATCTTTACATATTTTAACTGTTTTGACTGCTTTTTCATTCTTTAAACCAAAATAAAGTATTAATGTAATGTTTAATTTCTTAAAATCTTAAAAAGAGGTAATTGTGGTTTCTTCTTCGACCATTTGCACTTGTGCATATAAAACCTTCATGTCATAAAAAAATATGTCTCTTTTCTGCAAAATAGTAGTTGAACCTGTCAATGTCTTCAAGAGATATTCCAAGTCTACCTAAAATAATTTGGTACAAACACATTCATAAAATAAATGACAGACGGTTTCAGCTTAACCACTGCAAAACACACACTTTTCCACATCATCTTTCATGAACCTTGAGATCACCTGGTTCACGGGATAAATCAAATGTATAATTTTAAATGAGACTTCTCTAATTTTGTTGGTGACACAATATTGCTTGTTGATATTCCAAACTGACTTCCATTTAATATTTTCTATTTCCTGGAGTTCTTTTAGATTGCCGAGAGTTTATAAGCAATACGTTTACATCTCTCATGTGCGACAGGGTGTCAGAGGGTTTTGACGTAATTTTTGGGCCTACATGGATCCCTCCATGCAGGCTTTGGTCGGCTTCTCTGTCCGATCTCTGGCTTACCCCTTTGGCGGCAACGCAGAGATCACGAGAACTGTGATTAGTTGGCTGGGTAGCCTTGCATTTCCTCCAAGCCCACAGGAAGTGCTCCTTTGCTTTGAAGTAAATCTTACTAGCGGCTGTAACATAGTGGATCAATGTATTTGAGCATTACAACCCACACGAAATGACTCGTTTCCCTATCAAAATTTGAAAACACCCACGCACAAGCATAAATGCATGGCTACATGCGTAGCTTTCGCCTTAGGCTACAAAAATGAAGCTTTAGGAGGACCAGTATTGCGGTTTATGATTACTGATTCACAATATACTATAGTGCTATGGAACAGTGTAGTTTACATGTCACAATTCTCATGAATATTAATTGATTTTTAGATACACACAAACAGCACAACAGCCAAGGCTTTTTAATAATCTTGCTACAAGACTCCAGCCACAGCTCATTTGGCTGAAACTCAAGCAGTAAAACAGCATCCAGGACAGGATATCTTCTACCTTGAACTCCAACATACTATTTGACTTGGTTGAGAATCTGTTGACTGCTACTTAAGTTGCTGGATTTCTCGTCACATTAATGACCAGTCGGCTACACAATCATCTCAGGCTGTTTTCAGTTGACTGCACCGCTTCCTGGCAACTACAGAGTGTCCTGTGCTTTAAAGCCGATGTGACTTTCAAAAGTATGAAGATTAAATAAACAGAGGAACTGCAGGTGTTACCTTCTAATCCCCTTTGGCTAACCGCCAACAAACATTTGTGTCCAGGCATGTCATCACGATCGCTATTATGAGAATACGTCATCAACTCAGGGGGACAAGGGCAGCATCAATCAGCCACGACAGTACAAGTAAATGTTTGGATTACAGGAGGATCCAAAATACCGTCAAGAGGAATGGACTCTTTTTTTTTTGCCTCTAGTAGTTTGAGAAAGCATGACTAAGAGTCTACAGTAGCCATGCTAGCTGCTCTGTGAGGCTGTACTTAGGCGCAGCTAAGTGCTCACATCAGCCCACTAACATGGTGATGTTAGACTAGACAGGTATTCATAGTTTTCACATGACGTCACGTTCAAAGAGGAACGCTCCCTTGGAGGGCCAATAAAAAAACTTTATTTTCCGCTGCCCGACAACCAGGAAGCAAGTGGTACACTGTTATTTTGAGTCTGTTACTTTTGTGTTGCCAAAATGCCAGATGGTGGTTGTGATTTGGATGCACTAATCAGCGACTAGACAAGCCTAAGTTGTGTTGGGTGAGGGATTCCCCACAAGGTAAATGTAAACATTACCGCAGTCGAGCGCTGGCAGGGACCTGGCGGTTTTTAACGACTGAATTACGGCAGCGGGTGCTGTATATGGATCGCATCTGGTAAGCGTGACCCCAAAACCCAGGTACCGTTACACCTCTACTAAAAATATTGCAGGACTATCTCTGGTAAGTCACTTTCGACACCCAACACACCCACGTTCCTCACATTAAAAAAAAAATACCAGCAGCGCTCCTTCCTGCAGACCACCTCAATATAAATGAATGCACTTCATTAACTTCACCAGCACTCTCTGGCCACAATCTGTCAAACAGCCACATATCTGGGAAATGAGCTGTGTGTTCCAGTTTCTCGTCTGGTTTAAGTCTGTGAATGTGGTGACATCAGACATCAGCTGTTGCAACTGTGTGACTGAGAGTAGGATAACTCCTGCAACACTTCCTGTCTGACCTGAATCACTGGGAAGGCATAGAGGGTGGAAAAAAGTACAGGAAAAGAGGCAAACACGTGCAGACTCAAATCTCGGCTGCTTTTTAATCACGAAAGGAAACGTCAGAGTGCTTCCACATAAAATAAACTAACTCTGGCCACCAAAGACACAAGAAATGACAACTGCGCTCGGAGCCACATGGCATTAAAATCCCACAGTGCTGCTTGACCAGCTCTTTTCATGACACACATTGTGAAAATGATCTGTTGCAATACAAAAAAAATTGGTGTGCCATCAAATTAAATAAAATCTATAAAAAGCAGTTTAAATTTCACCCATAAATTCAGACCTTAACATTTCATCAGCTGCATGAAAAGTAGGAATTATTAGACATGACTTTAAACGTCATATTGTGCATGATATTCCTGTGTCTCGACTGACCGATAAAAAGTTCTTCCTCAGAGGGTCTTGGTTAGGGCTGCAAGATTTGAATCTTGCCACGAGTCCAAAACTACTGACTTTGTCACACTGTAAACAGCGGAAGAACTAGTAAAAATGAGTAGTATAATATTATAACATTAAATAAATAATAATGGATTATAAGCTGACTGCAGTGCACACAGAGACACACACAGAGCACTTCTTTTGTTTAACTAAATTGCACCATTTTTGCGGTTTTGTAATCACACAGGATGATATTGCGGTGCGCTATGCGAGCAAGATAACTCTTATCGCTTGGCTCGCTTCCTCTCCTTATTCTTCAAAGGACATCTAAGTGACAGGTGCTGTTATAACAGCAACGTAACTCTGAATCGGGAGCTGGGTAGCGAGTGTTTGTCCGAGCGGTAGAAAGTGACACAGAACGCGAGCGGAGGAAAATATTCTGACAGTAAATTTACTGTATCGGTTACAGTGTGTCAGCTTCTCAACACCAAGAAAAGTCTGTTGTTTTCCCAACTGCTGGAAAAGTCAATCCGGTTAGCACTAGCTAACATCTCCACTCCCCTTCAGACCGCGCAGCTGAGCAGGAAAGCTTATACAGTAGGCTGCGTCTTTTGGCTGCTTTAAATTAACATTAGCTCAAACATAGAAAGTAACTGGTAGCTGTAATTTATTACTACCTGCTTGTCCAATGTTGACAACATCAGGTACAAAATAAACTGGTGTAGCCTTCAGCTTTGTTCTGTACAGACTGGTAGGCCTACATCCTTAATTATTTTCAGATGAGTCTGAGAAAGTGGTTGTTAGGAAAAGAAAAGATGGAGGTGACTGGAGGAGCCGAGGTTAGTAAAACAAATTAATAATGCAAACTAATCCTTAGAAGCTACTGAAGAGGCGTTTCTTTTTGGATTTTAATGTGCAAATAAATTGCACCTCAGAAGGGAGGTGGTTTCTCATGTTGCCTATTTTTTTATATTAACGTCTACAGATAAATGTCTAAAGCTGTAAAATGAAGACACAAAAGGCAAACATGAACAATCGTATCTATGATGATTCTGAGGTCATGTTAACAGGGTTTTCCTGCTGTTAAGGCTTAGGGGGTGATGCCCAAAACATGCTGTGCAATAAATGTATATCACTGTGGAGAGAATCATAACCATCCAAATTACTTTCCCCAAGTCTAATGATTGTAGTTCCTAGGAACTAGTAGGACCCCCTGTTTAATAAATTTTAGCTTTGAAGTTAGTCAGTTTTGATGTCTGTGTTGAGCAGTGTTTGATTAATTCATGATTAACTTATATTGTAATATTAGAATCAACCATTAAATCATTAGTACCATTTGGCAATGTTTTACAATTCAATGACATATCAGAAGATCAGATTTTGTATGGCTGTGAATGAGCCAGTTATGCTGAACAATTGGTTGGCCTAAAAGAAATGTATAGATTACCATTTTGAGTTTGCAAAAATACCAAATTTTCTCTGGTTCCAGCCCCATAAAATGTGAAAATGTGCTCTTAAAAACTGAATCTCTTTGTGTTTTAGACTGTTGGTCAGAGAAAACAAGGAATCTAAAGATGTCACATTGGGTTTTGAGAACTTGAGATCCACATATACACTAAACGACAGACTGATAACTCTAAAGAAATAAGTGACTAATTGACAATGGAAATCACAGAGAATTCTGGATTACTTCATTAAAAACTTAAGAAACTGACAATGTGAATCAAACAAGGCCAATTCAAGTCAGTGACGAGCCCCATTTATCTATGCACAAAATTAAATAAATACCTGTGTGTGTGGATGTTTAGTCTGAGGGACGCCGCTGGTTTCAGTGCTTAACGTCTGACTTAAAGAGAGCAATCCAAAAGCAATGAGGAGCTCAGGCTTTTGAAAACACCGTCATCATTCTCAGTGTCTGGCTTATGTACGTATCATTACTGCTTTGGCATTCTCAGTTTGTATCATTCATGCCAAATCCAAACCAGAGCCTGCTGATGTCCATCTCAACCGTTCTGAGTCGGTTCACCTCGAGTCAACTTGCACGCAAAAAGTAGACCTTTGACCTATGTTGATTCTAGTTACTTTACTTTTGTTTTAAGTTTGGGGTTAAAAAAATTGGAGTTGCTTTTTTATCAGTGGTGGAGAAAAATAACTGCAATACAAGTACATTTACCTAAGGTATCTGTACTTCACTTAAGTATTTCCACTTCATGATACTTTATACTAGAGTTGGGCCATCGGCGATGGCTGACCGACATCACGACGTTGAGCCGGCATCGTGATTGAGAGCTTTAAAAATATTATACAGAAACTAAAATTTTATCTTGAACGATTCTATACAGTATTACTCAGGTACACAGCTTCTTTGCCTGTATTTTTTTCAATAATGCAACATAACAACAACGTATAATGCTGCTAAATGCGGTCAATGCAGCATTTTCACACGAAGAGCATGGATTCGTTCAACGTCAGGAAAGGTAGTGGTTGCAATCTAAAACCTCACCGCTAAAGGCCACAGAAAACTACACATGATCCCTTTAAGGTTGAACAGGGAACCTTTATTTTTTGTTTTATAAAATATGCTTTAACGTGATAATTGTAATTTTCTTCGATCATATAATTCCAGCTATTAGAAAGCCAGCTGAAGGCACGGTACACGTGCATGTGATCAGGGTGGGACCACCTCAGCCTCATTTTCAGCCTGGAAAACAACTATTAACACATTTTGTAGAACAATTCATTTTTTAAACTCAGATGCCAACAACAACCTGTAGAAATAGTCCTTTTCAAATAATTTCACACCAACTGCACTGCTTCTGAGTCTAAAGATCATCAAACAGCTGCTTTCTTTAACCGAAAAGCAACTGTCCGTGCTGTCTGTCAATGAAAGGTCGCTTCTGCACTACACCATTTACATGCTAAGTATTGTTATTAAACAAGTTTTCACTCACTCCCCCTCATAAATCAGAATAAAAATCCAGATGCTAAACTACCACTGTGAACAGCGACCAGGCCATGAACCCAAAAACAAGTCATTCACGTTGTACTCGTGTAGCTCCTACAGACTATTATTAAATTAATTAGTTAAGACAGAAAATACACAGAAAATAGTGATTCAAGCAGGCGATACAAAAATGCAGCACCACATAAGACCCGATTATACATTAATGCACTGCTAAAATTGTGCCCTACTATAAAACTATTAGAAATTTTATGTGGGACCTCTTGGATGCAACACATATGGAGCTCAAAAATATACACTGAATGTAAACAGGAACTTTGCTTGTTTACAAAAAAAAAAACTCCACGGGGTGCCTTTAACTCATTCAGTTACTCTGAAATTTAAAAGAAGTGTCAAGTGTGTAAGATTTGGGGGATCTTTTGACAGAAATGGAAATTAATATTCATAAGTATGTTTACATTAGTGTATAATCACCTCAAAATAACAACCCGTGTGTTTTCATTACCTTAGAAGGAGCCCTTTATATCTACAGAGTGAGCATGTTCAATTACACAGTCTGGCATGTTGAACCACCATGTTTCAGCAGCCAAGATCAGACAAAACAAACACTGGATCTAGACAAATCCATGTATGGTTCGTTATTTGATTATTTCGTTGCAAAACAAAATCAGAAAAACCAAAAAACCAAGTCGTTTTTTGTTTTTTCCCTCGTTTCAAAACCAAAACGGAAAAACAGACATCGTTTTTTGTTTTTCTGTTTTAAAACCAAAACAGAAAAATATTGATTTTGAGTCCGATTTGTGTGGCTTTGTGAGTTACACTTGATAAACCTGCAGCAGATACACTTGGGCGATGGCGGTGCCTGATTAAATGTAATTAAGATGAGCTTGAACATCAACATTAGTGGGTTTTTAGTTAGAAAACAGGACAATATTATATTGCTGCAGTACCGGAGGCTGCAGCTATATAATATTGGCTCAACATTCAGTTTGTAACTCACTAGCTTTCCTGAGAATCCTCCGGTTTTTAAGATTTCTTCCGTATCAAATTAATGCAGTGATAGTTGTCAGTACATCCAATGGTACACAGCAAACATGAACTGTTATTAGTTAATTCGGCGAGCTGTATAGTAACTAATCATAAACAGATTAAAAGATAATAATAATGATAATTTTTGTTCAGCCTCTCTTGGCTACACTGTTTCAACCTGACCTTTATTTTCTGAGATGAAAGAATTTAGAAAGTTGCACGGTGATGTGAAGGAGCGTCGGACTTCATCCAGCCAGGGGAAACGACCACTGACAGTAAAGTGCGCCGGTTCCACTGGCAACACAACTGGGCGCTGAAGCATACAGGGCCAGAGAGAGGAGGTCACGGGAGTGACCTGGTGCGCTGCAGACGGTCGGTGATCCCTCTGGCTGGATAAATCCCACTACTGATTTACGCATGATCCATGATGATAGGCTACAGAAAAATAGAAATGAATGGCAAAAGTAGCATATTGTCGATATTTTAGAGACCCCCCAAAAAATTACAAATCATGTTTTCAGAGGAGCTCATGTTTTACTTAGAGGAGTAAACCTACCCCTGGCTCCCCGTAGTTCGCACCCCGGCCGTAGCCTCGAGAAGTCTTAGATCGCTCAGGTAACCAGCTGCTTCAGATCAGCCCAATACAAAACGCTTCCTTGATGCTGACGTACTTAATCTAGAAATAGGAGAATTTTGAGTGCTTGAGTGACTCCTCCAGCTTGATGCGATCTTTCAAAACAAGTAGCCCATATTCTCATATTTCTTTTCTCATATGTGGCTATAATAGGCCTATCATGCTCACTTCTACAATCATATTCACCATAGTTGATTTGATATGCTCCTTAAAACAGAAAAACAAAAAAAAAGATGACTTGGTTTTTCCCCATTTGGTTTCCCATTTGGCGATATGGTCAAAAATGTTATCACCATAAAAACATATTGATAATTATCATGATATATGTCAAATAATTCTTTCAAGTTTAAAAGCTGATTTTTGCTCCTGAATGAAAATTGAAGAAACCAGATGGTTAATTATTTGGTTAAACTTATCTTTATGGTCAGAATGTGACAAACACTTGATGCCAAACAGTGGATCACTTCACAAATCTGAGTTAGAACATTCAAAACTATTATCATGTTCAACAAATATGATTAGTTAATTTTTTTTCAGGCCTCTTTTTTCAACAAAATAAATATTGTAATAGAAGAATTTGGTGCCAATTTGTTTGTGATTCAAATGAATTAAATCAAATATTTATTGACGATATATTGAACATTTATTATCTTTTTATTGAGGAAAATTATATTGCAATAATTATCATTATTGTTTAATTGCCCAGCCCTAGTCACATCGTCTCTATGAGGGAGTTACAGGTGAACAGCTGCAGGAAATTAGGATCTGAGGAAGCCACACAATTTTCCAACCGTATGTGTGTGTGTCTATGTTCGTAGGAGTATTCAGTTAGTTGCAATCTGCAACCTCACCGCTAGAGACCACTAAATCCTTCCACACTCAACCTCTAAAAAAAAAAAAAAAGACATATTTTTAAAAAGGTGATTTTTAAAGAAGCCCTTGTGACATCAACTTGAGGCTTGTCTGTCATGTCCAAACATTTTTTTGTGTATTACTGGAGTACACATACAGTACTCTTACTGCCCATTTTTAGTTTCACCTGACAGAGGAAAGCTGGAGAATAACAAACACAACAACAACTGGGATACTTGAGTCAAAAGCTCATGAATTTTCTATCCGCTTTCCTGTCAGCAGTCACCCCCTGAGACGCACTAAAGACAACTTATATCACAGGTTCACATGAGTGCTGAAGAAGCATTTTCCTGTCTGCGCTATTTTTACTAGTTCCTGCTCCACAGGTGCAAGATCCCTGTGTGTCTACTATCAGTGCAGGTGTCCAACTTTACCTACTAAGCCAAATACAAGTAATGTATTTATGGTCCAGGTGCTCCAAAAAGCAGAGTAAGTCTAAGTGATTTATTTACAATGGGCTGCGCAGCAACTGACTGAGCCAACTTCCTCCAACAGAGAGGAAAACCCTGGAACATCTCTGTGGAGATTCATTTAGCAACAGAGGATCATACAGCAGCCTCTCATCTTGTTAGCTTTAATTATTTAACAATACATTACACATAACTTTTACTTTAAACTGACACCTCAGAAAAAAAAAACCTCATACTATTCCACTCAGCAGTACTTATTGATAGAAAGAAGACCGTTTATGCCATGCCCACTCCACAAACATCATTCACTTCAGCGCAACAAGTCCTCTATATTTACAACTAAAATAAAGCACTTGTCTGTGTCCTCCAAGACAACAAATTTTTAAAGGAGGGTGCTCATTATGCTTTGTAGTCATTTTGGATTATTATTTGTGGTGCTGTTGAATTAAGGTGATATTTAGTCTTTCCCCAGACAAATGTAACTGTAAACTGTAAATACCTTTTCAGTCCATAAAGCTCTCATAACAGGAAAAGCAATTCACAGCCAAAATAAGGTCACTCAATACCAGAAGTTAATTAATTAAAGAATTAATTCAAAACAAACACAGCACACATTTTAACAGAAACCAGCAGTCAGCTAAAACATAATGCACACGCAGATCTAATATTTATAAATTATTATTTATATTTATCTAATTAACAGCAACCAACCAGCAGCAGTGGTGGAAGAAGAAGTATTCTGACCCTTACTTAAAGGAAAAAGTACTACAGGCGCCTACAGGTGGGAGATCAACCATCTGGTGACCTGGTGCAGCCAGAACAGTCTGGAGCTCAACGCTCTGAAGACCATGGAGATGATTTCAGAAAGAGCACAGCCTCACCCTCCCCCATCATCCTGTGTGACTCCTCAGTCACCACTGTGGACTCCTTCCGCTTCCTGGGCGCCGTCATCTCCCAGGACCTCAAGTGGGAGCTGAACATCACCTCCCTCACTAAGAAGGCCCAGCAGAGGATGTACTTCCTGCAGCAGCGGAAGAAGTTCAGCCTGCCAAAGACAATGATGGTGCACTTCTACATCGCCATCATTGAGTCCATCCTCACCTCCTCCATCACCATCTGGTGCGCTGCTGCCACTGCCAGGGACAAGCGCAGGCTGCAGCGCATCATTCGCTCTGCAGAGAAGGTGATTGGCTGCAATCTTCCTTCTCTTCTGGACCTGTACTCCTCGAGGACTCTGAGGCCAGCAGGAAAGATTGCAGCTGATGCCTCCCACCCCGGACACAAACTGTTTCAGACTCTCCCCTCTGGCAGGAGGCTGCGGTCCATCAGGACCAAAACCTCTCGCCACAAAAACAGTTTCTTCCCATCTGCAACTAGCCTCATTAACGAGGCCCGGGTCCCTCACTGACACTCCCCCTTTGCAAACAATACAAATGTTTCTGCACATGTAAATACCGCTTCATCTCGTGTCGGGCTCAGACTTGGCACGTCGTACATATTTGTTGTTGATCTTTGTTGTTGAATATTTTTATGTTGTCAGTTTATATATTTACATGTACACAATATTCTCTTCCGTTACATTACTTCTGCACGGCACAGACCCAGAATAATGCACATGTATATATCTGCAACGTTGTTCTTCAATTCCATATTTATATATTTCCACATTTATTTATGTTGACTGTCTGCATGTAGCACCTTATCACCACAGAAAATTCCTCGTATGTGTAAAACACTACTTGGCAATAAAGCTCCTTCTGATTCTGACTAATACACACTGCAAAAATACTCTGTTACAAGTAAAAGTCCTGCATTGAAAATGTTCAGTAAAAAAATGTAAGTGGAATTATGAAAATGTATTTAAAGTAGTTGAAAATGTCCCATGTGACAATTATATATAGTATATCATTAGATTATTATGTAAAAGCAGGATTTTTTTGCAACTAATGATTATTTTCATTATGGATTACTCTTGCTTTTTATTTTCTACAACAGGTTGCAAAAAAGGGAAGTTTTTTTCCCCCCTTTCACTGTCAAAGAAAGGAGTCATTAGAAAAATATATTCCCCAATAACAGTCTGAATTACCCAGAGCCCAAAGTGTCACCTTCACAATAACTAACTTACCTGTTTTGTCCAACCGACACTCCAACCCCCAAAATTATTAAAAATAAACCAAAAGACTAAAAACACTATCGAAACAGCTCCCAATTAACATCATATTTTATAAGCTGTTCATGTGCTTTTTATGCAAAACTGTTAATTTGTAAAGTAACTAATAGTACGTTACTATTAGTTAGTAAGTAAAAAAAACAAATTTCCCTCGGAAAGAAGTAGAAAGTGACATGAAAAGAAATTATGCAAGTCCCTGAAATTTTAAGTACAGTAAAGTTACTTGAGTAAATGTAAGTTATTTAGTTAAATTCCACCACTGAGCAGCAGCCTCATGCTAGCACAATTAGCCTGTGATGTGATGCTAGCATAACAAGCGCTAAAAAAAAATCCACTCACAACCTTTTTATATACAGTCTATGCTCACAACATCCATGTTAGCATGATGTTAGCACAAGCACAAAATACTTAGCTTGGTGAAGTCAAGCGGTGGTCCCCATCTCAGCAAAGAATAAACACTTGAGGAGTCGATCCAAGCCACACCAGGGGCAGGAAAATTAATCCACGTTTGCGGCTGTAGCTACCTTAACTAGGCTAATCACTTACTTAACTATGCTAATAGCGCTAACTATGCTAATAGAGCTCATTATGCTAGTGGAGCTAACTATGCTAATAGCGCTAACTATGCTAATGGAGCTAACTATGCTAATAGCGCTAACTATGCTAATAGAGCTCATTATGCTAGTGGAGCTAACTATGCTAATAGCGCTAACTATGCTAATGGAGCTAACTATGCTAATAGAGCTAACTATGCTAGTGGAGCTAAGTATGCTAATGGCCGACTAACGTTAAATGTCACACAAACGCCAACACTGTGGCGGCTATTTCGTCTTCACAGCTTTCCTCCTTCGGGGATTTTAAACTGTTGGCAGCTAGTTGGGTTTCTAATTAAATAATACATGAAAAGTAGCGGCAGGTACACACTATTCAGGTGAGTTTGAAATCCAGCGACAGGTTGGGCTCAAAGCCTAAATTAATCGCGCCATTGGGAGGGGGTGGTTTGATTTATGTTCCAGTTGTCTAGAATATTTTACAGGTTTTAATTGTCATTAATTTCAGGGAGCGCTGTAATAGTATACTTATAAATAAACAGCATCATTTTTGCTTAAAATTCAGTTTTACTATTACTTTTACTGATATTGCTGTAATATTTTCTAAACCTATGTTTGTATATATTTCCAATGGTGGAGGAAGTACTTTACATTAGTACATTTTCCTTTTGTAAAATTAACAATCTAATTCTAGCCTACTTATTATGCAGAAAAATGGCCCCTGTGAGTGTTCGGTGTTCATATTATATATTAAATAATTGAAATATTAATAATGTTGTATTAATGTGATGATAGATAGATAGATGTACAATATTTTTCTATAAGCCACGGTGTTGTGATTTTTCTATTGTAATATTTTTTTTCATTGTAAAGCACATTGTATTGTGTTGAATTATGTTAAATGTTATGAATGATTATGTATAGATGTAAAAGAGCTTTGGAATGCACAAGGTTGCAAAAAACAAGTTGTTTCCCCTAACACTGTCAAAGGAAAGGGGTCATGAGAAATATATATTCTGAATTACTGTCCTCATCTCCTCACCCAACCACATCCTGTAAAGGTAACTACCATTTTGTCAGCTTACTTCCTCTGCACTCTGTGTTTCACCCAAAAAAGTTCTGTTCATGTATAATACAACAGTCCCCGAAGCAGCACTGAAGCTCTGTCTTTGTTGAAGAAAAATTAATACTTATTTTCTAATTAGCACCCAGACAGCACTTGGCTGTGTACAATCCACAGCGTTGTTTTGATGGTCACACTGTGCCACATGTCCACTTGAATCGGCACTTCCAGTAATGGAAGATCTATAGTTGAATTGTCTGAAAATGCAGATATCCTCTAAATTACACTGTCCATGAAAATACAACGCTACCAGTTTTCCCGATTTTTATTATAATATACTGTATAATTAAGAGCAAGAGCTTTCGCCATTCAGTAAGTGATCTATAGTGTCAGTTGTGGGAAGCTACTTAATACATTTACTCAAGTACTGTACTTTAGTACAATTTTTTTGTACTTTACACAGAAGATTTTGTTTAAATTTAAGTTTTTCATTATCCAATATTTCACAAAAACAGCAAAGATTAGAGAAAAATGTCTGTAGCAGAAGTATTTCCCCTTCTTTCCAACCTTTGTTAATCATCTCACAACCCCTCAGATTTATCTTCTGACCCTTAGGTTGGGAAGCAATAACTAGCTAATTGCATATGTACAACAGCAAAATGCTGCTTACAAATTAATGTATCAGTAATAATAATCTTATTAGGGTGCCATTTCTCTGCATAATGAGTAATATTACTTTTTGCTTATAATACTTCTGTTCTTTCACTTAAGTAGGATTTTTTGAACGCAGGATGTTATACTGCTACTTTTCCTTACGTAAAGGATCCGAGTACTTAAGAGTTAACAACAACAAGCTGAGGCCAGCAAACTTTATTACACACTGCATGTCCTTTTGTAGCATAATACATCAATTATCAACATCAGAATATATATGGCTCTGATTTCAAGTTACATAAATCACTCAACAAAATACCCTGTTTGGACAAACAACCAATACAAAGTGCACAAATAAAGTTGGTTCAACTCAACTGCATCACATTAAAGAACTGCTTTCTTTTTCAGTAAAACAACTGAATTAAAGCTTACATTCAAAAAACCTTGGGAGGGTCTATTATTTGATCGTTTAATGGGGTTAATTATCTCCTCTGATTAGAGAAGTAGTGACCAATGCATCGTATTAAAATGGCACGCACGCTCTCACACACTCAGCAAAACCTTAATTATAAACATATTTGGCACCATATTTTAGCATAGAAAATAAAAAATACAACTTGCAATACAACATTGTTAGTATGCGGAGGTAATATTTGATTTTGGCACATTACAGGAACACTCATGGTTTAAAAAGTTCATGTAATCTTATACTTATTACATGCTCAGTCTTCATTGAAAAGTTAAGAATAAAAACCCACTTACTGTATATAGCATGAATCCCTCAACTATTTAAATCATCTTTCTATAAATCGTCAGCGCACTTAGCCAGTTAGCTTCATGAATAGCCACTGACAGAGATCCAGAGTGATAACAAGTAGTTTATGCTTAATGACAAGGAAAAGCACAATTTTTCCTTGGAAAGTTCAAAATTGGTTGCAGTTCTTCAGCGTCGTAATGGGTAATGTAAACATATAAGTCGAGTATGACTTCTGTAAACGCTTAAAGCCAAGATGTCATCAAAATCTAACAGACTAATCATATATTGCACTCTAGAAGGAATCATAAGTCCTTACTGCACAAAGGGGTTGTCCTGGCCTGTTCAAACCATCTTGACAAACAAAAAGTTGGTATATAGATATAGAATTAATAAGGTATTCAGTAATACTATGTTTATTATAACATCTTGTGTATATTAACATTGATATATAGATTATTTCAACATTATGATATGAAAGATACATATTTATAAATTGCTATGAATATAGGCAGGTGCCTCTGTTGAACAGACGCAGCGCCAGATATAACATAATAACTATTCTATGATTACGTATTTTCCTCCAAACAAATACAAATAAATGCTTCCACATGTGGCTCACAGAGTAAACCATTGTGAAACTCCATAGTGAAATATGAATTGAAGCCTCCCATGCACAGAGAGGTTTCAATACAGGTCGAGACTGGTTTTCAAACAGGCCAGCGTGAACCTTAAAAACCTCAGCATGCATGCTAAGTAAGTGGAACAGCAATCTCTGGTGGACACATAGAAAAATTACATGTCAGCTTTAAACAGATATAATGTAGATTTGTGGTGCCGTATTGGAAATCAGTAAGAGCATATCAAAAAGCTAAAGTTTGAGGAGTTCCCTCTGGCTGCACTGAACATCAATCTGTAATAAATAATGTCAACAATGACCCATGACCTACAACTAAGTATAACAATCTCTTATATTTCAGCCTCTCAACCTCCACACACATGTATATTTGCACCAACATATATCTAAGATTCACATCAGTAGTCTATCTTAAGAGCAGCAGAAACACATATGCAGGGTATACTGAATGGACAGAAAACAAGGAACAGACAATTCCTTCATTTCGTGGAATCTGTGTTAACCTCAATCTGTGGTGGGGCACAGTACTATGTGTTGAGATGTGAGCTAGTGAGCATATCCTGGGGAAAACTCCAGCTATGTATGTTTGTCAGAGACAAAAACACATGTAAGTTTTATGCCTCAGGCTTGACTGGCAAGCTGCCCTGACTCCATGGTAACTCCACTGTATCTTCCACAGATGTACCAAACCACCAATCAGAACCACCGACCCCCTAACAGGAACAAATACGCAACACCAACTTTACATGTAAACAGCCTGGTTCCAAAGACATGCAGGCAATGTCCACCATCACGGATGGCTAATTCACTAACAAGTGTAACAACAAACGAAGAACCTTCATGAAGCTTTGTCGAAAGAAGGAGCAATTTTATACTTGAAACGCCAGCGGCATGCACTTTGCGCAAAAAAAAGGCAAAAGAAATGCCTGTAATCTTATTCATAACATAACTCCACGTTTGTCTATGCAAATTCACTCGACACTGGAATTGAGAAGCTCACAATATCCACAATCTGCAAGAAAAAGCAAAAACTGCGTCAAGCCATGCTCTAACTCTATTATAAACCTACTGCCAGCTTTCTACACTGACATCAGAACGATCACATCAACTATCTGTAATCTACAATCCTGCTCTAACACAGTCTGCATGTTCTGTAACATCCCAAGTCTTTAAACGTAGGAGATTAAAAACAAGATGCTGTTCACACTTTTCACTCCACCCCAACTGTTGGCTTTGACATCTCTGCTTCTCCTCAGCACTGCACTGACCACGCCGCACTGGTGCTTGCTTCTGTGTTCTTTAACTGAAAACGTATGTGCAACAACTGAAGAGACATTTTATCACCATGGGCGTGGTGTTATGATGTCGACAGATAAACAAAGTTTTGCACCCAAAAATGTACAGCAATGAACGGCATACAGACCACCAGATATGACGATGCCGGCGCCTCCTGGATGGAGCAAACTGCAGCCACATGCAGCATACAGTTGCAAGCATGTCTGTCTCCCTAAAGCTGCAGGGGACAATAAGATGCCTGAACAGAGCCCTGAAGGGACCACAACTGAGCCAAAGTGAAGCCGCAATGGTCAGAGAGCGGGCTGGTTGCCAAACTGTACCACCCTGCGGAGCCATTTAGAGGCCAGTGAGGTCCACAATTGCCTTGATGAAGATGGTGTCGTCGCGGATGTAAGAGTTCTTGGTATCAAGCTTGGAGAGTGGGCAGAAGAGCGGACAGCCGCTGGCGATGTTCATCTCGCTCACTGGTCTCTGGAAGGAAGAGGAAGTGACATCAGGTCGAAAAGCGTCGATTATATGCTCCCTGTTGCTCTGGTCCAGCAGCATCAGAGTAACCTGGAAATAAAACAGATTAGAGAGATTATGTTTACATGCTCTGAACATCGCGTGTCTCCTATTGAAAACTTTGGGGTTATTTCCCGAGTCCGCGTTGCAGGGTCGTCTGGCAAAGAGGTTGAACCTGATTTATCAAATGAATCCAAGTGCACATTCCTGGTAGATTACTTTGTAATGTGAACGGCGTGTTTCAGTGGGTCATGACAAAGACAAAATAGTCCAGAGTTGTAAAATTCAGTACTGTAAACAGTTGCGCTGTGTTTTGGTATCTATTATTCCAACTGGACTTCCTGGATTGTATTTCATCTCTCCCTGACACCTTAAACAAATCGCCACCACCCGTGCAGGCCCCTCTTTTACAGTGTTTCAACACCCGCTAAGTCTGTCGCAAATTAGTGTTGGAATGCAAAATCTTGAGTCTCTACCATTTACAAGCCACTTAAGATCTAAAACCGGACTGTATTTACATGCCTGGAAATAAATGGAGCGCAAAAGAAAGTGTTTTCTGCTGCTGAACTTGGAATATTGATTGAAGAGAAGATGCTTTTGGAGCTGCAGGCCTGTATTCATCCCACAAGAGGAATGATATATGTAAGGAAATATTAAATAGCTCAGTGTTGTCAGCTCAACAGCAAGATCAGTGATTTAGTGACACAAAAAATAAATGTGAGAGGTTTTTAGAAAAATGTTTATTCTCTTGGATAAAAAAATAATATAAAGGCCAACTTTACTACTGCACTGAGCAATTAAAATCATGAAAAATAACAGCATTGCTGCACTTTTATATCATGACCAGAGAGCTTTATAAAGTAACTTTAAAATTCATTGTTTATTTGCCACCTTAAAATACACTGCTCAAACAAATAAAGGGAACACTTAAACAACACAATGTAACTTCAAGTCAATCACACTCCTGTGAAATCAAACTGTCCACTTAGGAAGCAACACTGATTGACAATCAATTTCACATGCCGTTGTGCAAATGGAATAGACAACAGGTGGAGATTATAGGCAATTAGCAAGACACCCCCAATAAGTACAGTACTTCTCAGTTCCTATGCTTCCTGGCTGATGTTTTGGTCACTTTTGAATGCTGGCGGTGCTTTCACTCTAGTGGTAGCATGAGACAGAGTCTACAACCCACACAAGTGGCTCAGGTAGTGCAGCTC
Organism: Micropterus dolomieu; assembly: GCF_021292245.1. Taxonomy (NCBI): domain Eukaryota; kingdom Metazoa; phylum Chordata; class Actinopteri; order Centrarchiformes; family Centrarchidae; genus Micropterus; species Micropterus dolomieu. Next base: position 5,824,647 of record NC_060162.1, on the reverse strand, counting down.
ATCCAGGATGGCACAGGTTTGCTGTGTCTCTCAGTGTAGTGTCCAAGGAGGAGCAGGAGGAGCACTGCCACAGCCCTGCAAAATGACCTCCAGCACGCCATAAATGTGCATGTGTCTGCTCAAACGGTCAGAAACAGACTCCATGAGGGTGGTATGAGGGCCCGACGTCCACAGGTGGGGGTTGTGCTTACAGCCCAACACCGTGCAGGACGTTTGGCATTTGCCAGAGAACACCGACATTGGCAAATTCGCCACTGGCGCCCTGTGCTCTTCACAGATGAAAGCAGGTTCACACTGAGCACATGTGACAGACGTGACAGAGTCTGGAGACGCCGTAGAGAACGTTCTGCTGCCTGCAACATCCTCCAGCATGATCGGTTTGGCGGCGGGTCAGTAATGGTGCGGGGTGGCATTTCTTTGGGGGGCGGCACAGACCTCCATGTGCTCGCCAGAGGTAGCCTGACTGCCATTAGGTACCGAGATGAGATCCTCAGACCCCTTGTGAGACCATATGCTGGTGTGGTTGGCCCTGGGTTCCTCCTAATGCAAGACAATGCTAGACCTCATGTGGCTGGAGTGTGTCAGCAGTTCCTGCAAGAGGAAGGCATTGATGCTATGGACTGGCCCGCCCGTTCCCCAGACCTGAATCCAATTGAAAACAACTGGGACATCATGTCTCGCTCCATCCAAAAACGCCACGTTGCACCACAGACTGTCTATGAGTTGGCGGATGCTTTAGTCCAGGTCCCTCAGGAGACCATCCGCCACCTCATCAGGAGCATGCCCAGGCGTTGTAGGGAGGTCATACAGGCACGTGGAGGCCACACACACTACTGAGCCTCATTTTGACTTGTTTTAAGGACATTACATCGAAGTTGGATCAGCCTGTAGTGTGGTTTTCCACTTTGAATTTGAGTGGGACTCCAAATCCAGACCTCCATGGGTTGATAAATTTGATTTCCATTGATAATTTTTATGTGATTTTGTTGTCAGTACATTCAACTATGTAAAGAAAGGAGTATTTAATGAGATTATTTCATTAATTCAGATCTAGGATGTGTTATTTTAGTGTTCCCTTTATTTTTTTGAGCAGTGTACATCATGCACGAGACCAAACACACAATTTTCAGCATTTTTCTTCTATTTTACAAACACATAACCTAAGCGATTCATTAGTAAATGACAGAACAAACACAATTTAACTGTTTAGCATAGTTTGTTTAGCAAAACAGTTTAACAAACGCTTGGTAAATACCCCTGTTTGTCTGTAGGTCATTTACCTTCTGGTTGAAAGGCCATTTGAGCAGAGCGTCACTCAGTCCCCTCATCACCACAAAGAACAAGGACAAGTGGCTGCCACGCCCTGTCCCATCTCCATTCAGATAGATCCGCAGACACATCTTATAGCCGTACTTACTGGTATAGAAGGCTGAAAGGAAATGGAAGGGAAATTCATCTTTAGTCATTTGCAGATAATAAGCCTTCTGTAATAGAGGTCTAAAGAGGTTAACTTGGTTTGTAGTAACCAGGACCTGACCCATGATGACCCAAGACAGGCCGGGTTCAAGAATTCTCAATCTAATCGGGTCGGGTAGAGTCCCCCTGTATGGCCTCAGGTCTCGAGTTTGTGAGTCGATATGTGTTATACCTGAGTCAATCCAAATGTACTTGCTAACAGTTCCTAAAGCGTGACGCATCACAATCATTGCAGAAGAAAATTTTGTTTTTTTAGAGTGTGTACTGTGAAGTGTAGGAAAAATTACAATGTATTGCTGCACTTTTTGAACCCGGCTGCTTATTAATTGATTGAGCGTCACGTTGCTGTTGAGGTCAACCGTATTTTTTAGCCCTATAAAGACTTCTTATTTGTAATAATGGACAATGTTACCTGGTGAAAACATGGCAGGAGCTCGACCTGCGATGGCGTCCTGTCTCTTTTTGGCGAAATCGGAGATCCTCCAGACAAAGACACCATCAAAGGTAGTGGCAGACATTTCCCTCAGTCGACCCTCCATCTCAGCAACTGTAAGGTCCTTCAGCCCCACTGTCCTCTCCAGCTGTCGCACCTGGAAAATAGACGCACGCTGTGTTTTAACAAGATCACAAATTCATCATTAAATCTGAAGTGTTGTTAAAGTGACAAATACTTACCCCTTTTTTTGTATTGCTTGCTAGGTATAGCTTTGTTTTACTTATATTTGGGTGATGTTCAAGTTTGGAACTACCCTTCCCATAATGCTTTGGTGAATGGTGGAACTTGTTCCCTGTTTGTTTATAGCATGTTTTTTATATTGTTTACAAAGTTTGTGGCAAATTGGCATCAACAAAAGTATGCAGGATTACCTTTTAGCAGTTGTTGTTTGCAGTATACTCATGGATGTACATCACTGGATTACTTTGATACCAAAGAAAACTAATAAACGTGATGATTCTCAGGCAAGTTCTGGAGTTATAAGGAGCATTTCTATGCTTTCTAGGTAGGTTAATGAAAGATTTTTCGTGATGGATGGATGAAGACATCAGAGATATCTATGATAATAATGTAAGTCACATTGAATATAAAAATATGTATATCAAGTATGTGTATTCAGATATGACTGAGAGAAGAAGGGGTGTGATTTTTTTTAAGCAAATTGCAGATATCAGGTGCATTTTTGGTTCAGTTTCATCCCAGTCCTACCTTATTACTCAGAGCCTCAATCTTATCCTGGTCTAGTTTGTGCTGACGGTTGCTGGCTTCCATGGTGGTGGCAAACCTCTCCACCTCTCTGTTCAGGACACACACCACATTTTCAAACGTGCCGGCTTTAACTTCAAGTTCCGTACACCTGCGACCCAGCTCCACCACCTTGGTCTTCTCGCTGTGGAGCTGGAGCTCCAGCGCTGCACCCACCGAGCTGGGCAGAGGTGTGAAGGAGGTAGACACAGACAGAGTGGGAGCCAGAGTGGGCGGTAGAGGGAGAGGAGCTGAAGCGGGTGGGCCAGAGGGGCCGGAGCTGGAGGATGAGGAGGAGGCAGCGGCGGCTCCCTGCACGGGAGGCCCAGAGGAGGAGGTGCTAAGCTGGGAGACTCTGGCCTCGAGCTCCCTGAGGGACTGTTGGAGTTCCACCAGTTTGTGTCCGGCTAGTTCCAGTCCCTGGGGCTGCAGGCCCTCCATGCTCACTTTCATGCCCATAATGTAGTGCAGCAACAGATTGAGGTGCTCGTAGGCAAAGGCACGCTCATGGTCATGAATCTTTTCTTTCTCCACCTACAAAAAGGGAGGACAATTAAATAGAAACAGTGCAAACAGTGTGATCACCTGTATTAGGAACTGTACGCAATGTATTGTGTGGTTTAAATGTTATATTTTATTTCATAAAAAAGCTTGACTCTCCCCAGCATCATTAATCATTTCTTTGGACCCTACTCTTGTCTCAGAAAAGATACAATACGTATCTCAAAATAATATAACAATAAAAAATAGAGAATATTCCAGCCACATTATTTTTGAATAAAGAGTTGCTAAGAAAACAGTTACTTCAGCCACAGAAGAGTGAAACTAGCACAGACGGTAGCTTCTGATGACTTGAACACTGCAGTATCCCCACCCTGTCGCATGGGTGGGTGTGTTAGAGATGTTTCTTCCAGACAGCTACCATAGATATAGCTGCAAGATATATCAAAACGAAATTTATTATGAATTGTAACTATTTGATCTGTTTTTTCAAGGGAAGAATGAATCTGGGATGAGAAAAGGAGCCTCTCCAGCTCACCTGAAATACTTCAGACAATTCTACCTTTAGCAAAAAAGAAAAGATATATAACCCCCTCTTCTCTGATCTCCTCTCCCTTTAATAATTTTTATACAGCCCCCTAATCTGAATGTGTGTAAATATATAAAAATTACTATTGAAAAGACAATTAGGCTACTTACAGACATATCACATCCCACGACATGAAATCGACACGGAGTTCTGAATTTGCTGCAGAACTTAATATGGTCCACATACTAAAAAAAACAAAAAACATTAAGCATTATCAGCAAACTTAGCATAGGAGCTATTAGCTGCAGTTCGTGCTTCGCTTGTCATTACATTCGAGCTCCCAGAACTAAGTAAAATATATATACTTGGTGATCTTTGAAGAACTCAGAAGGGGTTAAGAAGAAAACACTTCTAAACATTTGAATGCAAAAATATTCTGTTGCATGATACAAAAAGATTCTTCACCCCGTTTTCCAAGCTTGGTCTTTTTTCTAACCCAAACAATGATGGCAGCCCAAAATTTAGTTTTATTGAGGTTACTTGTTGTTACTTTATGTTTGCATACAAAAATACCACCTTTATAGTCATTTCTAACCAGTTAATATTTTCTTCATCCAATTGGTTAAAAGAGTCTTTGAGGAGACTGAAAATACATTCAGAACAGCGGTATGCGTTGTTCAACATCCTTCTGAGTTTGTCAAAGATTTCCACGTGTATGTTTTCCTGGAGGAATAAATGCTCAGCTCTGTGACTTCAGGCACAAACTGAGGATAAGTAGCTACATGGGACTGTGACCTTCTTGTCTGCATGTTGTTTACAGATTTACCTTTTCTCTGGGTATTTTCTTCTTAGCACAGCCTTCACAGATCATTGGGTACTTGGGACAGATCTCATCATGTGCCTGAAATAAAACAATGTTTCTTTTAAAGACACACAAAGAGCTGCTTTGATGTGCTGCACCAGGCACAACCAGCCTTAGCGTCTTAGCAAGTCTAAATAAATCATGTCTAACCTTGATATTTTTGAAGTGGAATGGCTCCTTGCAGTACTTGCAGTTGAGTGTTCTCTCCGGGCACTCTCGCTCATTATGGCGCTCCTGTTCGTTGAAGCGAATTCGTTCTTTACAGGAGGGGCAGGGGATGATCATGAACTCACACTTCCCCTCGTGGTTCATCTGTAAAAAGTAGAGCTTAAGTTGTTCTGGCAGTCTAAACAGTGCAGCTGTGCTGTGCTGAGGGCCTTCATCGTCTATATACAAACACAGCAAGGCAAGCTAAGCTAGCAAAATATAGAATGATTAGATCATAGACATCAGAAAAACAGCACATTTTTGGTCCATCTAAAAACAATAAAAACAAAACATTACATACCTATCAAACAAATATGTAAAGCAAAAAAAAAGAAATCACGAAAATAGGTCAAAGGTTACCTCACCTCATAGTCTTTAATAGTGCCTTTCCAAGTGCAACTTTCATTGATACAAACAGCTGAAAGGTGTTCAACTTCCCTTCGAACTGCGTTGTCAGGAAAAGCCTGAAAAAAAAAAAGAAAAGAGAACAAAAGGATTTGCTGTCACATGTATAGATTTGTTTTATTTTCCTTGTCAGGGTGAATAACCACATATTTGTTTTTAGGAGTGCATAGAGAAGAGCAAGAATCATGAACAGCAACATTTTCCTGCATGTCTGCTCACAAATAAAGCATGAGGCAGCTTTATCGCTTCTCGTCTGTACAATCCCTCAAAGCCAGAACTATGGCTGTAGGTCAGTGATCCGAAAATGTGGGATTGGAGCGGGATGGAGTTCTTTCTCATCCATTATTACCAGGAATGAAAAACTTGTCTTGCCCAGTTTGCATGTTTGTAGAGAGAATAATGCTAATGGTAAGAAATCAAACCAAAGAATTTTGTTTTTTCTTCTTTCCTCTCCCATTAATCGTCTCAGATTTCAAGAAGGATTTTGAATGAATGACTTTACTCATAGTGGAGTATTTTTTTACATTGTTGCATTGGTACTTACTTACGTGGCTGTGCCAGACCAAAAGCCTTTGTATGACAATGGTAATACGTGTTATAGATGAAGTGAAGGTTAAAGAAATTTTAGCATAATTCATACATCTGATGTTCTTTATAAGTTACAGTTTTACTGCTGAAAAAGTTGCCATCACCAGTGGGACAGACACGCTTGAGTGACAAACACCTGGAACTAATACATATAGAAACAGCCAATCTTCAACCAGACTGGTTAAAACTGATCAAAATGAAACTGAAACTGGTTGCATTGATACAGGATCAAATGAGCAGCCAGTGAAAGTTGGCTAACACAGGAGTCATGTGTTCATATCTCTTTGTGCCTGTTAAAATTCGGCCAGCAGCGTTCTGCACCAGTTGGAGTCAGTGAAGGGAGCTCTGACTGATACCACCATAAAGTGCATAACAGCGTACCAGGCGAGAAAAAATAAAAGCATTATAACCTTTTGTAAATCAGATCTAATTTTAGAGATTTTTCTTATCTGAAAGAAGCATGACTGAGCAACAACAGCATCGAAACAGAGAAATGCGTCACATATTATGGCAAGATTTAAAGAGGTGGTATTATGCTCATTTTCAGGTTCAAAATCCTATTTAGGGGTTTTACCAGAACAGGTTTACATGATTTCATTTTCAATAAACACCATATTTTTTTTTCATACTGCACATTGCTGCAGCTGCTCTTTTCACCCCGTGTTGAAGGCTTTGTTTTAGCTTTGGAGTGATACATCTTGTTTCTAAATGATCTTTGTCGGGAGTTGCACATACGCAGTTCCTAGTCAAGGACTACTGGCCAATCAGAAGCAGAGAAGGGAAAGTCAGCAAGAAGCCAGTAAACAGCTTCGATTCAGCTGTAGGCTACATGTTGCCGACCAGCTTGGCAACATGGACTGGAGCAAGAGTTTCAGAGTGGTGATTTATTAATCTGTAACACAGTAACAACTTTATGTCCACTGACAAAATATAAACCCTGCTACTGCTGATTGACCGAAGCCAAGCAGGTTTGGGCTTGGCCAGTACCTGGATGGGAGACCTCCTGGGAAAACTAAGTTGCTGCTGGAAGAGGTGTTGGCGGGCCAGTAGGGGGCAGACTTCCCTCTGGTCCTAATAAAAACATCCCAGTGCAGTGACGGAAACACTGTGCTGTAGGAGCTGCAGTCCTTCGGATGAGACGTTAAACCAAGGTCCTGACTCACTGTGGTCATTAAAAATCTGATGGCACTTCTAGCAAGTACGGGTTGTGCTACACATTGGTGGTGGTTGAGGTGAGTTCCCCCCACTTCACTTCAAGCGCTTTGAGTTTCAATGATAAAGCGCTATATAAATGTAATTCATTACTTGCTAACAGCGTGTAAACTGAAGCTCTTAGTGTTGCTGCTCTTGTAAAAACACTACACGTTGTTCTGCTGCTGAGTGCGTGGTGTGTCGGCAGATCGTCCACTGCACATCATAACACGTTACATTGTTTAGTCAACCAACCAGCATATCTAGAAACGCTACAGACTCCTCTGTATTTAAGTCAGTTTTTGGGCTCATTGCAGTTACTATCACTGTCTTCTAAAGACTTATTCGGGGTCATTGTATTACCTATATAATATAAAATATAAAATCTTGATAATGCACACTTCATTCATATGTTTAAAAAAGGTATTTGCTGTTATTTTATTTTTTATGCAAACAAAATAGCAATTGTATTTGTAGTTTTCAATATAAAATTTGGCACATTTTACAATACCGTGATAATACTGATAAATTAGGTCACTATAATCGTGATATGAAATTTTCGTGATAGTAAACTTAATATTTGCGTTTATTAATGTTGGTCAGACAAAACAGGACATTTAATGACATCAGCTTGGGCTTTGGGAAACTGTGACGGGCATTTCTCACTATTTTCAAACAATTTATAGACCAAACGATTTATGGAGAAAATAAGCCTCAATTCTGAGTGCGTCCAAGTGAGGCTTTACTGGATGAAAATGCATTTATACTCACACATCCTTGTTTCAAAATTGATGTAGGCTCCTCAAAAATATCCTCTTTAATGCAGGCACTGCATTTCTGGGGTCCATTACTGCAATACAATAGCAGAGTATATGCTAATATACTGCAAATCCAAACATCAGACACCCAGCAGTGGAAAGTAAGTACATTTACTCAAAACTAAAGTATTTCCATTTTATTGTACTTCACAACATGTATGAGGTAAATATTGCACTCCACTCCATCTGTTCGATAGCTTTAGCTACTTTACATACTCAGATTATTTATACAAAATATAGTCCACAAATAAATGATCATGTATTATTATAGATTAAGCTACTGAGCAGTATATACATTGGTTGAAATAAGCTTCACCACTCCTTGCTGCAACATTAAAGTGATGCTTAAACACAAATGCATCATTAATTATAATCCAATATTATAACATATGCTGTATTATTCTGAAATGGGCCATTCTGCATCATGAGTACTTTTACTTAGGTTTTGTAAGTATATTTTGATGCTCACACTTTCACTTTTCATTTTTGAATGAAGGGTGTGTGCTTGCAACACAGTACTGAGACTGTGTGGTATTGCAACTTTTACTTAAGTAAAAGATCTGAATACTTCTTCCACCACTACAAATTCCCCCGCAAAATACACCTGGTAGACTATTGGCCATGTCATTCCTCACCTAACTGTCCTGTTGAAGCAGTAGGAACAGAAGCGATGGCCACACTGGGCTTGAAACGGTCGTCTGAGTATGTTGTGACAGCAGTTGCACAGGTGCTTGTCCTCCAGCTTGTTGCCCAGGATCTTCTTGGGGAATCCGGGTTTATTGCTCTCCATGGACGAAGGAGGGGACGGTTCCTGTGTGGCCATGGTGTCTGTTCACACGTCGCACCTTGGGATGGAAGCAAATGTGTCAAGAAGTAGAAATTACTTCATTTTAATGCAACAGTTAAGAAAAGCAGTGATAAATGTTTCCTGCTTAGCTGGCCAGCCTTTAAACACACTGTCAGCCATCAGTCATGATTGTGTTATGTGTGTAAGAAAAATCTTATCCTCCTTTAACCAACAGCAGTAATGGTTCCTCTCACTCACAGAGCACCACAGGCCAGCTGAAAGGCCCACACCCTTTGTTTACATTTCGAGTCTGCATTCATGGCTCCTTGTGGTTGACTTGGCACAACTGATGATCGCCGGCTGCCTCGCTATTTTTTTCAAGTCAAACAACACACTCTCAGCTCAGCCTACCCAGTAACGATGCTGACAAATCGCACATCCATTGTCTCTCCTCTGCTTCCTTTCCCTTCCTTGTCGCTGTTGCTAAGCTATCAGCATCCTTTAGTCAGAAGTGGTACCCAGCACGCCGCCACGCCCCTTTGAAATCTGAAGCTTCCTGGCTGCAAGAGACCATTTACTGGAAACGCTTTTGCAAATGCTGAAGCAATCACTAGAGTTTGGACTCACCAGCGTTTTAGTCTAAACTGTCATCGCGTGCAGAGGCTGTGAAATCACCTTTCCTGGTCGCAGGTCGTCCTCGCGCAGTTTGCCGATATTATACGTGGTTTTGCAGCCGACTGGAGGTGTTTTTTTTAACGTTAGCCACATAATATAGATGTGGTCCCACAAAAGCGACGGCTGTTATTGTCCAATATCGCCATTGCACTTTCAGACTGGGTGTTACGTCATGCAGGGGGCTGAACGCGGGTTGATAGGCAGACGAGATGTGGAGGCGTGCATGTCATTGGTTCAAAATTCAGTGGGCGGGCTGCTTTGTGGCAAAAGCACAATAAACATTCAGTTAACATTTTAAATAAATGCATGCATACATGTTTTCCTACTTTTTGCATCTGCCTTTTTACCAGTATCTCTTGTCAAGCACATTGTTTTGCATCGTTTTTTATTAAATGTGCTGCTATATTTATATTTATTTATCTATTTACACGGGGTACAATAAGGCACTCTTTTCTGTTGACAGTGGTGGAACAAGTACTCACCGCAGTGTAGAAATACTCCTTACATTGAGTCATACATTCAAAATTGTAATTAAGTACAAATAGCACAAAAGTATTAGAATCAAAATATACTTAAGTGTAGGCTACCAGAAGTTAAAGTACTCATTTTGCAAAATGGCTTATTTCAGAATAAAACAGTGTCATAACGTTGAGTAAGATTGGCAACAGGGGTCCAAGATGATTTCAGTGATGCCACAAAGAAGGTATTATGGCATTTCGACAGGTGCAGGCAGATTCAGGTACAGGTGCAGGGTCTGGTGGTTTAAAAGCACAAGGCTACATTGCAACTTTGACAAACCGGCAAAGTAGCAATGGAAGGAGACCAATATATGTACAGTGAGCAGGGAATGAGGTGCAGGTAGGGAGATGGGCGGCGGAGGCTCAGGTGAGGGCGATGAGGTGATATCAGGAGAAAAGTCTGAGGGCATCTGGTGGAGGGAAGGAGAATGGCAATGAAATTCGTCGGCATGGGCTAAGAGAGAGAAGAACGAGCAGACGTTGTGACAAACAATATGCATTATATTACTGGAAGTGTGGCATTCATAAGCAGCTGATAAAGGTGGGGCTAATATATAAATAATAATCTGAATCGTGCAAATTAAATGTATGTAGTGAAGTAAAAAGTACTTTATTTTTTGCCTTAGTAATGAAGTGGAGTAGAAGTATAATATAGCATATGGGAGTACTCAACTACCTCAAAATGGTACTTAATTACAGTACAGTTACTTTTCACCACTTAGTGCTTGTGTGTTGTAACAGTTGGCTTTATTAATTGTTAATAAATGATTTATGAACCATTTACAGTTCACTCTAGCCATCCTTATAACAATATACCTCCATTACTATTTTTATACATCACCAAGTTGGGCTTTTGCATTGGATTAGGTTCTTATTTTACAGATGCATGTGTTATGGTGTACATCCCGTGGACCCTTAACTGAAAACTACATGACAAACTATGTGTTGAGGTGATTGTTAATGCATGATCACATAACACACACAAATACTTTCCAAAATGACACTGAAGGAATAAATCAGGAACTGGAAAAAAATGAGAATGACTCACCACAGTGTGGGAGTGAAGAGGACCAGAGAGAGAGAGATAGACTGAACCATGCAACAGACCATGTTTATGTTTAGCTGAAGAGGAGAAGTGATGAAGAACATCTACGCAAGAACTTTGTACAATGAGTAGTTTCATTTAATGCGACTTTATACCACTACCTCACCACATATCAGAAGGAAATATTATACTTTTTACTCCACTACATTCACAGGATTATTCAGCTATATGTAATACTTTGCAAATTAAATGCTCTGCACACTTAGCAGTGGTGGAGGAAGTATTCAGGTTATTTATTTAAGAAAAAGTACCTAGTCCTACATTGAAAATGTTGCTTAACTAAAGTACAGAAGTAGAGTCGAAGTAGAGGAAAATGTACTTAAATATCAAAAGAAAAAGTACTCACTGTATACAAATGACCCATAAGTGTATATAGCGTATAGACTTTTACTATTATAACTCATGTATTAATATTTGAGCAACATTTTTCTCTTGTAGTTGGTTGAGGTGAAACTTATTGGGATGAAACTAATGATTATTTTTATATCTGCTGGTTATTTCCTTTATCAATACATGTATTCTGTATTATAGTTACAAGCTCAAAGTCCATCCATCCATCATCAACCGCTTATCCTGCGTACAGGGTCGCGGGGGGCTGGAGCTAATCCCAGCTGCCATCGGGCGAAAGGCGGGGTACACCCTGGACAGGTTGCCAGTCCATCGCAGGGCCACACATAGACAAACAACCACTCACGCTCACACCTAAGGACAATTTAGGGGGACCGATTAACCTAGTCCGCATGTCTTTGGAGAGTGGGAGGAAGCCGGAGCACCCGGAGAGAACCCATGCGGACACGGGGAGAACATGCAAACTCCACACAGAAAGGCCGGGGCAACCGGGGTCATGGTTAAAAAGTCCATAGTATGTTTTGTATGTAAAATATTTATTCGTAAAGTAACTAGTAACTCCAGCTGTCAGGTAAATGTAGTGGAGTAGAAGTTTAAAGTGTCATGAAATTGGAATACTTAAGTAAATTACAGATACCTCAGATTGGTGTTTAATTACAGTACTTGAGTTACTTTCCACCACTGACACCCACACAGGTGTTTTCAATCATTCTGGATGATTAGACCTCTTGTCAGGTGTAAGTTGGGTGACGCTAATGCACAATAAAAAGTACAATAAAACCAACAGAAGGGAGATAGATGTCAGTAAAGCGCAGTTTGTATGCTCACCTCTGTGGATGGACTTTAAGATTTTACATACAAAACATATGATTTATTATTATTATTAATACAATATAATGTATTTTTATTGCTTTAACAACAAATCTGTATAATAACAAGTTAGAATAAGCTCAACCCAGACCAGCTACAGCATTGAAATGCTACTTATAGGTAAATGTATCAGTAACAAATCAATAATACATATATAACACTGACACGTATGCATAATGAGTACTTTTACTTTTGATACGCTCTGCAGGTGTGTCACCCGAGTGTGTGACCTGGTGAGCGCCTCACTGCTCTAAGTAAATACAAACGCTCTCGAAGAAAAGTTCAACAGCCACAGTATGAGAGACATTTATTTCAGGACTGCCATACATACAATAGTTAAAAGGCACAGTCTGTGATCTAAATGTAAACACACACCACCATAGTTAAAAACACACGCTGATACATTTCTACTGCTCCTGAAATGATCGACTGTCCTTTTAGTACACAAACACTCAACAAAAAAATCTAAGTTTTAGTGAAAATGTTTAAGGTAACAGAACAAATGTTTAAATTATGACCAGTTGAGAAGCTCTAAAATAAACCTGTAATTTATATGGTTGTTAGGCCACATTTACCATAAAAAATATATTAAAAGCCTCTACTCACGTAACCCTGACAACTTCTATCTTTAGATACCACACGCTGAAAGAAATTGCCCATCAATGTAATTAAAAGATATTGTACAGACATCTCTAGCTGTGTGAATTATATACATGATATAAATATATAATTCACTGGGAATTTAATTCTAACAAAAGACAAATAAACAGCATAAGTTGACCTTTTAAGGAATGTTTTGAAAACATTGAAATAAGACCTTTGGACCTTTAAAATCCAATTTGTGAAATGCAAAATAAAAGCTCTCAGATAAATACTACATACATGCTTAAAGTTTCTCTTCACTAACACTGGCACACTAACACGCTGCTTCAGTTCACCCTCCAGCACAACATTTAGTTGAGAAAGAGTCCTGAGTGGAAAAGGGAAAGAAGCTATTATTGCACAATTTAAGTAACAGTTCACAATCAAATGCGATCACTGCTGATCTTTAGTGATAAATCAGCATTTCTACAAAGCTTCTGTCTGGACCGGCCAAAAGTCTTCTCTTAAGTCTCTTCAAGTAGCTTCTGGAGGTTTCTTTGAATCTAGGATTTCAAAAATGAAGGATATCTGTAAACATGCACAGTAAAATCATATTAAACTACTATCACCAAAAACTACTTTAAATACCCCCATAACATAGTCCAGCTTAAGAGAACTGTTCAACATTTTGGGAAATATGCTTATTTACTTTCTTGAGAGTTAGATGAAACCTAAAGATAGACTGCACTCCCACAGAGGGTAAAATTTATGGATTTTGTTCAGCAAACTTTGACCCGAACATCTGGCAGACAGCTAAATGTGGGCATGAACACAAACAACAGTCACCCTCGACATTACAACTAGAAAACAGGTTTGAACCATCAATAAATCTCCATGAGACAGATGTGGAGATGACAAATGATAAGTTTGGAGTATTCTGAAGAGTGCCAGCAAACAGAAAAGTTGAAAAGAAGAAAATGTATCATATTGAGCAAAGGGGGAAAAAAACATCTAAAGAGACGATTCAACCTTTAACTGTGGTTGTGGAAAACACCACTATCAGGAACATAATCAACTGATAAATAAACAGATTATCCATGGACCAGTGCCAACAGTTGGCAGAGAGATCAACAGGTTCAATACATGGCTCGGAAAAACCTGCGGCCAGAATCAGCTCATGGATCAGCTCCTTAATTCTGCCTCCCTTCTCTCTCCTCTGCCTAACCCCTTTTGGGATTCACTGATTAAATGGAGGCGCTGGCATAAAAATTCCCCCGCCGGTCACTGCCCCGTCATCTGCCCCCACCCCAACAAAGAAAACATTCTGTAACACCAACCTTATAGATAAGAAAGACAACAAAAACAGAGAACAGCTCTGTTCCAGCTGGGTTGACGAGACTGATAAGGCCAGCAAGGTCACCAAAAGTTTGCCTCAGTCGCCCCAGAGCTTCCCTCTTAAGGAAATCTCTAACAAACTAAGATCAAAGATTAAGGAACTGGATGTGATTTTACTGCATGCCAACTGCCTGGCATCAGAGCAGTCAGGAGAGAAGATGCCTCGGACAGGCAGGGTTCCTGCTGCATTTCTACTACCCGCAATATGCCTCTTCTTTAATAATGGCACTCTTAAAGTTCTGCTCCCACCAACTGAAAATGTTTGATTTCTATTTGAAAGACAGAGATTACTTTGCATCAATCGTTAATCATACATCTGAACTTAACAAAATAACTTAGGGAGTCCCCCAAGGCACCATTCTCGGGCATCTTCTGCTTACCATCTATATGCTCCCACTTGCTCAGATTACAAAATAGCTTACTTTAGTTATGCAGACGACCCACAGATTTATATTAAGATATGACCAGGAGACTTTGGTCCCATACGAGTACTGAAGTTCAGGCCACAAATCAATGAAATAAAGCTGAAATGATTGTCTTTGTACCAAGAACGATTACAAGTTGATGTTTAGTTGTCGCAAACAGACCACAAATAAATAAATTCTAACATCCACATTAAGATAGTTACAAAACACCTTAAGAATGTATCAATAATCAGCAGGATTTAGAAAAACTTCTCCACGCATTTATCTTCAGTAGACTTGACTTCTGTAACAGGTCTCTCTAAAAACTCCGGGGCCGGGAACAATGACTTCCTGGAGTCTTGTCATAACAGTGTTAGGCAACCAGCAGAGACTCTATCTTGTTGTTTTTACACTTTAGTTATTGTACGGATGAAACAAAATAGATAACATTTTAACTAGTAAAATATAGAGGTGCTGGAAAGTCGGTTTTGTGGACAGAGCTACGCTGTAAATGCTCTGTATTTGTACTCACAGTGCTTTTACACTACATCACATTCACCATTGACACACTGAGCCTAAGTGCTCCTCCATTTGCACACATTCATACACAATTCGGGTTTCAGTATCTTGCCCAAGGAAACTTTGACATGCAGCCTGGAGGTGGAGGAGCCGGGGATTGTTCGGGTTGAACCGCCAACCTTCCGATTAACAGGCAACTCGCTCTACCTCCTGAACCACAGTTGGTTCAGCCATGAGAGTGGTATCAAACTTCTAATGTAACTATTGGCCAGAAAGCCATAAAAAGATAAGCATATTTCCCCAAATGTGAAACTATTCCTTGACTATAACAAAACTACTTGATAATCTTGTTTATGTAGTGAGCACTCCAGTCACTCCATGTTGTCTGCCACTTCACACTTCAGTTAACAGCTGCCCTTTAGTCAGAGATAACACCCTCCTTGGCTAAACAGAGTAAAATTAAATCCTGTCAATCAATTCATAACATTGATATATGATATGATATACAACAGACCAGTGAACTGTCAGTGGAGCGGAAAAACTATTTACCATAAAATACATACATATAAAAACAAACCTTTTCTAGCTTTAACAAGTTGGTAGTCAGTTCTCCATATATCTCAGCATTGACTCCATCCTGGGACCTGTGGCTCACACCATTTCTGCCACAAGAATTGCACTAAATCATTAACCAAATAAAGTGTGATGTTGCAAATTCAAAATACAAAAAACAGCACGAGTACATTTGAAAGTTATTTGTTCATCATTTGTTATCTTTGACACCAAAACTACCTAAGTGATTATCAGGAACAGTGCACTCTAAATTTAAATGTGAGTCTAGCTCTTACTGATTACGAATGTGTTCCCCCAGTGACACCAAGGAGTTCAAACGATGCTCAAGAGCCACAATCTTGAAAGCCATGTAGCAGGTGGACAGGACGAGCACGCTCACTCTGTGAAGACACACAAACCAGTTGCCAGGTGAACATTCAAAATCCCAACCGCACAGAACAATTGCTAACAAGCCCAAACTATGGAAATGAACTTGACAGAGCACTCTGGCTTCTTGTGTGTCTGGCTTGTTGTGTGTGTGTGTGTCACATAATGACAGGTTACTCACAGAAACAAATAGATAAGGAGGATGGCGTGTAACGACATGGGCTGTGAGGATTTGTCTTTGAGTGTGGTTGATTTAGTAGACCCTAGAAGGACAAACAAAAAGAGAATTATTGCTTTGGTATATGTTACTAGTAGTACAACTTTACTTTATTGAGAACAAATAAATAAGCTGCAACATTAAAAGAATATTTTGACAATTTGGGAAATTAATACACTTTTCTAGTTTCCAAGTGTTAGATGAGAAGATTGAAACAACACTCAAGTTGGTAATTAAGCAGGAGCCAGGAGACGGTTAACTTAGTTTAGCATTATGACTGGAAACAGGGAATTGCTAGCCTGGTTGTGTCTAAAGGTAACAAAATCTGACCATGAGCACACCAAAAGCTGACTGATTAACACCTTATAGTTCATTTATTTAATCTGTAAAAGTAAGTGTATAAGTGACACTTTGTGGTTTTACAGAAGTTTAGTGTAAACTAAGATAACCAGGTGCCAGTAGCTTCATTTCTACTGTACAGACATGTGAGTGGTATCAATCTTCTGATGTAATTTTCAGAAAGAAAGTGACTAAAAAGTGTCTGGCAAAATGTCAAACTATTTCTAATATAGATTGATTACTTTACTGATTACATTATTAACAAAGCTTCTCCTTGCTTAAAGAGATCCAGTATTAAACTACCATTCTTAAGGGCGTCTCCGTGTTTTGGGCTTGGAGTCTGGAGGTGAATATCTGCGTGGACTGAAACCTCTCCGGTCTTCACAGCACTTAGAAATGTGTCTGGGAGGCTGGTGAAGTCTGCTCAAATAAACAGAAAGATCCTGTGACTCCAGCTGCGCATGGGTAAATATTAGCAATAGAATCACAAACATCCTTGCAGTGCACTACAGTAGCTTGGCTGACATAAACAGTAACCTAAAGATGTCATTCATCGCTGTTTTCACGCCAACTGTCTTCGCTATAACAAAAACCACAGCCTCAATGGCTCAAATTTCACTTGGCTTAACTCCAGCGATTTGCAAACTAAAGACTGTCTGAGCTACAGTGATATCTGACACTCTATGCATATTTGGAGAGAAGTATATAGCAGCTTTGTTAAGGGTAACAGTATACATAGACGGTTAAAGATGGCGCACACACCAGTTATTTTGTCATAATCTGGAGTTTGAGAACCGGAGCTGCTGCTCTCCATCATCTCCTGGCGTCTTTGTTGCACAACCCCATCGAGGTCAGAGAAGTCTCCAGAAAAGTCCTGCAGTGTACATACAGGAAAATATACAATGGATACCACATACAGGGTGGGTATTGTATAACATGAGAACAAAGCATTTCTATAGACCTTTTATCACAATGGAGAAAAGAAAACCTCCTTGTGTACAATAAATACATCCAGTACAAAAACACAGCACAGATCCCTGACTGACCAGAGGAATCGACGGTGGGCATTTCACTCTGAAGCTGTTTTCAGCAGAGGAAAAATTGGAGCTGCTACAAGTCTTATCCACCTGGAATGACATAGGGCGCACATTAGTATGCAGAAGGAAATATACTAGTATTTTAAAAGTAAAATAGTGATAGTATAATAGTTTTTTGCCACTTCGGAGCAGCAGAACAAGCTATAAACACAACACTGGAATATTATTATTTATTTAGTTGTGGAAAGCGTGCTAACAAACAGTTGCCTATTTAGAAACCCAGCAGACATTCATGATTCGCTCCCCTTTTAGCTCGGTTTTGACCTCCGCCCCACGTCCTCAGGGAAATATCTCACCCTTCAGTCGCTAAATGCTCCACTGTCTTCCATGTGCAGTGGATTTTTTGAGATTTTTCAGGGCTATGTGTACCTTTGGACAAAACCAGGCTAGCTGTTTCACACTCTTTCTAGTCTCCGTGCTAAGCTAAGCTAACTGGCTGCTGGCGTTAGCTTCCTGTTTAGCATACAGACAATAGTGAAAGATACCCCATCACAATTTCCTAGAACCCTTGGTGATGTCTTCAAACTGCATTTTTGTTTATCCAACAGTCCGAAACAACAAGGATTTTAAATTTAGTGTGAAATAAACTAGTGAATGGCAGCAAATCCTCACAAAACTTTAACTATTTAATATTTGGGCTTATACTAAAAAATTGGTTATCGATTCATTTTCTGTACTGTCATCTACTTTCATTTTCGTTTTGGAAAAATTCAAAAAGAAACCACTGAATTAGATTATGTTAAAGATGAGTGCTTTTAGATGTTACTTACCTCCAAATGCACGCAGACGGACCTCAGAAGTTTGTAGGTGGTGTTTCGAGAGAGGAAGGACACAAACACGTGCTGGAAAACAGTCATTTAGAATCACTTTCATGTTGAAAGGGGAAAAAATGATTGTGTCAACAATCTTCTTACCTGATAACTTGTAGTTTCAATCACAAGGGCGTTTGGCACTAATAATGCAGTTTTAGTTTTTTTAATAAACGTCACAGACACCACAGGGATTGAAATCTGGAAATGAGAAAACACCACTATGTACACCAGAGAATTCAGCCATACAGCGTCCACTGGCACTACAGTAAAAGAGTTCCATTATTAAAGTAGGTTTTCACAGTATCATACCTTGGTATCTCTGCCAAAGACTTTGGAGTGGAAACAGATCCAGTTTTCAGAGACGAACATTTTCCCCTGATATAAAATGTCTTTCTGCAGGGCACAAGTGTAACCTGTTGGCACAAACAATACTCCACGTTTAGATTAAAAATCTAATATTTCTTTGCTTCTCACGTTCATGTGAAAAGAGAATCTGATACTTACTTTGTTTGAGTAACTCATCTTTGTTGACCTCCTTGAATAACTTATGATAATGAGCGTTTGTCTTTGATAACTGAAAAGAACAACAAAGACATTTTGTTTTTCTTACTAGATTGCAAAAACGTGTAAAATTTGTACATAGTTTGGTGAAAATCGTTAGATGAGTGTGTGTCCTTACATGGCTGGGTTTATTCCTCTCAGACTTTGTTTCACAGTCACTTGGACTCAGCATTGGTGAAAGCTGCACAGGTTTCAGTCTGACAAATAAAAGGTAAGTGTTTATGTTTACAGTATGTGGCGAGGAGAGGACTACAACTCATGATAAAACATGATTTACTTGCTCACTACTGATGCACACTAAACATTATTTGTCAAAAGTACATGTGCTTCATTTGGCTTTGCATGGTGTCAGCTGTGGTTATGTAACCACTGCTTACACAGCATCAGCAAGATCTGTAAACAGCACTTTGATCATGCAGGTAGTTAGGTGGAATTACTGTGTTACAGTCAGAAGGTGAAGGAAAAAACATAATGTCTACTGACAACTTTAGTTCAAATAAATCCAGTTATATGATGTGATTTAATTTTCAAGAAAATAATTATTATATTTTTTCTATTTCTTCAGGGTGTTACTCTGTGGTAATTTAGATTTTAATAGACTACATAAAATAATATATATCACCATTTTGACAGCTTTATACAACCGGCTGATACCAATCCAAACACTTGAAAGTTCAGATTTAGTAAGAATCAAGGTACCTACATTAAATCTAGTTGTCTTTGCACTTCAAAATATTTAGCTAAGCTTTAGAAGTTTTTAGGGCTACAAATAATGCTAACACTAACTAATTTTCATTACTGATTAATTTTAATCGATTGAAATTTAAATTAAATTCAAATTACATTTAAATGTTTGCTTTTCTTAAAGTGAAACTAATGTCTAGTGTGCGTGTGTGTGTGTGTATTTTCTGTGTCTGTCTATGCTTAAAATATACTTATTTTTGACACATGCTCTCAATGCCAATACCTGTTTAAGGAATTAAATTAATCATAATCATCATCATAGTTTTTCTCAGAGTCTAAAGTGACCTCTTCAAATTTCTTTTTTGTGCCACCAGCAACAGTCCAATATTCTATTTCCACAGTGATTTAAAACAGAGAAAGATCCTGCATCGAAGAAGCTGGAAGTGAAACATTTGGATCTTTTTAGGAAAAACATTTGGAAAGAATTTGGAAAATGACTTAAACGACTGTCTGTCCTTCCATCGAATAATCGACTGATGCTACAGTGTTTATATTAGGTTTATAATATGAGCAGCAACACAGAGGACAAGAAAACCTTCCTCACCTTTTGCTTGCTGGTTTCTTCCTGCTCCCTGAGGGCTCTGTTTCTGTGTCCAGACAGAGCTGCAGGTCTGCAGGTGACCCTCCACGCCTCCTTTGTCTCCTCTCACCTCCATTCTCCACTTCAGACCTGCGCACATTACACAACACGCTATTCTGTCTTTCCTGTACATCCACCACTTGCACAAGAATGTCAAACGTGTCATAGCACATTCATTGTGCAGAAAAACACACAACCTCTCCAAGGATTGCACAAAAGCCGACCGGCAGCCATCATTCAAGACAAGAACACAGTATGAAAAGTTCAGTCCTGTCTGCGCTTTCGTGCCACGTAGGTGTCACATGCATTCATTAAAGGTCAGCACAGCCCCTTAATTCAAAGCAGGATAAGCGTGCAAATAATCACAACGCATTAGGCCTGAAACGCCAAACCGGGCCCTTCCTCTCCATCTTATCCAGACTTACGTCGACCGATTCCCGCGGAAGTCCTTGCTGAAAACTTGCTCCGGTTGGGATAACGGGGTCAGAGGTCTGTCTGCCTGCTCGGTCGTCAGTACCATATTTTATATTTCATATCTTACACGCCTCCGCCATTGGTTCCAACTGTCGGCATTGAGCCACATACATAAAATAGCTCCAGGAAGCCTTGGCACGGGAAGTTTGGGAAGATCGCTCGATGGACCGAGAAGCCAGACAGAGGAGGAGCCGGTGGGAAAGGGGAGGGAGCAGCAGGGAACAACATCAGGAACAACAAGAGAGAATCCGACTCGTGCTGGGATCAACAACTTTTTTCCAATTGTGTGATAAAAAAAATGCAACCATACATTATCATATAATAAAAAAGGAGGGAAATACTTTTCAAACACACATAACTATTAAAAGAAAGCTCTCACAAGGTTGCGTAAAACCTTTGCGTAACCAGCCTCCCAGCGCCCACAGGCTTTTAGTAGAAGCTGCTTCCCAACACTTATAGTTGTTTCTCGACTTCCTGCAAAACTTTTGTGGAGTCGGAAAACTTCAGTTTGAGAGAGACGTCCAGCAGAGGGCAGCGGAGTCCAGGTTGTAATGATGTAGTTTCGGGAGTGTGTTACCACCATGGAGGAAGTAACCCGATGCAACACCTCAGTGTACAAAATAGTGTGTGTGGGGGGAGGCCTGCATTCAAAATCTTACTTATACGTCTATAGTACAGACGTATTATCAGCTAAATGCAATGATGGAAAGTAACCCCATGCACTTACTCAAGTACTGTACTTAAATATTTCTGAGAAAAACATTGTGCTTTTACTCCACTACATTTATTTGCTAACAGCAGTTTCTAGTAACAAAATATAATCATCAAATATATTATGATGTATTATTATCAGTTAAGATAAGTCTTTAATGATCCTGGGGCCAAATTCACAAGCTACCCAGCCATCTATAAAGTAATAAAACTGAGCTCCACCTATGCCAGCTGCAACATGAAATACATATTAACATAACATGTCATTCTGCATGATGAATACTTTTACTTCTGGTACTTTAAGAGTATTTTGATGCTAATAGTTATACTGTTTCTTGCGTTAAAATTTGTATGTAGGCCCTTTACCTTTACTTAGTATTTCAACACCGTAGGAGGCCTGTTGCCACTTTTACTAAAGTAAAATAGATAGTATCCTACTTCTTCCACAAACTACGGTCTTGGGTATTCCAATCTTATGCTACTTTCTACATTTATTTTACAGTTTGTGACTTTGTGGCTTTACTTTCATTATGTGCTAATTTACTCTACTATCCATTAAATTTCAGAGGGAAACATTGTACTTTCAGTCCAGTATGTTTATTTGACAACTATAGTATTAATTACTTAATTTATACATTTTTTAAATTTAATTATAAATGTTTGTACAGTTTTTTGAAGATCAAACCAGTGGCTGGTTTACTTACCATGTCTCAGATGCCTCTGAGTTGTTGATGGTGCTTTTCCCTCTGAACCTTTCAGATAGTTTCATTTAAATAACTGTTCACATCCCAAAGAGATCAATTATTCAATCACTATGCCAGCTACCTGGTTATTATCCATGTACGCACTTCCTGCCAGCATGTTACACCCTGCTGTTATGTGCTTCACTGTCTCAGGGGCATCTTTGCACAGTCTGCACCTGTGGTCATGCCTGGTGTGGTAGACCCCATCCTCTATTGATCTTGTACTGAGTGCCTGTATATATATATATATTGCTTGTTAAAGGGGTTAATTTTATAGCAGTACAACGTATTGAAGGAAGGTTAACAATCACTCTTACTCTAATCATTAAGGACCCTGATTTTCTATATTGGGACTCAAAGGGCATTTTTATCCTTCAGGCATTATATTAAGAAAAAAAAACATCCTGCTGTTTGGTTTTTGGGAACTGGGTGTAGAGATTACAGAAGATATGTGGAAAGATATCTGGCACAATAAAACATAACAATATGTATCTAAACCAGGATATCACAACTCCAAATACAACACAGAGAATATTTATCGTCTCTCCAAATGTAAGCCCACTATCTCCTCACCGTGCCTTAAATGCTAAACAAATACTGGCAGCCTTACACATTATCTTTGGTCCTGTACCAAATCACAAAAATGCTGGGAAATTGTCCTGTATGAAATGCAGAACATGTTGGGAACTGACCTTGAATTAGATCCAGTTTCTATTCTCCTTGGTCTTCCTAGTATGCACATTACTGTGTACATCATAGGAAACTGTTTAACACCTTGACATTCTGTGCAAGTTAAAAATACGCTACTTCAGTGGACTTCCTGTAATGGGATAACAGTGGAGCGTATTTGTCTAATACAGTGGTTCTCAAACTATTTCTGCCACACCTCCCTTTATAAGCCGAAAAAAGTTCAAGCCCCCCGACTCCAGCAAAAGGATTTTTATCAATCATTAACAACACAGGCGATTGAAATAAAACAAAACAAATAGACAAAATAGCCTTGCTAGCAACACTACACTTTTTTTTGTTTATGCCACCACATGAATCATATTCATGCAACTTTAGAACTGCTCAACATCCATGCCCCCCCCTGCAGCGTCACTATGTCCCCCCAGGAAAGCCTTTCTCAAATATGTCTATGAATGTATCTGCCATTTTAAGTCTGTGAGATGCTAAGATCCAGTGATGGTGGTTGTTGTTTTGATACTGTGAAAAGTGACTTAAAATGATGTGCAGTGTTTGATAGATATAGTGGGTACGGAAAGTATTCAGACCCCTTTAAATTTTTCACTCTTTGTTTCATTGCAGCCATTTTCCAAAAATCAAAAAAGTTCATTTTATTTCTCAGTAATGTACACTCAGCACCCCATCTTGACAGAAAAAAACAGAAATGTAGAAATTTTTGCAAATTTATTAAAAAAGAAAAACTGAAATATCACATGGTCATAAGTATTCAGACCCTTTGCCGTGACACTCATATTTAACTCAGGTGCTGTCTATTTCTTCTGATCATCCTTGAGATGGTTCTACACCTTCATTTGAGTCCAGCAGTGTTTGATTATACTGATTGGACTTGATTAGGAAAGTGTTGTTATATTTATTTCCTTTCTACCTCCAGGAGTCACTGTTGCAGCATTTAATGAAAACATCAACTGCAGGGCCCAAAAGACTTGTCAGAGTTCATTATGTATCCAGGAGACAATGGCACCAGCGGCAATGCAAGCTAGCAGATAGTTAGTCTGCCATTAATCATGGCTGACAAGGAACAAGGGGTTAAAAGTTGGAAAGCTGCCAGAGACTTTTATACTGCCTGCTTTTTCACAGAAAAGGAGAGTTTGTTTAGAGGTTCAAAAAAAAAAAGTATCTCATACATTACATTACTTAAGTAAAAGTAGCAATACTGCTCAGTAAAAATACTCTGTTACAAGCAAAAGTCATACTTTCAAGTTTAAACTCAAGTAAAAGCACAAAAGTATTAAAGTAAAAGTACTTGTTAGTTAGAATGGTCCCTTTCAGACAGTTATATTATTACTAAATACTGACGCTGGTATGTTTTGTCTGTGAACTCTTAATCTATAGATACATATACATATAGTGGAGAACAAAGTATAATATCTCCCTCTGAAATGTAATGGAGTTGAAATATAATATAGAGTATATAAGCGGCAAAAAATTTAAATACAAGTGCAGATGTACAGTGACGTAAAAAAACTATTTTCATAATTACTGCAATTCACCAGTTATAATTTCAGTCAAAACAGTCGTTACCATGACTTTATCAAAAAAATATTGACAATAATGTCCAAACCGATGATGATGTATATGTCAAAATCCATGTTTAGATGCAACATAAACAAATGTTCTGATAATGAGATTCCCCACAGTATTATAAGAATTTGATGTGAAGATCAATACCTCTCTCATGTCTGTATGTGACAATATGAAGCTAGAGCCAGGTTACAGTTAGCTTAGCATAAAAACTGGAAAATGGGAAACAGCTAGCCTGACTCTATTTAATCTCCAATAAACAGACAACTGCGTATGAATTCAGAATCTGTGGGCAAGAGACAAGATTTTGGTATCGGAAGACATTTGTAGTCTGTTTACAGTCCAAGTAGTAATGATAAATCACATTTAAGTGGGCTTTGCATGGCATGCAGGTAAACCATCTGTGTGGAGAGCAAAAGAGGCAAAATGCATTGACCAAAATGAAATCTCAGACTTAACTTTGACTCAATCTTGGAACCCTAGAAATTAGTTTTTATTACCTTTTTAAAATGCATCTGCATTCAAATAGTCAAAGGACGATGGGATCCAAGATTGGGCTCTGACCAAAGGTACATCTCAATTGTGAAATCAGTACAAAAACTGAAGTGTAAAAAACAGTAGTGTAACCTAGGTCCTTAGGTAAAAGTTGCAGTACCACAATTACAAATACTCTATTACAAGTAAAAGTCATGCATTGAACTTGGGTTTTACATATTATATTAGCAACAAAATTTACTGAAAGTACCAAAAGTAAACGTAACATAGCATTAACATAGCATTTTTTAATATTGAAGGTGAATGAGCTGGAACTTATTCTAACTACTTTACTTTACTATGTTTCCTGGGAAGAAAAATAGAGACCGTCCAATTGGTACACTTGAATTTAATTAATTCAGATTAATTCTAAATCTAGTCTTTACAGTGCCATTCAATAAATATTCCAGTGAAAATTAACAAAAAGTGAATAATTACTTGGGTTTAAATTAAGCTTTTCTTTGAAGGAAATTACAGTGTCCTTCATAATTACTACCAAATTACATAATTTTCTACAAAGAAATGACATACCTTTAAATTGAAGTGTTACCAAACATTTGCAACTTTAGGTGTCAAATAAATGTAGTGAAGTGAAAGTACATTTGAAATATTCGAAGAGCTTTAGAGGTGCTAACAGGTAGAGTTTGTTACATTTGGACAGAGCCACGTTAGCGGTTTCCCCCCTGCTTCTAGTCTTTATGCTAAGCTAAGCTAACCCTCTCCAGGCTATAGCTTCATATTTAGTGTACAGACATGAGGGTGGTATCATTCCGCTCATCTAACTTTCGGCAAGAAAGCAAGTAGAAGAATTTCTATAACTATTCCTTTAAAGCCTGGTGAAAGGGGTTGGTTATTAGATTAAATTCAGCGTTAGCTGCTGCCCACTGCCAAAATGTGTGTGTGGCAGAAGCCTTTTCAGAGCCTGTCACTTTTTCCACCACAGAAAGACAGAGAACAAGGAAGGCATAGAGAAAGGAGGGTGCTGTGTGAGAGAGTGCAAAAATGGTACTTGTGACGGGGGAAGATTGAAGTCCTGTTAAGGGCTCTGCTTGAAAGCATGTCTGGCCTCATTAGCTGTCAGTTGTAACAATACTGTGCTGGCAGTGAAGACAGGTTGGAGTCTAGTGGTCATAAATCACCCCTCGACAGCTGCCTGACAAGCTGGGAACCGGTACACAGGCTTGGGCACCCTCTCAGCCTCGACATTGAACAGGCACACAGCCGTGCACATGGTAATCTAAGAAATCATTGCTCTCACCCTGAAATTACATAGAGCCTAGGAAAAGTGGTGTTTTGTAAGAGGGAAATTGCTTTCATTCCGCATACATGTGCACTCGTATATAAGCCCTCGTCTCCTGTGCCTGTCTGTCTGCCCATGCCTGCGTCCATTAGCTAAATGAGCAGTGGCTGCCGCAACTTCTGTGTGTGTGTGTGGGGGGGGGAGCAAAGAGCAAGGCCTTCAGGTCATTAATCACGGCCCCTGACATGCAGAGCAGGAGGCCATGGCTCCCCTATGCATACAGCTGCTGGGCCACACTCAATGCACAGGCGACGTGTTGACCCTCATACGCCCCCCACTCCCAGCGCCCGTGGCTCTCATCTGTCCAACTCCCTCACTGTTTGTGTCAGTCATTTGTGCTGTCAAACACCTCCTCCTCCTGACCAACCGCAAAACTCTTCATGCTGACTCCAAGGTGTCTTCACAGGTGTTTCCTTTTTTTATGTGACCCTTATTAGACAGCCACTACAGCTACTCTGTTATTTATAAAGCTTTTAGCCTCACTTGCAGCATGGCTCCTCCACATTGGTCCAGATATTATGTCTCATGGGTGCATGCGGAATTTGGACAGTCACGTCCCCCAAAAGAGTAATCATAATGATTTTGGTGATTCCCTCACTTTCTTTTTAGCACCATCAGCAGGTTGACTTAGTGGTTTTGACTGAAATTACTCGACAACTATTGGATGGATTGCCATGAATGTGATACAGACGTTCATGCCCCCCTCAGGATGAATTGTAAAAACTTGGGTGATCTTTAATGTTTCATGTAGTGCCATCACCAGGTTAAGATTTTCATTTGTCCAATACTTTGGCTCCAAAACAAATGGCATTTTATCGGCCTCACTAGTACTTTGTGTTTAGCACTAATTTACAAATATGCTAACATAAGATGGTAACCATTATTCCTGCTAAACATCAGCATTTTAGCATTATCATTATGACTGTCGGTGAAAAACACGGGTGTAAATGATAAAATAAAGGATAGCTGAATCCAGTTTCAGTTTTTCCAACTGACGCTTCAGTATCAAACTGTGCTGTCACGGGTCCTGCGAAATATGATATGACAGAAGTTTGTAAAATAGAATTTAATGTTTATCAGAACACATATGAGACAAGAATTAGCTAGCGTGCCATTTCCTAACTCTGTATTCAGTGGGTGTCTGATGTTGAGTAATGGGAAACATTCAAACAGTTTGAGTCAAAGAGGCTGTATTATGTGTGTTCATTAGCATCATTTAGAACTGGCCGGTGAGACATTTCTTCATGATAATAATACGCTACTGACAGGAAGTTTCCCACATTCTTAGCTTATTGGAGTGCAATCAATTAAAAGGCCTTTAATAGCAGCTAATGAGGGATGTAATTCAGTATGCATGTCAATCTTACTACTCATAAAGTACAGGTTTTCCAAAGCTGTCAAAGTCATTTTTTGATAGAGACTGGCTGGGGGGTTTAAACTGTTCATAACGGTAAATGGATTGTACTGATATGGTGCCATTCTAGACTTACGAACACTGAAAGTGCTTTTCACTACATGTCACATTCACCCCATTCATAAGCTGATGGCACAACCGTCAGGAGCAACTTGGGGTTCAGTATTTTGCCCAAGTACACTAAGACACACAGGAGGAGCCCGGGATTGAACCACCGGCAAATCGAGTAGTGTGCGACCCGCTTTATCTTCTGATTCCACAGCAGCCACTCATTTTTATTAAAAAAAATGTTTTATTTATTTATTTACATGTACAAAGAATATGAGGCTATTGTGGTTGTTACAGTTAAAATCAAAGTATTCTTTTAAACATACATCATGGAATAATGTTATATTACTTAAGGTGAATACACAATCCATTTTTCCCAGCGTTCAGTGCTCTTCTCCAACTGAAACCTCAATACAAAGGTAAGCCTCTCCATACAGTAGATTTCTTGGATAATCAAACACCACTAGTCCAATGTTGGAGGGTCTAGTTGCCACCATTTCCTAGTTATAGCTTTCCTACAACTATATCTTCAATAAGTATTTATTGTTCTGTAGGACTCTTCTTTTTTTTTACCAAGGTATAAAGTGACAAAAGAGAAATCTAAATCCCACCCCACTTATTTTATTTATCTCGGTAGCCACCTCTCTCACCTCTCTGTGTGCCTGTTTGCAGTGCTGATATTTTAGGAGTAAATCTCACTACATTCTTCCAGCCGAACTCACTCAGAGATCTTGAGTTTGCAGTGGTCACTTGTGTCTCACGTATTTCCATCCAGGTCTCTTCTGATATTTGTGTTTCTGATTCTCCAATTTTTGTTTAATAGATAACGTAGAATGTTTTTAGTGGCTTGTATACTTCCGTATATTCTTGAGACAAACTTTTTACTGTCTTTTTTTTGGTATGCATCATGAAATGTAGAAATCAAAGTGTGTTCCTTCTCCTCTTTGACCTGTAATTTTTTATTAGCAGCCACTCATTTTGTACCTTTTATAGGAATAGATTTCTGTCTCTACCACAAAGTGCTATTTTTTTTCAAATAATTGTTTGCCATCATATTTTAACTGATTTCCATGGGAACGCAGCCATCGAGGTGTGGTTTCATCTAAAGTTGGCTGGAGAAACGATAGACGTGTCCTGGCATTGTGCATGCTGGTTCACTGACACACTGTCATGTTGTACTAGGGCAATTGAATTAAACAGAGCCATTGTTAATGTTATTAGTAACACCTGTGCTTTTACTCTACGAAAAGTCAAAATGTCAAAATGGCACACACCCCTGTCTGCATCAGTGGTGCTGAGGTGGAGCAGGTGAACAGTTTCAGGGAATCAGCATCACAGAGCATCACAGAGAACCTGACATGGTCATCTCACATCTCCACGCCGGTGAAGAAAGCTCAAAACGACTGTAAAATTCCCATGGCAAGTTCTCTTCTCGTCATCTTTTACAGAGGAGCAATAGAAAGCAACCTGACCGGAAACATCACTAACTGGCATGGGATGGGAGAGGGCTCAGCAGCGGGTGATTAAAACTGCACAGAAGATCATTGGTACCCTTCTCCTGAGCATCAGTGATATCGTTGAGGTGAGGTGCCTACGCAGAGCCCAGAGGATACTAAAGGACAGTACCCACCCAGCCACAGCCTGTTCACCCTGCTGCCTTCTGGGAAGAGATGTAGAATTTCTGCTGCCACACCACCAGACTGCTGAGCAGCTTTTTCCCACAAGACTTTTAAACTCAGATTCATCCTCAGCACTTCTCCACTGGATAACGTTGATTTCTGTTTAACATTTTTATAATTTCTTTTATATTAATGGATATTGTCTGCTACATAGCAGAAGGGAGTTACAAACTCAGTCTAACTTTACTACCTGTTGTAATGTGACAAATAAATCTACCTTGTACCTTGTTCCTTGTAATAAGTGGTCCTTGAGTTTAGAATAAACTTTCACCCTCCTAATAATAGTTAGCTGCAGCCCTACTTATTTTATTTCACTTCCACATTCCAGTGATTGTATGTGCTTTTTCCAAACATGTCCAAATACATCTAATATCCAAAGGCACAAAAAAATGTAAAATAAAGTACCATCTCATTTTGGCTTCCATCCACTGACATGACGTCACCCAGACCCGCAGCTGCTTTCATAATGATTAAAGCCAGTCAGGCTGTGAGAAACACTGTTTCATCATTCACAGCTACTAAATCACTGAGTCAATGCACAAGACATCTGGTGAAAGCTGATTCCTTATCAGCCTTCCAGCATCATTTGGCGAACATCTGGAGTTTTCTGAGGACTTTGGCACAGTACGGGCTGGAAAACAAAAAAAAAGAGCTAATTTTCTAGAATGTGTTGACACTTACGCTGTAGACCAGGTGACAGTTGCAGCATAACATTTTTTTGAATGAATGAATGTGACGCACATGAATGAAACCAGAAAAAGATGTCTTGGACTGCTTTTCATCATAAACTGACATGTTTACAATTACAGGAAACGTGTTTCATTATTAAACTAAATTGAGCTACAAATTAAATTAGTTTTGTTATTGACCGTTACTGTTACGCCTGCCAAGCTTTTCGTTCTTGTACAGCACAAATCAGTCCACATTGATAATGGTGACATGATTACCACAAAATTCTTAGTAAATATTTTAAACAATGGGTCTTTGATTTTAGACAGAGGTAGACAAAAACAGGCTTCTCATTTCTAGAAGGCGACCTGATATTTGCCATCTGAAATGACTACTGTTACAAGCAGATTGTATCAGCTGTAGCCAGCTAGCTAAGAAAGCTATTGTTAGCTCCATGAATCAGTTGAAATCGATGTTGCGGGATGTTTTTTATTTTTGAAGCCTTGTTTTCATACATGAACCTTATAAAGGGCCTTAAATATTCACGTGATGGTTACATACACCATATTCTGCTAAAAAGACAAAAAAGCAACAAGTTAACATCCTCACCAGTTAATGAGACATGGAAAGACATTGTTCTTGCATTGCAGTGCAGAGTTAAGTCCTTGAATTTTAAGTATGAAAAGTCTAAGATTAGGTTTTCTTTCATTCATAACCTTGTTTGGCAGCTTAACATTAGTTTACACTCTCCGTCAAGCAACACAGATGTTAGATTTATGCTGTATTGTTAGCATTTTCAAGCAGTGTGTTTCCATTTTAATGTTACAAGAGAAAAGGCATTTAGGATGAAAACCAGCAGGTATGTTTGGCAAATGTAAAGATATCTCAAGTTTGGCTTTGGTTCCCTATCCAAGAGCAGGACCGACAGAGCCGCTAACGTTAGCTTAAAGTCTGATGGCATCCAGACCTAGCTTTCACAGAGTGGGGAAATACTAAAAGTGAATGTGCCAACCTAACATGTAAACCCACAAGTGAAGAAAAACCTAAGAAAGTAATGAAATGTTTCTTGGACTTTAAAGTTACATTTACTACTGTAGGCAAGCTAGTTATGACCACAGCTAGTCGATCCAATCCTTACATTTTTAATCTTGTGTTTTTGGTTTTGGATAGACTAAATAAAGACTCTTTGAATTCTGAATATCACTCTTACTACTTCTGCCTTACATGTAGCTTTCAACATTTCAACACACACCCACTGAACACACATCCTGTCTGTTCTAAGTTAGTGGCAGAGATCAGGTCTGCTGGTTAGACTAAACAACAGCATTTGAGTGGATATTCTGTCCCTCATTAATCATCCTGACAGCCTGAAAAACAACATTTCCTCCTTAATGACTGTATTTGAGTAATCATGTCTGCTTATTTCCATGCAAGCATCTCTTTCTCATTCTGCTTTGTACTTTCTTTCGTCCGTGTGTGTATTTTGGAGCCTTTTCTCTGACCTCCCAAGTCTGTGGCGTGGCGTCTGCTCTGGGTCACGCTGGCCAATTACAGCGGTTACATTCATAAACAGGGTGAAAAACCATAAGGAATGAGAGAATGTGACCATGAGGATCCAGATGCGGAAGGCAGTGGGATGGTGTCACCCCCACCGCCCCCCGCATGTGGCTAACCTACCAGCACTGCTGGCGTCCAGGCCTCTGCTGGTCCCTGCCAAAGCACGTTTTTCCGTTAAGCACCAGGTCTGTGATGCATGAGACCTGACAACTGAGCTAGGAGCCCTCAGAGCACAGCCAGATCAAAACCAGCTGAGGCCATGCACATTAGCAAAGAAACCATAATTGCGTTTGCCCCCTTGTACACCACTAAACTCCCTCTGTCAACATTTTTTTTGTACTTGAGACATGATGAAAAAGAGGTGGGATAGATCTTAGCAATGTCCTTTTTAAGAAATAAAAATACCTGCTCAAGTGCTCAAGAGTTATTTATTGTTGGATGTGGGTAATATAACATATAAGCCCTGTAGTGAATATATTGTGTGCAGCTCAGTTTAAAAGTGGTTTTGTGGAGTGTTTTTTCTGTATTCAAGAAAAGTGTATTTTCAACATTTCTCCCCATCGGAGAGGGGTAGATGTAAGTCATGGGTTTATAGTGGTTTAGAAACATCAGTCTAGCATGGCTGACATCTGTGTCCTCTTTATTTTTGGACCCCTTGGAAAGCCCACATAGTAGGATGATGGATGAAGTGATAAAGTTGGAGAGAAGACAAAATGAAAGCAGAGGAGTCTATTTCTGGGAAGCAGTCTGCAATGTGTAACTCAACAATTTGGAGGAAGTATCAGGGCAGATGTTCATAATTTCTCCCTTAATGATTTTAATGCAAGAAACAATTTCACTATCTCTGAAGGCAAAAGGGAAAGAGAGTCCTCCCTCTTTTCTTTTGGCCTTTTTGCACTGATTTAGGCTGATGGAGAGGTTAAAGCCTTGTCATGTGATGAAGGAGCTGCTCCACAGTCTGTCATCATTAATCACTGGACCTGTCAAGCTGCACCCAGGAATCACTCAAACCAACTAGGGAGACAGCCCTCACCTCCAAGAACAATACCCAGAGACTTTTTATATGTTACAGCAAAATTCCTCCTCTAAACTCTGGGTTTAATTTAGAGTGCTAAATAAAAAGGGCTGTGGCGACCAACAGATTATGGAAGCAGAGTTGCTGAGAGCTGTGAAGGATGAATTCTTTGGTTGACTTCGGAAACGTGTGTGGGAATAGTGAAGTAACCTCTATCCCCTCTCTTAAGTCGCCCTAACCCTTTGAGCAGGACATTTGGCTCCCAGTTTCTTCATTGCTTGTGCTCAGCCTCTCTGAGATGTGCAACTAATATTACTGAAAGAAAACAGCATCAATGATGAGTCAGCTTAACACTTGTATAAATAAGGGTTTGGGGGAAAAGACCAGAAACATATGAAGGGAGTAATTGAAGCCTGAAAAGAAAGAAAACATAAATATTGGCTACATGAATGAGTAATGACTACATAAATGTTTAATGACTAAGGGACCATATTAAAGTTATTGTGGTGGGAGGCTAAACCTTTTGTTTCACTGTATTACAAGACTAGAAGTCTACAGCCAGGCTAGTCTTAACTTTACAGTGGTGCTTTGAGCTAACTGCTAACAATGACAGTGCTAACATGCTGATGTTTAGCAGGCACAATGTTAACATCTTCGTTTAGCATGTTAGCCTTTGCTAATGAGCACTAAACACAAAGTACAGAGGCTGATGGGAATGTCAGTAGTTTTGCAGGTATGTGGTCATAAACCAAAGTCTTGGACAAATTACAGTATTCACTTGATGATGGTGCTAAGTCAAAAGTCAGTGGATCACAAGTTATTAAATTCATCCTGTGAAAGAAATAAATGTCCTTAACACATTTCAAGACAATCCAACAGTTGAGACAGTTTACTCTGAACCAAAATGTAAACATCATGGTGGCGCAAGAGGAAAAGACAGGTCACCAAAGTCTGTAGGCTTCATCGCCCGTGAACCATGAATGTCTGCACAAAATCTCCGAGGAATCAATTCAGCAGTTGTGGAGATACTTCAGTCTGGACCAAAGTGGTGGAAAAACATATATATATTTAATACTTATATATATTTATACCTTAGTATGTTGATGGTACTTTCCTAAGCAAGTTGAACATTTGAAGATGAATTTGAGATTAACAACATTTTTGACAAATATGGCAAATGGTGTCCTGAATAAACCCCTGTCACTGACTGAGTGCAATAGACACCAGCTCTGAGGGCTGAGGACACTTTTGTCTCACCAAACAAATATGAATCGGTTCATATGATTTTTTAGTCTGATATTTTTGTTGTACCTGTATGACCCATAGTACACATGAAAGCCGATTTTCTTTTAAACAATATATTTCACAACGAACAAATTACATGAAATAATACATCTGGGATGATAAAATGATAAAAGACACTACCCTGCTCTTCCCCTAAAGAAAATAATTTTACTTTAATGATTAATTTATTTATCAAGGATAAAACTTGTGAAATAACACTAATATGATGTAAATGTGTCAGATTTAGCCAAAAGGCTGATTTTCATTTGCAGTACCTGGGCAGGATCAAACAAGACATACCATAAGCAGATGATGCTTCCTCTTGATTAAAAGTAGGTGACAAAACAGGTTGGTTTTGTTGGTCACCAATAGGTGGCATCCCAATCCAATACTATCCTAACCGCAATGCAATTGACTGGAAATACTTGAAAAGCAAAAGTGCACTGAAATCCTCCCTCAAAATATAATCTACGATCAACTCCAAGACTGACATTGACTGTGAGGGGTAGCCTATGCAACAACTCTTATATTGTAGTTTTAGTACCCAAATCATTCTTCACTTAATAAACTAAGTGTTTCTGTTTTCTGGGCCATATCCGGCAACATGAGACCTCCAGACTTGGTCTACAGGATCTAATGCCCTCCTGCCGAACTCGCACACCCCATCACGACATCTCAGACCACTGAAACAGAAGCACTTTCTCTTGTTACAGCAGGGACAGGCTGTTTTGACCCCTGTGGGTGCCTTGTCAGAGTTGTGAGTGACCAGCGTAGGTCATCTTCATTTCGCCAAGAGTGTCACAGTGTCATGTTCCAAGGAAATTGCATATTACCGCTGCCAATCATGTGGCAGCCACGGTAACTTGAGCGTCTGTCAGGTCTTCATCTTGAACACATACTGAAAGCTGCATTTAAGCTCTGATGCTTATCTGGATCCTACAGCATGCATACATTACCTCCAGATAAGTTTGACTTTTCCATACTGCCTCTGCATCCACAGATGTTTTTAAAAACACTCTGTTCCACGAAATCCATGAGCATTAAATAAGGATGCTATTGCTTTAAGGTGACACTGCATTTACTGCAGAACAGAGGAATGTGAGCTGTATCACTGTGGGCTGTCGATGCGGTGAAAAATATGAGGAAATGAGGCACACCTAAAGTCACTGATCATGTGATTCTTTTGCAGTAAAAATACCCACTAGTACAAAATCTTCCTGACATGAGATTGTTCAGACCATGTTTGTAAATCAAGAAATATCACGTCTAAGTATATTAGATAGTGTTTGTGTCTGGATTATTTCCAACAGGGAACCACCAAGTCCTCTCTACACTGGTTTTAATAAGAAAAGGTCAAATTAATGTGAGCCAGCTTGAGGTAATCAACATGGTTATGAAATCAAGAGTAAATAAAACCGATTAAATTTCAGAATTGTGTTGGGGGGGGGTTTCAGTTGCTGTTAAACCCACGCTGTTTAAAAGAAATATTTAGATTCAGCTTGATGAAAAACTGACCACATCCAAAAAATGAAGACAACAGAATATACATTTTCAGTGTGATTTATTTAACAAAATATGACCCCCTCCCCTCCACTTTGGACTGGATACCATCACAGGGTACCACAAATTTTACAAAAAAATATCACATCTCATTTTTATTGATTTGCTGAGAAAGTTTTTAAAAAATCAAAAAAGCTGAGGAGTTCAGAGAGAGAGAGAGAGAGAGAGAAAGAGAGAGATGTGATATCAACATTCATTCTCGAAGAAGACACACGACATAATTCAACATCTGTCATCTGGCTTCCAACATGTCTGCTCAGAGGATTGTAAAATGAGAATAGATTTGTATGGTAAACATAAAAGCCAGATTCTCCAGTAAAAAATAAATACAACTTCTCAGTAGGAATAAACAAAACATTAGGAACTAAAACAAATCATCACAAACCATTGGGCAGAATAAACAGTTATGTGTGTATGCTTTGTCAAGCGTACATGCATCTCTTGCAGGGAGAAAGCGACTGTGGACAGACATAACATCGGTCCACGGCTGCAGCTTAGTGCCACCCCTGCCACACTACATTTTTCTGCACTAAATCATCATCATTCAAGAACCCTGAACATTCAAGTGCTATTACACAGCATCCAAACCATCAATTTGCCAAGCCCGCAGGGCGGCAAAAGTCACCTAAGGGCAGTCATTTCTGTTGCAAAAGTATCCCAGCAATGTGCAGACATGCAAGAGCCACATGTGTCCTGATGTTAAGGAGTGGAGCCTGATTAGAAAACACCAGATCTCATATATAATGTATAAAGTAAGTGTGAAAGATGCACTCAAGCCAAAATCCAGGACTTGCACTCCCATCCTAGTTCCACTTGAATCCAGTCTTTAAGTCAGAGGTACAAGCTTAAAAAGAAAATACACTTATTGGCTTCCAGGTGAAGAGTTAGATGAGAAGAATAATTCCAGTATTGTATCTGTCCATTAAATATAAGGCTACCTGCAGCAGCAGCCTAGCTTAGCTTAACTTAGCACAAAAATTGAAACAAGGGGAGACAGCTAGCAATGATAACAAGATTACACTTTGTTTTTTATATGTATTAAACAAAAAAGATAAAACATAATTAATTAGTGAGGGGTCTACAGAGCCAGGCTAGTTGTTTCCCTCTGTTTCCAGTGTTTGTGCTAAGCTAAGTTGCCAGCTCCTGGCTGTCCTATTGGAGAGAAAGATATGAATGTGGTATCAGCCTTCTTATTTAACTCTCCACCATAAAGCAAATAAGCTTATTTCCCAAAATGTCTAACCATTTCTTTGAACATGTTAGTAGATGGTGTATCACTGGTAGCCCAGCGCGGATGCAGATCCGAGTCTTTGACTGTAGAGAGCGTAATGAGGGTAGTACGGGCCTGTGTTGGGCAGAGAGTGCAGGGAGATGGAGGAGGGTCCAGGGGGCAGGTGGACCTTACTGTAGGGGTGATAGCGAGCTAAACCCAGGCTGGGTGGAGCCCTGAGGGAGAGGGAGCTGGGCATGGAGCCTGGACTGCTCTGGTGGGGGAGGTGAAGGTGGCAGGGGGCAGGTCCAGAGGAGGAAACAGAGAGCAGCTTACTGTCCATTCCCACAGGCAGGGCTGTGTGCGTGCGGAGGTGAGCCAGGAGTTCGTCTGACGTGGCGAAACGTTTGTCGCACGGCCCCCCGGCTGAGACCCAGTTACAGGCGTGAGGCAGGGGGTCGTTAGGGAGCATAAAGCCGTACGTGTAGAGGGGATGTGAGAGGGAGGAGGACACGCTGGACGATAGAGAGCTTTGGTGGAGGGAGTGGAGCGGGTGGGAGGGGTACACCAATGGGAAGTTTGATTTGAGGCTGGAGGAAGGGTCATGGATGCAGGAGTTGCAGTTGCTTCCGCCAAGATGGGATACACTTGGATAGCTTAGACAGTAGGGGTCCCTGCATAAACCCTGCATGAAGGAAGGCGGGGAGGCGCCTGTGAGGGGGCTGGAACTCGGGTGCTTTCCTGGAACTCCCAAGCTTCCCACGCCGAGGCTCGACTTTGTCGGATCTAGCCCGGGAACAAACTGAGACGGGTAGCCTGCATAGGCCCCCACCACAGATCCGTGGTAGCCCATATTAGAGGAGGGCATGGGGAAGAGTGGTTGGCTTGTCTTGTAAGGAGAGATTGGTGTAATGCGTCCAGGGCCGAGGTTAGGCTGGGCAGACTCCGCTTTACCGCCCTCATGGTTGGAACCGCCGTCAGAGCTGCCGTTACTGCAGTTTGCGCTGGCTCGGACGTGGCTGGAGTTTGCATCGTGTGGACTGTCCGAGATGGTCTTGCTTACATCGGCATCTTTTTTGGGATGACTGTTATTGCTGGTAGGACTGCCCTGCTCACGTACAGTTTCTCCACTTGGAGTCTGGGAGTGTGATGTGGGCTGTCCACCAGGAGAGTGGCTCTGTTTGTGAGGCAGCTGCTGCTGCTGAGTGTGTCCTGGTGGGGTGCTGCTGCTGGCTCTAGAGCTGGGTGAAGCAGCGTGCGGCGGATAGGACTGCTGGGCTGAATTTCCGTTAGTGGTAACATTATTGCTGGGTACCCTGAACCCTACTTTATCGCTGTTGTTGCTGCTGCTGCTGCTGCTGGAGCTGCTGCTGGTAACTCCGTCTCTGCGACCGTCTCCACTGCCTTTGTTGTAGGGCTTGAAGCTACATTTATCCTCCAGGGAGGGGCGGCGCTCCCCGAGCTTCAGGCTGGAGATGGAAGACCGACTGCTGGGCTCCTTATCCCCTTGGCTGCAGGAGGAGCCCAGCTTGGAGGAGGACGGAGGGTCTGGTTTACCAATCTGAGAGCAGGTCTGCGCCAGCAGGGCCAGTGGACTCTTCTTGGCATCCAGCTACAACAAAATGTAGATTCTGATTAGATCTCTGACTTTTTACTGTTTTCTGCTCAGATAAATTTTGACTTTTATGAAAAAATGCCCCTGACAGCACAAACTAAACAACAGTTTGTCCTCTGTGGTTGTCTGTAGGCTTGTTAACTGTTAATATTTACTTAATTACTTTATTACTTAATTACCTAATTATCTGAATTACAACAAAAGGACAGAAAATACTGAAAAATGCCCAATATGATTTGCCAGAATCCAAGAGGGCATCTTCAAATTGTTGATAAGAGTGTAAAAGATTAGTTTATGAATTGTTATAAGATAAACCTGAATAATTATCTGCAGTTATTTTAATAATGGTTGCATCTGTTCAGTCTTTTTTCAAGAGCAAACTTTTTTTTTTTTTAAATTCCAGATATTCTTGGTTCCAGCTTTGCTTTTTCAGGTATGATTGTAGACTGAATGTCTTTGGGTTTTGACTATTGGTTGAGCAAAAGAAAACATTTGAAGACATCCCCTTGGGCTCTGGGCAGATGTGAAGAGTATTTTCCCCCCGCATTACACAGAGAAACGATTAATCACAACAACAACAAAAATCTGTAGATTCATCGATTGTGAACATTAGTTACAGCCCTACTTGTTTTGTTTACATCGTTTATTATAAAAGTTGCTTATTCACATTACTTTATGTTAAATATAATGCCAGAGGCATATTTGTCTTCTACTGAGGAATTAAAATGTTCTTTATCATAACTGATGACAACAAAGGCCTACTAAAATATATCTTTACATTTTCACCACACTAAAAAGCCAACAGTCCTCTCTAACTTGTGTAATCTATTTTAAGAGATAATAAATACCTCTATGCTGACTGGTGCGGGCGTCAAAGGCTGTAAATATTCCGGGTGTAGCAAGTGTCCAGTGTGCGCAGCCAACATCTTGATAACTCGGATAGGAAGCCGCTTTGCCTGCCGAAGTGGGTCCAGAGGGGTCAACAGAGAGACCACAGCACCGGGACGGGACTTCTTACTGTGGCTGGTCTCGCTGAGCTCTATCTTTTTACTTACTCGATCCGCAGCTGATCCGGAAGGGAGATATTTCATTGGAGAGAGGGCGCTGCGCCTCAGAGATGTGCGTTACTTTTAGTCCAAAAACTGTGTTTACTGGTTTAAATGTAATCCACCCGTTATGTCCCCCAAAAAGCAAAACAAACAAACAAACAAAAAACACAGCTGGACGACCTTAAATGTCCCGAAGGACTGACAAGCCTCTCAGTTCGTTTGATGCATCTTCATCTCTGACACGACCCGTACTCCTATTTTAAATTTCCAAACCAAAACACAAAAAGTCCACCGTGTGAGAGCTGCAGCGGGCAAAATAAACACTTCTGTAAAAGCATAAAAGACCAGAGTGTACTTTATACATTCCCAGTGCTGAGAGGAAACGTCCCACTGCGTGTCTTCGGTCCGGACTTGAGCAGCTCACTGATCACAACAGGCAAGACTTCAAAGTGTCCGCTGGGTGGCCGCAGCAGAGATGAGGTGGGCGGGGAGGACGTGCAGGAGGGCGGAGCGACGGGATCCTCCAATTGGCAAACCGTGCACTCCTTTGACATATTTGCTCAATGCTGAAAGTCACAGAAGGACTATTCAGTTTTTTTTTTTTAGGAAAAGTGTCAATACTAAATTATAAAAACACTTAGTTACAAGTAAAAGTCTTGTATTCAAACTCCAACTTAAATAAAAGTACATAAGTACCACTGATTATGTAGAATGGCCCATTTCAGATTCATATATAATATAATTGTTGATGCATTCATGTTTAAATCTCTTTTATGTTGCAGCTAGTAAAGGTGGACCTTATTCTCATTAGGCTACTTTATGTATCACTGGGTAGCTTGTGAATTTACCCCCAGGGATCAATAAAGTCTCATCTTTACCTATAATATTACATCATAATGTATGTATTGATTATGCTTTGTATTGGTAACCAATCCACAAAGTAAGCTAACTATCTAAAGGTATTAAATAAATGTAGTGCAGTAAAAAGTACAGTATTTGCCTCCAAAATGTAGTGGAGTAGAATAAAATGTAAAGTGCCAGTACCTCAAAAAGTACAGTACTTTTTGTGAATGTACTTTTTCACCACTGTCTCTTGGGTATGATTTTACTGCATTAAATCATTATTGCTTAATTTAACAGAAATGCAACATTGCCATAGACAATCCTTAGGCAGAGCTTTCATAAAATCAGAGCTGATGGTATGTTTTATAGTTAAGCTAATCCCTGTTCACATCTCTGACTATAAGAGCTCATATTGTGAGCAATACAAACGGTCTACCTCACCTAACAGTGGGATATTTTCCAGGTCAACTCATAACAGCATGGTTAAAAAATATAATAGTATTACATTAAAACATGCTACAAAATGAGTTATGCACTGGGTTTGGTGGGTGGAGTCATGAATTAGGTAATAATAATTATTTGTGTGCTTTTTGGCTTTTATTTCCATCATAGACTATTGTAAATATGCTTCCTGTACTTGATGAGCTAAGGTTGCTACATGGCATCTTCACACAGAAACAGCCAATGCTTGTTTATCTTTATGCAACTACTAAACGTCCCAAAAATTCCACCACTTTTATTTTAGTTTTGCAAAAAAAGCTAAAAGAATCCCCATACATAATATATTTATATCAGTGGGTAACATAATCAACATCCATCTTTAATGGTTTTATAAAGTGGAAAATGATATGGCCTAATATTCTGGACACATTTATCTGTGAGCCAAAATTGTGCTGCATACTGTAGATGGTTTGCTTGAACAGGAGATGCAGGAATAAAAAG
Source organism: Micropterus dolomieu (assembly GCF_021292245.1). Taxonomy (NCBI): domain Eukaryota; kingdom Metazoa; phylum Chordata; class Actinopteri; order Centrarchiformes; family Centrarchidae; genus Micropterus; species Micropterus dolomieu. The sequence continues at coordinate 5,783,423 of NC_060162.1, read as the reverse complement.
CATAATATTTGTGGTTGTTTAACCCAAAAAGTTGTCAACCATGAACAGATCTGATCTCACCCGAGGTTTGGGCTTCAGTAACAAAGAACAATCATAGACAAATCATGAGCACTGAATAATAAGCTTCAATATCAGAGTGCAGTTTTAATATGTCACCTCAAATGTTTGACATGTGACCGTGCAGTATTTAAACTTAAAGGTCAGTCAAAATGAAACCACACAATCATCACAATATGTGGAAAACTGAACTTTGCTTAAAATGTCAGATGGTATAATTTTCAGCTCATGAAACTTAGATCTAAGGCATGAGAAGGAACTTTCCTCAAGAAGAGTCCACTGACAACTTCACAGGGAGGGATTACGATGAGTGTACTGGGATGCGGTGCATAAACCCATTATTAAAACTAAAAATGCACTTTTGTGAGTGTAATGATGCAGAGAACAAAGTCAGTGAGCAGTGGAAATAAGTCATATGGTTAAATGAGTCATCCTACACTTTGTTGTCAACAAGCAGATGGGTACAGGCAGGGCAAGCACCAAAAGTTTACTAGTCCAGATGCTTGTTTTTCATAGCAAAGGGTCACGGGGGTTCTGTTATGCTTAGGGTGCAGTACGAGCAGAGAGAGAGGCCGGGCTTGAACCGCAATTTGCTAAAAAATTGTAGTCCTTCTCTGTAACATAACTATGTTAAACCTGAACAGGCATGGCACACATATTTTAAGATTCAGTGTGAGTTCATTATCTACAATATCCACAAAAAAAACCATAAATAAATCTGCTTGGAAATCAAACAAAAAAAGACTTCTTTAGTAACTAAGTAATTCAGTGATAGTTGTGTGTACATCTGCAGGTACATTACAAACCGGAAATACTAATAGCAAATGTGGCATACTTTTAATGGTTTGAATTCTGCAAAATGTAAACAAAGGCTAAAGAACGGGGCTCATGTTAGCCCACAGCTAATTAACTGACTCCATAGCAACATTACTTCCAGTTTACGTCTCTCAAAGCCCCCAAATTATGGGAATTATATTTCCACAACTTAGAGCATAATGATCCCCCACATCAAAAAAGACAATCAAAGACAAGGCATAAATATTCATTTTTTCATGTTGCACTACCAATCTTTCACTCAATTTTGTTTCTCTGTATCTGACTATAAAAATCCTGTTCTAGAGGAATTAAAATGTTCCATGCAGCAGTTTTATGTCAACTGTTGTCAATTTACTTACTTACTTAAACTTTATTTGTCCCCGTAGGACAATTGGTTCTACAGCAAAACATAGACACAAGACAGACATAGATACAAGACCTATACACCTATACATAAAATACTGAAATGTTACAGACTCCGGTTGTACAATAGTGGAATAAGAAGAAAATAAAGTGCTGCAAGAATAAGGTGCTCCATTTCGGGACATAAATTACCCAGTCAACCCAGATTATTCTTATTCTTGCAGCACTTTAGCATGTTGAGTCAGTCTATAGTATGATTACATTTGTATTGCACTTACTGTTATCTAACCAGTAGCTTATGTTGTTTTAGGATGACACTCTATAGTGTTTCTATAAATGTTGTTGAAGTACTGAGAATTTCCGAATAAGAATCAGCAACATTTTGGTAGCTGTTAGTTGAACTAACCATGTTTTTCTGATGTACAGGTAAGTGGCGGAGAATGTGAAATTGCAAGGCTGAACAATTGGCAAATATGGAACAGATGCTGCAATTATATATTATATGAATACTTTTTTAGACTAGTGCCTCATTACATGTATATAATGCAGTATGTTCTTTTATACTATGTAAGTCCCAGAACAGATGGAAAAAGCCAAAAGAAATTGATAGATGCACAAACAGGACAGGTCACATTCTCCTATCACTGTTGCCCGACATCGTGTCATGAACAGTATCACCTTCATGACAATTTGGCAACTTGTCAAATAGGAATGTGTCAAGCAACTGTTCACATGCAGCTGTTTGACTCTCATGGAGATGTAGAACTTTTAAAAAATGCTAAACACAATGTATAAAATATTTGTTTGTTATTACATTAAAGTTTAAGACATTAAACACTCTATATTAATTGTTTTCTTTTAACCTTTTACTTAAAAAGTTCAGGTATGCTTTTAATTTTAACATGTGGAGTGACAGATCACTTGTCTTCTGGCTTTTGTTCTGAGTATATCTGAAAAGAAAAAAAATCAATAAAGTGTACAGAGCATGTCACTGGAGACTATTTTCTTTTATTAATTTATGCCATTTTTACCAGGGAAGAAAAATTTGAAATAGACAGATCGCCTCTATATTAATGGTTCTATAAATCTGGAATGTTAATAACTTTATTGCATTACAGCCTGCTGACTGACTTTGCAATGAGCTAATTTTGTTAACCTAATTATACAATGAATTGGTTAAAGTACTTAAAAATTACGGCTGACAAGAACTATTAGCAGCAGCCTAAAATAGTCTCAGTCTGAGGGGCTTTGATTCTCTGAATCCTTTGCAGCCTCAATTGAGTGCAAAATCATTCCTAATCCCTCATAACCTGTGGGCAAAAGGCTGCATAATGTGAATTAGCTGACAGATATTTGTACATATCTTGCAGTGCCCTCCTTAATCTTCAAAAGCAATGGTTCACATGTAAATATAAAGAAAGGGTCATAAATAAATACTTACTAATGCAAAAATACAGTTTTGTCAATGGCTTCTTTACTAACAAGCAGTTTATTTTTATGTCTTTTTTATTTTTTTACAATGCTTACAGGCCTTGTTAATGATCTGAAATCAGCACTATAGGTCCCTTTTAATAAAAACATTTGGCTAAAGTAACTGTTGCCTTGACCTCATGCCCTAAACAGGAGAACAGCTACTCTCAGCCATCCATCACTGTCCCATTTGTGATAAGAAGCGGAGAGTGGGAGCACCATCTCATCAGGAAACAAGGTCACACTCTGCACCACTGTAGAAGAGAGAGCACTGGGGGAAAACAGAAACAGCAGGAGCTGTGGTTTTCCTTATCAAGTGCTGGCACAGTAGAGTCCTTGTTAGTGTACAGGCACGGATCTACAAAGTGCATTAAACAATTTAAAAAATACATGAATGAATCAATACATCACTGTTCAATTCACTGTTCAAATCAGTGTAAAGTCAAAGCATTTTTCTCTCCTTACATGAAACAGCAGATCTGTATCTAAAATAATTTGGCCAAGATAAAGTATTTGTGTAAAATAAAATGATTAGTAGATTAAGGGCTCAAGTGGACCAGAGAACTGGCTCGGGAGAAAGTCAGACACTAAAGTCTGTCTGAAGATTCATCCAGGTGAAATTCTTCCAAGGAAGTTTAAAATCAAGAGCAATTGGACTTGGCTGAAGATACTTGAAGACGATTCACCATCTCATCCCAGTTCTTGCTCTTGATTTTAACCTTCCTTGGACACAAACTCCTGTATCTATCATTCTGTAATATCAGGTAACAAACAGAAAAGGTCGCTGAAAATGTTGCTTGTTAAATTCTCCCCACATAAAAACATAGTAAATATAGTGAATACAGCTGAAATTATCTAGCCACGGTGCTGTAATTTGTTATTGCTAAATGCAATGTGCAAAGTATAATAACCGCATATGGATACCAGTTATTCTTGATACCAATCATTAATGTTTACATTCTGTCTCGCAGACTAAATCAACACTTTGACATAATACTGGTGGTACACAGGATATATGAATCTCGTTAGCTGGAAGTAATGTGGAAAGCCATAACGTTACATATTATATATTGCAATGCACCCAATAACACTGGCAACTTCTCGGCATGGAGTCCAGGGTTGGGAGGATTACTTTTAAAATGTAATCCAGTACAATTAAAAGATTACTTGTTATAAAATGTAATTAGTAATGTAATCCAAGTACCACAAAATAAAAGTAATGGATCCTGATTACTTTTAGTTACTTTTGGATTACTTTGAGTTTCAATAATGCGTTTGCATAATTAGAGAAACATGTCCAAAATCTTCCATTCCCATGAAATCAAAATCCATGTTTGAATGTTTTTATATGATATGCTATGATATGTCTGGCCCATCAATGACAAAAAATCTGTTTTGTTGGTATTCTTGATGATATTAAGTGAGTTTCCTCACTGCTTATTGTACAAAAACACAACTTTTCACATTGATTGTGGTGAAACTGGGTCATATTTGATTGAGAAATATTAGAAATATGGAGAAAATATTTTTCTAGTTTTCTCTCTGATGTTCACCGGCTGCCCTGCCTCAAGTCTGTGATTCACTGAGTTTCCTGATGGACAGATAGCTTTACTTTTTTGCTGAGCTTAGTTAACTAGCTGCTGTTATTAGCTCAGTTAGCTGTGCAACCACTGGTCAGATTAGCTTACTCTGCCCGTACTGGGAGCTCGGAGCACAGGGGTAGAGTTAGTGTTTACCACAGACTGTAGGAAGGTGTTTACACCTTTACTCAAGCACTGGAGGTTTTCAGGAACCCGGCAGGGAATGATTGAGGGGTGCTGTGCCTGAATGGGAACAGGAGCAGGGCGACGAAACCTCGCTCAGCAGCCTCCCAGTGAACACGGCATCATCACCAAACACAGCCTCAAAGACCAACAGGGAATCCAGTACTGAGATTATTCACACAGAGCTTATTGATGGATAACTTTACTTTTTGCTAAACAGCTAACTGGAGCCTATCTGCCTGTATCTGTGGTTAGTTAGCTCGGTCAGTTAGCCGTGCTGCTAGCGGTTTTATTAGCATACTTAATTTGCATTTTATTTCAAGACGTAAGTATTTGATCACCTACCAACCAGTAAGGCCAAGACCAGAGAGCTGTGTAAGGACATCAGGGATAAAATTGTAGACCTGCACAAGGCTGGGATGGGCTACAGGACAATAGGCAAGCAGCTTGGTGAGAAGGCAGCAACTGTTGGTGCAATTATTAGAAAATGGAAGAAGTTCAAGATGACGGTCAGTCTCCCTCGGTCTGGGGCTCCATGCAAGATCTCACCTCGTGGGGCATCAGTGATCATGAGGAAGGTGAGGGATCAGCCCAGAACTACACGGCAGGACCTGGTCAATGACCTGAAGAGAGCTGGGACCACAGTCTCAAAGAAAACCATTAGTAACACATTATGCCGTCATGGATTAAAATCCTGCTGCGCACGCAAGGTCCCCCTGCTCAAGCCAGCGCATGTCCAGGCCTGTCTGAAGTTTGCCAATGACCAGAATGTGTTGGAATGGGAGAAGGTCATGTGGTCTGATGAGACAAAAATAGAGCTTTATGGTCTAAACTTCACTCACTTTGTTTTGAGGAAGAAGAAGGATGAGAACAACCCCAAGAACACCATCCCAACCATGAAGCATGGAGGTGGAAACCTCATTCTTTGGGGATGCTTTTCTGCAAAGGGGACAAGACGACTGCACCGTATTGAGGGGAGGATGGATGGGGCCATGTATCCAGAGATCTTGGCCAACAACCTCCTTCCCTCAGTAAGAGCATTGAAGATGGGTCGTGGCTCAATGCTCATCTCAATGTGTCATAACTGACGCTTTCAGACAGCGCGACAAAGCGATTTTACACTAAAGGTACCTTTCAGCGTCCGTATGAAATGCCACCGTTTCATGGAGACGCACCAGGTGTGTCTCACACAGACGTCAAATACCTACGCTTTGTCACTCTTTCTCAAATCGTCGCTATATGACGCCCTGAGATGAGAATGTGCTGGTCTTCCAGCATGACAATGAGCTGAAACACACAGCCAGGACAACTAATGAGTAGCTCCGTAATGTAGGCACCGTACATTACCCACAATGCAACATGACACCAACACTATGGTTGGAGATTCGGCTGTGTTAACGGATAATGTAACCTTGCGGAGCTAGCCTTAAACATAGATGAGGAGTGGGCTACAGAGGTCTGGTTAGCTCACTTCTTTCAAACTCCATAACCCCAGGTTTTTTACATTTTCAAACTTGTAATCTTTAGCCCAAACCAATGCTGATTTAAGTGACACCTCTTTTGACATATGCAGTATTCTGTAAACAGACTGTGATGTGCAAAAATGTTCCCCTTTAAGCTTCAGGGATAAAGCAGTGACAGACATCACAAAGCAAACTCCACACAGAAAGTCCTGTGATGACCAAGGTTAAAACCCAGGACCTTCTTGATGTGAGGCCACATTGCTATCTACTGGGCCACCATGCTGGATCATGGTGTTGATTGATGAACACATATTCAACTGTTGTTAATATCAGGCTAGTGGTTCTTCATAAGTACTAAACCACAGATTCACACAAAACTCCTGAAAGTCAAAACGGTGAACAGTGAGCACATACCTGTGTTTACTTTGTATTTTTACTTTATTTTCTTTATCCAGTCATAAAAAGTATACTGTACATTGTGATGGTGTACTGTCACTACGGTTGAGTATGTGCTGTGACTGCCATACCAACGAGTCTGGCTCGGTCAAGTTGCATGTTTAGTACCTTGTAGACCCAGGTTTGAATCTGGGTAGGGTGACTGCTTTCGCCCTTCGTTACATACAAGATCAAACATCTTTGTGCTCTTGAAAAACACAAGTTATTGCTCAGAGGGTTAGAAGTTGCCTTTTGTAATTATATACTCATACCAATGTTGACCAGTGTTGGATACATATGAAAATCCAGCTCAGGAGCAGGGTTGGATTCACTGTGTTTACCCATTTACAGTGACTACAAACATAAGTTTTCCCTGGGATCTTGGTTTGGAAACTCCCAGCAGAAGGGATACAGCGTGCAGGTGTGGATGTGTTCAGGAAGAGGAACATTAGCAGGAGAAAAGGTCTGTGGGAGAAGAGAGGAAAGACTGAGACACAAGTAGGGAGAGCAGAAGAGAAGCCAAAGAAGGTCAAACACTGAGCAAGAAGCCACAATAAACAATAGCGTCTTCTTTTTAACTTCTTGTGACTTGCCTTGAAGTATGGTCATTAACAAGCAGTGGCACATTGTCTGAGTGATTACAGTTTCCTGTTATTGCTTAATTTAAGACGGGTTTCCTTTTGTTCCCCTTATCTTTAAAAACATAATCAAAGAAGCAACACATGGCAAAACAATGGAACAAAATTTGAGAGATGGACTAAAACCGGTCTTAAATACTTCCACTATGACAGCATGCCATAAATTGTGTTTGTACTGTGCTAAAAGGCAAAGAGTGATTGATAGTGTATTAATTTTTCTCTTTGATGTGGCATTTCATAAACCTGTGGAGATGGATTAGACATAGAACTTTGCACATTTTGGTATTTTAATTCTAAATGAGACAAAAAGCCTTTTCAAGCTGTTTCCAGAAACGCTCCTTCAAAACACCATTGACACTTTGCCAAATCCCTGTCAAGCTTTCCATTCTTGTAGTTTACAACAATAACTGTGCCAGTTGGCACTCAAAATTTGTAGTGATATTTGAAATAAAAGGTCTTTGATTGCACACAAAAGTGAAGGAAAAACAAAACAGAAGCAGACTTCTCATTTGTAGCTGACAACAAGGTGACAATGTTGGCTGAAATGAGGATGTAGTTAGCAGGTTTTACCAGCTGTAGCTAGTTAGTTAATGCTAACTTCTACAGCTGATTTTTTAATTGTTCCAGCTGATTTGTTTAAAGACAACCCTATAAATGGGTCGTAAATGTGTGTTTGCTTGCTACATGAATTATATTGTGCTAAAAGAAGATAAGACGAAAGATAAAAAGGGGATAAAGCTACATGTACCAGCCAGCAAAAACTCAGTATCTTCAGTACATGGTCCTTGTAGAAGACATGTAAATAAAGAGTAGCATTGTTTTTGCATTTCATGGTAGACCTAGTATGGTACAGAATGAAAAATCTAAATTGTATTCATTTGGATTGATGGCATACTAGAGTATGAGGACTAAGATGAGTTTGGGCAAACGTGACACTTTCTCACGCAACAGCTGTGGACAGAGCTACACACATTAGCCTTAACTCTGATATTTGTAGTAAAATTTGCCCCAGCACAGTGGATGGTCCGGTCCTGAATGGGGATTTTTCTGAACAGATGGCATCATATCCCCGTTGCTTTGGATGCGTTGACAGGTCACTACTGTAGTACTGTACATGCTAACGTTAGCAGGCCTTCTGAGAGCAGATAAACACATAATCCATTCCCCAAAACTCAGTTGCTGTTCAGGGGAGGTTTGGTGAATTTTCAACAAATATTAACATCAGCATGATTATTAAACAAAATTTCACCAATTCTGTCACAGATTGTTTCAGCTAATGATCCCGCATTAAAATAATCCAAATATTCTACACATACTTGCATTTATCAACTTGCTGAATGCCTAGAATTTGTCGAGTGATTATGTCTGTCCACCTGTCTAATTATGTTTCCCTCAAATATTTAAATCATCAGCTTGTTTGTACACACACAGACAAGTGCACAGACACACAAAATCACACACTTTCTTAGTAGCACAGATGCACTTTGCATGTCCTGTGGGTGGAATGATCCAGAGAGATCAGGCTGCCAGAGAATGCCAGCCTGCAATCAGATTGTACTGTGCTGTTCAGTGAAATTTCATCTGACATCAAAGATGTTTTTTCACACCCCTCTAGATTTGGCTTTTTGTAGAGGATCTTATTCCAACAAATCTGAGCTGCCTGCTGGCTACCGTGTACTCTAAAATAAAAAGGTTGGAACATTAAAAAAAAGATTCTTGTTGTAACTGTTTTATAGGTGAAACATACATTGTTTTAATGCACCTTTTTGTTTGAATAACATTTTATTTCTACCCACCTGATAAAATATAGCTTTACATGAAAGGCTAGTGTGGTTGCCAGGACAGGATTGTCGACCATTTATACCTTGTTGAAGTGATGTGCACAGGTTAGTAACAGCAGTACTCTTTATATTAGCCTCAGAAATGAGAAGTCTGTTTTACCTTTGTCTGATATAAAGGACCCATTATTTAAAAAGAAAAATGTGTTTTTGAGCAAAAAATCTGGCTAAACTATGTGCTATGTTAGAATGGAAAGCTTGACAGTATAGAAACATGACATCCACTCTTGCAAAAATGACTTTTTCCAATTTCAGAGTATTTGAGAAATCTAGTGGACCTTTTCTTGACTGCTGCGGGGAAATTGATTGTGACTGCGCAGCCCTGGAGGCGCTAAACAAACCTTTCCATTGCTCCCTGTAGCCTTCACGCCACACAGTAGCTAGGCAATCATTTACCATTGATTTCCCTTCAACAGATGCAAAGAGGAGGCTTATCACATTAGTCAGGACTTATGCCACAGATTTATCTTAAGCTGATATCCATCTTACTCACATGGTTTGGGAGAAAATAATTTATGAAAGGGTTATGATAACAACACATCTTGAGTGAGGACATAAAACTAATCAAATAAAAGCTTTTTGCTGAGGGAAAGTCCAAGTTGAAATGATTCAAGTTTAAAAAATGGTTTGTAGATGACTTATGTCACATGAATTAAGTAATGTACTTATCTGAACCCAAACCACAATGTTTACCTAAACCTTACCAAGTGGTTTTGTTACCTAAATGTAACAAAACTACCGCCGTTTCACAACGTTTACTGAGTGTTAAACGCACGTGACTTACGGAGTGTACTAAAAGTCGGGAACGCCTGAATCTAGACTGGAACTCACCAACTCGTATGTCATTTATGTTGTTGTACTTTCAAACACATTCGTTTTGGAAAATTAACTTACACCATTTTAGGACACTTGACAATCAGCCTATTTTGTCGTATAGGTAAGAGGACGTGTTGGATATATTATAAATGCCACTTCACAACACTTTAGGGTCCCATACTAACGAAGGAATCAATATCACACAGTCTGTGAAATGGATGTCTGTTGAGTGCTAAATGTGTCCTCTTAGAGCCATTTTGTATTTCGTACAGATTCCCTGTTTTAATAATGAGAAAGAGGGCGAGAAGTCAATTGCTCTCATACTGGATACCCATTAATCCTGAATCTGTCTATAAAATCAAAGAAAAGGCAGATAGCTGTAACACAGCAATGGATCTATGTTGCGCATTGATTCACCTTATTCAATAAGTTACATTGACAGAAAACCCTGTGAGTTATTTAAACAGAGCAACAGAGGGTCAAAAAATGAAAGAAGGCGAGAGGAAGCAGCGGAGGCGACTCTTTGCTCCTCGCATGCTCCCCCTTTGATGCCTTTATTTACTTAACCCTCAGCGCAACCCTCATTCATAAATGTCAGGAATGAATCCATGCACCATTTAGAAACCCAAATGTGAGCTACACCAAACATAAGCTGTGTTTCTGCCGCATAATCGCCGGTCAGCAGCAACCACTTCAACCCAAAACACACCATTGCAGAAGGGAGAGATGCATTTCAGCGTTCGTCCCACATCTGTCATCGCTCAGCGTACACCACACGCCTCCTCTGCTCTCCCTCAAGACATGCCAGCAAAGCAGACAAAGTCTGTCATAACACTTGACTTGTGGTTAAACAGACTATGGCAACACTGGAAGGTGGTAAATGAGATTGCTTTCTTTATTTGTATTTCTGTCTTTGCAAATAAATCAAACCTGGAGCACGAATGTTGCACATTTTTTCTAATGTAGAGCTGAATAAAATTAAACTGCCCTGCAGTTACTGTGTGTGTCTTTCTGAAGGGATAACCACTTTAATTTCAAATTCTGTTGGATATACACTACATCCCTTAGGCAAAGGTGTCCAGTTTCAATCTTGTGTGCAGTCTTGACAGCTAAAGGAAGCTGAGAGGGATGAGGACGGCCATGTTGTGCCTGTCAAAGGCTTTCAAGCACTGTTGTCAAACCACTTGTCAGGCTTTGATGTTACAAAGGACGGAGAGCTCAATTAAAAGGCCATTATTGCGTAAGTAAATCAACACCTATCAGCCGTGTCACTTCAAACAATTGATCGTCACCCGGCTCCACCAGTTGAATTCATTTTATGCATGATATGTGACTGCAGAGATCAAGATAAAGGATGCAGTTTGTGTTACAGCTCAGCTGCAATGTAGTGCATCAGAGAGCTGGAGACAATGAGGAATTATTTCAAATTAAAACAGTATTTTGTCTTCCTGTTGTGCATGGTGATTATTTATTGTAGGGCTAATTCTGAAGATCATGTGTGTCACCCTGTTCCTGATGCTCAACATGTAAAAAGGTCATAAATTATTCTGTTGATCACCCAACATACCTCCCCTTTAGTTTGTGATGACAAAGTGCTCTATTTAGGAAGTTAGATTGAAACGTCTGCAGGTCTAATTTATCGCTCCAGGATGAATACATGAATGTGAAATAGCGCCATATTTCACAGACACACACACACCCTTGGATGGAATATTATTACCGCTGCCCCAGAAAGTTGCGGAGGGAACCGTTTTTCACCTGAACAAGCATTACAGTGTCATGTTGAGCATTATTCACCCTGTGCATAGCGGTCTGACACACTGTGAAATATTTTCTGCGCTGACCTCAGATTTCTTGCTGAAGTAGGACAGTTTCCCATCCAGCTCCAAATGTACAACAAACTTTAGAGGGTGAGATAATGTCATGATTTTCCACAGAATCATAAATACAGATTAGGCCTGATATATTTGAAGTGTGGATTACTCTTTCCACTGTTCAACTCCTGCTATTTCACTCTCGGTTACTCATCCGCATGGGATGTTGACTCAGTTATTTTCTTCCTTAGAGTGTAACTCAGATCATTGGCAGGGGTATTGATAACTTTTGCTCAGAGACACATCTGGTAAAAAGATTACACTTTAATGTGTTATTCAGTTGGTAAATAAATACAATCTGGCAGTTACACCCAAAGAAAAAACAATATTAATATTAATATCAATTTAGCACAGTTTATTTGATTCTGGTTTCACTTTGTTAACCATTCCAAGCATAAACACTGCAAATAAACATAATTTAGGCTATTTAAATTATGTTAAGACCAGCAACAGGAGTCTTGGAAATATGTGAACTCTCCCAAAGCTGGAAATACTTGAGGTTTTCTTGTTCTTCCTATTCTGCTGGGATTGTGTGACCATATGATGCAAACGTTAGCATGACTAGCTTAGCTGGCATGCTTACTAGCAAAAACCTAGTGTTACTGCCAAGGAGCATAACTAACTTTACACAGTATTGTTTTGTTGTTTGTTTAGTACTCCATCACTGTGTAGGAGCCAATATGCTATTTCAGAGTTTTAGCTTTGTATTGGATTTGGGGAAGTTAACACTCCAGCAATATTCATTATTACCCAAGATAGTCTTATGTTTGCCAAACTCACAGTGCGCATTCTTAAACCCATAACCCCAACCATTTCCCTTGTAAAAGTGAAACATAGACCAATATGTGAAATGACAAACAATAAAGCATAAATATAACTTCTGAGTTGCTTGTCCAAGCATGTTTTCCTACAGTTAGCATCTTAACAGAAAGCTAACATCTTCCCTAGGACCTGTAGCTCTATTCCCAGTCTTTTAGCATTATTTCATGTATGTAGCCATGTTATTTAAGACAATTTTATGGGGTTTTCATTTTAAAACAAGTCCGCCAGAGACATTATCAACCAGCTCATGTTGGTAAAAGTAATCAGCAGGCTACTTACATGGAATTGGAACGAGTATCAAAGAGGCATGATGGCAAAAAGTTAGGAATAATATTTGAGGGGGGACAATGGTGTACTAGCCTCTCAGAGTAGTATGTAGCTGCAGTACCGGAGGCTGCAGTTTCAGGACCACAATCCTAGGACCGGAACTGCATTTCTAGGACCCTTGTTTACTTTGATACTGCCAGCTAGCTGGCTGGCTGGCTAGCTAGCTAACTATGTAACTCGTGACAGCCCCCCAAAGCCAATTATCCTTACCACAACCATCACCGAGTGTGTGCCTAAACCTAAGTTATTGATCATATGCATGTTGACCGGCTAACCCTACTGCTGCGCACATCGGCTTCGCGGCTGACGTGCTAGCAGACAGGGTTAACCACCTTTGTGTTGCTGTGCATTACCACCACCACTCCACTACATGGTGTTGTCGCAAAAGAACTACAGTCCTAGAACTGCGGTCCCAGGATTGCCGGGGTCCTGAAACTACAGCCTCCGGTACTGCAGCTATATAATATTATCCTCTCATCCTGCTGTTAGACGTGCTAGCTGTCTTTGAAACCTGGGGCACTCTGAACTGGGCTCCAAAGTGTTGGAGGGGCATCTTTAGGAAGATGAGCACAGCGAGAGAGACTAGGGTCTTGGCGAGGCTCTTGCTGCAAAGAGTTTTTGAAACCGCTCCTGCTTGTGGGTTCAGTGGGCGGGCTTAGTGGAGAGCAGCAGCGAGAGACGCAGAAGGTTTTGCGTTGTATGTTCAATTGTTACTGACTGCTGCTTTAAGGTGTCATGTTTAGCCTCATTCTTTTAGCAATATATAATATATGTAGCCATGAGGTTCATATATAAGACTCTTTAACGAGGTTAGCGCCTTAGAGTGTCAACCAGAAATAGCGTTATCAACCATCTCATGGAGCTATGTTAATTAGCAAGCTAGCTAAACGGGAAAAAACATTCTAGCAACATTTCAGCAGAACAAAAACTAATGGTTGCTGGTTAGAAATGAGAACCCTTATACGTGTGGTAAAAACACTTAACTTTAGGTTGTATTTTGTGGGTAAATGTGCAAGTTTTCCCCTTCACTTCCAGCCAAATGGTGCTATAAATTGCTCACAGCACAGCCACATCCAGCCTGCGCAGGTTTCAAGTATCTTATGTATCCATGTACATTTGTAAATACATGTGGGTGGTGTTGGTGAGGTTACAGCAAATTGTCACGAGAATCAGAACTAAAAGCGCTTTGCTCCACTGTCCAAGATAAATGGGTTTCAGAACAAGACTGAGCATATATTATATCACCTGTAAGGTGTACACACTGCTGAGACCATAACTCTCTTTCTTTACCAGAGGAAATGGAAGTATGGCATTGTATATTTCCCCACTCGACACATTTACAAGCCCTCCCTGTTGTATAAACTCAGTGATTGGTATTTCAAAGCACCTTGTCAGGCTGAGTACTGAGCACTGCCAGCTGCCTCAGCTACCTCAGCAAACAGTGGGAGCATTTCAGAGAGGGAAAGTAAGACTTGGAGAGTTACTGCCTTTGCAAAGTTGAGTTCCTATTAAAAAACTCTCTCTTGTGACTGTAAATTTATAGTGTTTGTGCTCACTGCTGTTAAAATCAAAACCATGGCCTGGCCCGGGCTCTTCATTCCACTGAACCAGTTGGGAAAAACTTCTGCCTTATTACAGGAAAGCCCTGAATGTTGGAAAACAGTGGCCTAAAACTATAGTGTTTTCTTAGATAAAGAAGCTTTTTTTGTATTAACATGGACAGATGAGATTAATCATCAAGTCAGAATGTCATAACATAGGCTCTGAAAGGATTTTTGGCCACATATCTTTTTTACCCCCCAGTTTTTTCTCCTTCTTTATGTCGTCTCTCACTGTAAGCCTAGTCACAGTCAGTTAACAGTCACTCCGGACACTCATATATTTTATTGAGTGAGTGTATCTGTCCGCAGCTAATCTCACATACTACTAGACCCATCAGTCTAATATTTGTTGTGCACATTTTTAACTGTACGCTCAAAGTTTTATTGACTGAGCCTCTTGTAAAGCTTAGACTTTCATTTTTTCAGCAGTATTGTCCATTTTACAATATGCGTTCTACATGGTTCTACAATATATTGCAATCAGCTAGGCTCAGAACAAAGCCACATTTTAGGCTTTGTTGTGGCTCTAGAACAGACATCCATAGAAAAGTTTGGTCTTATCTTGAACACATGTTGCTCGGTTACAATACCTGTTAGATTATATCAAGCATAGACACTCGAAACAGGGATTTGGGCCAGACACTGACACAGGCTGAGGCCGAGTAGGTACAGTCAGTGATATTTATTTGAACTTGTGACGGTTACGTGCAGGAAAATGGGAGGCAGGCAGTCCAGCGAAACTCAAATCCAAAAACAATAAGAACCAAAGTCACAGGTGGAACACATTAGGTAAATGAGACAGGTGCCATCAATCAAAAGGAAAATACAAAGACAGGAACTGATGCTGCGTTCCAGGCAACTCAAAACTGGGAAATTTCCGACCTCCAACTACAAAAAGTACCATGGAACGCCACCTGAAGTTGGATTTCCTACTTGTGAACTCGTAGAAAATGCACATGGATGCTAAAAGTTAAAATACACATGTTAAGTCTTAATTATAGTAAGTCAAAGTTTTGAGCTCTATAGCCAATTAGAGAGTTGATTACATACAAATCTTTTATTGTTTTACTGCGTTTTACCGTGGCAAGGACAAGAGGGTCACGTAAATGCTAAAAGCAAAAACAAAAGAAACAATGTAAAACAAAATGAAATAAATATAATTTTATTATTGCACATGTTATTTATAATTTACAAGCTAACAGTGAAATTCCATTATTTAGAGATTAATTACTCGATTTTTAATTTATAAAATTATTGACAGTTTTATGTTTATAGTTTTCTAAACCCATTTTTAATTGGACCTTTTTATTGATGCATTAAAACATTAACATATACATTACTTTAATAGTTCTTAACTTTATCAATAAATGTCCATTATTGAAATACTAAATAATTTAAGCGATGATGAATTATTATAATAATTTGTAAAAATCAGTTTCTGCCTTAATTGGCCAATGAGACATCAGTTAATATTGATTGCATTTACATGATACTAGTGGTCCTCCATACAGGGCTACTAGTGTTGACTCAAGTGACTCAGTTTTTTTTCTCTTTTGATTTAAATTTTTACATTGTTTTTTTTATTTGCTTTCTTATTATTTTTTGGATTATTTTCTTGATAGGACTGGGCTTCCACAGCTATTTAACAACCCCCCCAACCTGTGAAGAATATCTACTCCAACTTGCTTTTGGACTGTTTTTATACTGACTGTGAAAAATATTATTATATTTTATTATTTATTATCTTTCAAAGTTTTTAATATCATATTTTCCATGTAGTAAATCAGAATAGCAGGGGATCCACACATTACAGTCAGCCTAGAACAACATGTAAATGGCTAAAATCATCAAATGAAGTTTTTTAAATTAAGCTGCCACCCAGAGCAAACAGAGGAATATTATTTTGACACTTCGTCGCCCTGCGGGGGGAAACGGACCTTTTTGATGTGTGATCCGCCAAGGCTTGCATCGCCTGGCAGATTTTATCAGCAAACAAGACAGGCAACGCAGAGCGCAGACTAAATAAAAGGGGGGTGAATGATAAAAATGTCAAGGATTATCTTCACTTTGCGCGGCGCTGTGATGTCGTATCAAAATGGATATGGTAGAAATGATTTGGCAGGAAGAGAGGCGTTGATGGGAGGGGAGGGGGGGAAAGCAAGATACACAAGAGAGGTGTGTGTGTGTGTTGCCTTATTTTTTCTGTCCTGACAATAATCTCATTATTAAAAATATCACATTCACAGAAACATTGAGCAGTCGACATAAAGTAGCACTGCATGATACCACACGAAGGAAAGGGACACAAGACCTATTGTAAGCGAGTAGGAAACTTACATTCCTCTAATTTTACTGTTGACCTCACCAACTGTAACTACCAACCAAGTATCCTCGTTTTGACCTTTGATCTTGCAAATTTATATTCTGCCAATCTCATGACTGGCCATTTCTGTGTTCCTCCCTTAAACAGAGGCACCACTTGTTCCAGACTGCTCCATCCAGGGATCTAGCCTTCTTTTATATCCCCACCAGCACCAGTGCCGCAGCCATCTTTCTGACAGAGTGACAAATGAGGGTGTTGCCTCTGGCACATCAGCCTATGTGGAGAGTACACAAGGTATTAGGGAGCGGTGACTCCCAGCACTGGTGCTTTACAGGAATCGTTAAAGGTTTTATCATTCCCAGTTGGCTAGCGGTTCCAGGAAATGACTCGCAGTTGGGACAACAGTGATCCGCAAAATCAGTTGTTTGAAGGTTTTTTTAAGGTGTATATGGAAGCCTATTTCTGCCAGTAAAGGCAAAAGACAAAAAGTTAGACATGATATAAAAAAGCTAGTTGAGATTATGACTTAATAAGGAGATGAGATAAAATAGCCCCTTTTAAACTGGACAAAAAAACACTAACACCCACTAATATCTGGCTTTTGTCTTCAGTGTGAAAGGGTACAATCTGCATTCACTCCCGGGTCAAATGACTGCAACAGTCACAGGCATTTATCAGCAGTGATGTAA
The DNA here is from genome assembly GCF_021292245.1 of Micropterus dolomieu. Classification (NCBI taxonomy): domain Eukaryota; kingdom Metazoa; phylum Chordata; class Actinopteri; order Centrarchiformes; family Centrarchidae; genus Micropterus; species Micropterus dolomieu. Next base: position 5,766,128 of record NC_060162.1, on the reverse strand, counting down.
ACATTATCATCCCTTTTCTGGTGTGAGTCTTCTATATGTTTCTGTCTGTGAATGTCTATAAACGTCTCATCCAAATGTTTATGCGGTATTAGCATGCTATGCACACAAACACTGTAAAGAAACCTGTCACCTGAACAGCATGGTGCTATCCAGAAACAGAGCGACTACACCGTTTACAGGCTACACACAGCAACCACGTAACATTGTCACTGGCCTCCACGCTGATTTCTTCTGTTTACTAACCTTGTTTAACTGCGTTCAATGTCACAAACTCGACGCATCAAAAAAAAAACAGTAAACTCGTTTACTGGCAATGTGAAAGGAGTCAATTCACATATACATGCTAATTTATGAGACGCTAACTCAAAATTATGATACCAACTCATAATATTCACTTACTAAGTCACACTATATAAATTTTTTGTACATTTTGTGTAAATTTGTATTATATTGTATTTTAACATGTTTTTCAACTCATGGTTGAAAAATTGTGTTTTACTTGTGCTATACAGGACTCACTTGTGACTATGTTTATTTATACTCACACTAGTCCTGGTTGCCTTGTACCGTGCCAGAGCACGATTGTCCCCCTCCCCACTCCCCCTGCTGGCCTGCACTCACATTGCTCCTAACTATCAAAGCCGGAGCACGTTTATCCCTCCAGATTTATTTATCAAGGTCCCCCCCAGTATCAACGACAACACCACATACTGATTTTAGATTTTTATTTTTTTTTACTAGGCCTGGCTACTTAAAATTGTATTTGATTGCAGAGCTGCGTGCAGAGCACGTATTTGCGCAGCACCTCATCTCACTCGCTCGCTCCCTCTCTCCCTCATGAACACCGCTGCACACAACATAAAGCTGTCAGTGAGGAGATCCACCTTAAAAACTTTATTATCAAGCAGTCAAAGAGCCTAGCTAATAAGGGGGGCTATGTTAACGTTAGCTCACAGCTGGGTTGTCGAGGTAAAAAAAAAGATTCTGATTATTCCGACACCACATGCAGCCGGTGATGAAGTTCTGATTTAATGAGTTATAATTATGAGATACTAGGTCAAATTTTGACTCACTAAGTTAATTAATTTGACTCAATTATGAGGTAAGTCACAACATTGACTTACTCAGTCAGAATAATGAGATGATAAGTCAAAAGCTTGACAAAGTCCCAATTACGAGTCATCAGGAAATTATAATACTTTGTCAGCGCTTTGACTTACTGTCTCATAATTATGATTTAGTAAGTCAAAAGCTTGATTTACTATCTCATACTTTTTACTTTATATCTTTATTTTGGCTTAGCATGAGTATATTTATCTTTATCAGCTTAACTTTAAATCTTTTTTCTTCTTTTCTTGGCAGAAACAGGCTTCTATGTGTAACTACAGCTTATTTATTTCTTTATTTTTTATTGATATAGGAAACAACTGATTTACCAGCATATTGAGATTTATTTTTCCTTTCTCTGAGTCAGTCTACATTGCTGAGATGCTACCAGTAAAGGGTGTGAAGGGATTGTGTGATTATTGTTTTGCCACCGCTTTGTGTGTGTTGCCTAAGTACTGTCATTTTGCTGTCACCCTGCCACTTAACACTGAACGCTACTTCCCCCCTCCCTATCTGTCCATCATACTGTCAAAGTCTGACAGGGAGGATTAGGGCTGTAGATGCAGAGATTTGTGCACATGTGTGTGTGTGTGTGTGTGTGTGTGTGGCAAGACAGACTTTGTAGTCTTCACACATGACCCACATTTTTTTCTTCAACACAGGGCCTGAGGTGAATTGGAGGGTTTCAGGTAATGTGTGTTAGTATGTGTCAGTGTGTCACTCCACCCTTGTCATCTACGCTCAGGTGAATCCAGACTGCCTGCAGATTATCACTGTCGTCACCTGAGAGGAATGCAACTCTCATTTTCGCTGTTTTGATCTTTGAAGTGTGACAGACACACACAGACGCAGTAGGCTCAGCGGGGCCGGACGACTGGTTAAAGGTTTAATTTTGGGGATCTTTTTGAGGGAAAGTGGAAGTTGTAATAAGAAGTGGAATTTGTAGGAGCACGCCCCCCGTTTGTCTGTTTTTCCACTTCCCATATTTTACTCCTTGTTCGTGAGCTGCTTGTCCTTTTCCTCTTGCTCAACCACCCATCCCGAGGCAAAACAAAGACATGGAGCGTGCCCCGACAAAAGAAAGACACACAAGGACAGAGGAGGAGGTTGAGAAATGAAAATAAACCTGAGAGCAGAATCTGTTGACACACCGAGTGGAGGTATTGCTTAAAACTGGAAAGCACATTTTTGAATAACACCTTTGATGTGTAGAGGATGAGGGGAAGAAGTGTAAGCTAAGTCACACCTTTCACTCACGGGGGGTGAAATGAAGCACAGGCTTTTTTGTGCTATTTAGACTCATCTGATCATAGAGACATCTGGAAAAGACGTCTCCAGCTCTCTTTACAAGAAAACATTGTCTGTTTCACTGGAGATCATTGGTAGGCTGACAGCCAATATTTAAAAATCTTCCCATCCTTTCAGCTGTGTTACAAATAGGCAACATCAAACAGCGTGAGAAGAAGAGGTGATGAAGGAAAAGATTAACAATCTGTCATTGTGTTTGTAAGATAGTTTAGATAAGGAAGACACAAATGCTGGGGAGGGATGAGGAAGCACAAATGTAAATTGTCATATTTAAATAGATTTTTTTGGGCCACAAAAAAAAAGCTGTCAACATTGACATCAACTTTCAGGTTGAACAAAAAGTTTTTTATTTAAACATCCAGCACTTAAAGGTCTGCGTTCACACTGCAGGCCAAAGTGAACCAAATTTTTTTTATAACAAGCAGACCGTCACAGGGAATCTGACCTTTTCCACTTTGGATTTGGACCACTTTCATATGTGGTCCAAATTAGATACAGGTCAGATTTTTTTTAAATGCAAACTCAGTCTGGACAGGCAGAGGGGAAGTCCTGCGACGCTGACATCAATCTAGAGCGACCGTCGTCACAATTCTGCGTCATGTGCACGCTACTTGTACGAGCGGAAATAGTAGAGAAAGAGACTTGTGGCACCGGAAATTGTAATGAATGTGATGAAAAGGACACAAAGTTGCGAACATTTGGAATAAATCATGAGGAAACTGGGAGATTCAAATTAAAAACGGCAGTTTCTTGAAAAAATTGGGATGGTTAGCAAGTATGAGCTAACTTCTGTGGTCTCCATGTTATATCTGTACGGTAGAGAGCTGCGTGACGCCATATTCTTTTGCGCATGAGGACCAGTTCATGCTTGAGTCTGATATGGGCCACATCTAAAAAATTATATGAACAGTCAATTCAAAAATCTGGATTTTACCTGGACCTGTGGAATAAATCGCAATTGAGCACTACGGCCTGCAGTGCGAACCTTTGTGTCATGTTTGTGTCACCTGATGAATGTAGGTCTGATATTTAACCTCTTTTTGCTCTGTTTTTGGTCTCTGCCAACTCCTGAGGGGATAATCTGGCTCTTCAGCTACTAAATGCTCCACTATGTTCACCAGCTAGTCTCTAACTGTGTTTGTCTGCTGTTTGGTGCTGCGCAGGTAGTGTACAGTTGGTTGGAGCTTTTTCTCTGAAAACAGCTGCATGCTGCGGCCGAAAACAACGCTATAGTTTCACCACAACAAACAACACCTTCCACATTGTTTTCACATTGTCATTTCACACAGGCATGGTCCCTGATTCCCCCTAGTTGGGAGTAACTCTCTCTCTCCCTCTATATGTTCTTGATTAAAGTAGTGGGATGTGGTGTGTGGGTGTCCGGTAAGGAGCTGGTAGTTCATGTACCGGGCTTCAACTCTACCACGCCGCCAAATCATGGACTCAGCTGCACATTTAGTCCCGCTCCAGCCTTGTAGTCTCTTTGATTGATTAGCACTTTGCTTATTCCTGTTTCTTGTGCCTTGCAGTACTCACCGTCTGGACCCGACTCCTGTCTCCACCCCACTCCTGTTGTCTCCTCTGGCACACAACTCAACCCCAGCTCTCCCCTGATCTAGATACTCAGCTTCCCACTCACTCATAAGTAAGTTGTGTCAATAAATCCTTCATTGCTCTAGTTCCCTGTCTCGGTGTGCTGTGTTCACTCGTTTAATCCTGCATAACACGTACATTAATTTATCTTTTTGTTTTTATTGTAGCCATTTTAATGGACCAGTTTGTAGGATTTATTGGCATCTAGCAGTGAGGTTGCAGTTTGCAACCAATCGGAAATCCCAACCCTCATCCTGCCGTTCCGATCACGTAACAGAACCTATGGTGGCTGCTAAATTTGTGAAAAACACAAAAGGTCGTGTGTAGAGCCAGTGATTGGTTTGTCCGTTTAGGGCTACTGTCGAAACATGGCGTAGCAACAAGGTGGACTCACAAGGTGATAGGACCTGCTCCCTCTCTAGATAAAAAGGGCTCATTCTAAGGTAACAAAAACACAACAGTTGTTATTTTTAGGTGATTATATATTAATAAAAACATACTTAAGTTTAATTCCATTTCTATAAACATTTCTGTGGTCAAATAAGAAGATTTTTATCAACCTAATTTTTCCTACTTTCCTTACGTTTGTGTCTCTTCCCTTCTTAATTCCTGTGCTCTCTTTATTTTGACTCTACCCGCCTCTTTCCCCCTTCATGCTGCCCTGCTGTCCAGGCAGCACTTCAATAAACAAAGCCCAGGGCGCAAAATGCTTTTGAATGGGTGCATCCTGCTGGCAGGATCTGAGCAGGCTGTTTATAGAGGGGCTTGTCAGCTGTTACCACTGGGATGTTGCTGCATGTGGAAACCGTGGAGAGAATCGGCCTTTGATGCCTCCCCCACTTGGTTCTCCCTCTATGCTCTTCTGTTTTCTCTTTGATGGAGTTCTGTAAAGTGTTCTTCAGCGACAGGAGGCCAACATATCAACGCCCACACAGGAGAGGGGGAGAGACGAACACACACGCTGCACAGTCCTAAAGTAGCCACACACATTTCAAAGCAAACCTGCTTAACTCAACCAGCTTTACCTCCACGTATTTGTGTTCTTGCTACAGTGAACAATGCTCTGCAACAGCTTTGAAGAGAAAGATGAAGTGGCCTGGTTGCACCAAAAAAGTGGCACAGTGAAGTTCATCTGTGTGTCTTCGTGAAATAGTTGGTGCAAGAAGCTTGGTGACATAGGGAATACTTCCAGGCCTAGTTGGTAAACTACTGTACCTAGCAAGCTAACTGCAACAAGCTAAACAGCCAGGAACCACTAGTTCTAGTCAAAAGTGGACAACCCACTCTACCTCCTGAGCCACAGCTCGGTGGCTTAGAGGACAGTATGTTTATTCAACAGACACAAGTCAGCAGGGTTACAAAAAAATGGATGGTGCAACAACAGCTAATAAGACACAAAGTTTCCTCCATTTTGAACTTTCTGTTCCCTCTGAGACCAACACCGTCAAGACAGCTTGCTATTGGTCAACAGCGCAAATTTGCATGTCAAAGCTCCCCAAAGTTTTGCACAGATTTAGGGTGCTTTCACACTTGTAGTTCGACTTATTTTGCCCGGAGCATGCAAGGGGAAAATTATACGTAGGTGCATTTTAGTTCAGGTTGTCTTCCTGTTCTCACTGACTTTTTACAAAAAAAAACAAGGAGTAAACATGAAGTCATACTGACTGGAGTTTTGGCTGTTTGACAGTTTTGCAGCACTTTAATACACTTTTATGTTCTTTGGTGACACAAAGAGCTCTCAAAGAAATGACTGATGGGTTGAAAAACGTCTCATATTTCTTAAGCTAAATAAAATATTTAAAAACCCCTTTGAATCAGCTGGAAAATGCATCGTCACAAAGCTGAAAACACCTTGTTGTTTCTCTGACTTTTTAGAGACATGTAGTTCTCACAGGACAACAACGCTAAAAACATATGATGATCTGATCTGTAGATTAAACTACCCAACAGTATTAGTAACATCTACAGCAGTAAAATGCAACATGTTCCAGTAATATTAACCCCGAAACATCTGATATAATAGTGGAACACTGACTGGAACTTTATTTTTTATATTAAATTTAGCTGATAATATTTACATACTTTTACTTTAGAATGCATTCCCTTTACTTGTAGTGGAGTATTGCTACTTAAAGGGACTATATGTAAGTTTTTCAATGAAATTAATCAAATTTTCAGTGCCTTATTGTCAGTGGCCTCAAAACTCACTTAGAAATGAAGCACACGATTGTTTTCTATTGTTCACTATTCTGCTTTTAATGTGGGGTCTCCGGGTCAGATTCAGCCCTGTGCACGCTCCCAAGCCTCTCTCAGACTACAGCGACAACACGGCAGCTAACGACATGCAGTCCGCTAACACCACAAAACAACCAGCTCACAACAAAACTCAGGCTCCACGTAAGGATCCAAAACATCAATAAAGGTTTATGTGCTGAAGCCCATCAGACCAAACAGGTTCAGATGATGTCGAGTAAGAACAAAGTGAGCATTAGTAAAGCTGGAGAAACACAGAGAAAGTCACGTTAGCTGGCTGGCTAACGCCGAGCAGTTGATAATGTTGTCTGGTGCAAAATTATATCGTTTTCCACATTACTTCACCAACTAACGCGATCCATGTTGTCCACTATCATTACAGTAAAGTTACTTATTGCGGTCTAACTGTTATAAAGTGTGACACAATCTCGTTATAATATCAGAATCAGAAGGAGCTTTATTGCCAAGTAGTGTTTTATACATAGGAATGTATAAAACAAGGACACAAGGAATTTGCTTTGGTGTTAAGGTGCTACACGCAGACAGACATACAGCTGACATAAATAGATGTAGAAATATATAAATATGTAATAAACAAATGCAAGTTATATAAGAATAACAGAAGAATAGAGAAAAATAATACAACTGACAATATAAAAAAATTAAAATACAATAAAAATCACAATAGAACAACAACAATTTACAATTAACAACAAATTAACAACAAATATGTGCAATGTGTTAGATTCGTGCATGATGTGTCATATAACTTGTAAAATGGACAGATATAAAATATATTTAAGATAAAACACGCAACATCACTTAGAATCACATGTGATGGATGATACATGACAGACTGAGCTGCAGCATCCATTAGACAAAGTGCAGAGCAGAACAATAATGCTGACAAAATGCTGAGGACATTAAGTGCTACAGACAAGACTTCGATTGCTGTCTGAGCTGACTGACTTCTCCTCATGAACCGCCCATTATCTGGTCACGGGGTGTTAAAATTATGGACATTTTCAACGCAGCAAGTGAAAGAAAATAGTCAGGAAGCAAAATTGTGTCATGAGATGCGATTGAAAATGGCCAATTTGTGGAGAGCCCTCAGTTGTGTTTGACAAGAGGGAGAAGAAGGAGAGTACAATACTTCCCCTGACAGAGGTCAATACTTTTCTGTCAACAGCACTGTTGGATAAATTTGACATGTTAATGCGAGCTCCTGATGCCAATAGCTCAGGTCAAACACAGAGCAGCTCCACATCCTGCCATGTGTTCTCAGTTTCTGTAGAAGTCCATAACTTCAACTCCTCTCATAAAACATTTAATTTGGCTTTGAATGGAGCAACACTGGAGGGTCCCTGTAAAGTTGTGAAAGACATTGTTTAACCTAAGGGAAAGAAATCTCAAATGTACGCTGATATGACCTTTCAGATGCAGATTAATGTTGTAAATGCTAAAAATGCTTCCTTATGTGCATTTTTAAATATTCTGCATTTAAGGAGTAGTTCGACGCAGATTTGCTTAGCTTAGCATAATGACTGAAAAGGGGAAAGAGTTAGCCTGGCTCTGTCGAAAGGTGAGAAATCTCCCAGCACCTCTAAAACTCACTAATTAACAGCCGTATATAAAATAGTTGAATTTAGCTCCACCTTTACCAACATTGTATTATTCTAAAATGGTCTGTCCTGCATAATGAAAACTTTTAAATGACATGGAGTTATGTCTATTTCCTGATTCTCCATTTTTTGCACGAATACAACAACCTAACCTCTCATCTCTAAATTTTCTGAGTTTTAGAGGTGCTGGTATTTCCAGACAGAGCCAGGCTAACTGTTTTCCCTTGTTATCAGTCTTAATGCTAAGCTAAGCTAACTGGTGGCTGGCAGTAGCTTCATATTTACTGTACAGACATGCAAGTGTTATAAATCTTTTCATTTAATTCTTGGCAAGAAAGTGAATTAACTCATCTTAACTTTAATTTAAATCCAATGGATGGTCATATACTGGATGCAGCAATAGCACCCAAGGAATATGATTATGTGTTCTTCTTTATAACTGTTTGTACAGTAATTAAGCAGACTCCTCTTCATATGCATCCAAACTTATTTTGACTGAGGAAAGAAAAATATCTAAGATCATAAATTGTCTGCAAAGATCCAACGAATTCTGCCTTCTCATGACATAAATAGTTTAGGACATTGGGGTTCTTATTTCAGATTCACTTGCTAAAACACTGATTCAACAAATCTAAGCTTGTAATTCTGAGAAAACAGGTTCATTGTTGATAGAACACAGGTAACGCCGCTTTCCCACATGGATTTTTTGGCGCTTTGGAAATGAACTTTTCACCCAGAGAGAAGCGAAGTGAAGCTGAGCTGCACCCTGAGCAGCTGTCCCATCTGGCAGACGAACACAAAGCGAGCTCATGGTTTGCGTTACAGAAACGACTTAAATCTGAACGTGTTTAACTTTCGCTCCGCTCTCATGATCTTCCAAGAACACAAATCCAAACCAAGTGAGAAATCTGGAAGTTAAGAAATGATTTCTACTAACTGTTGAGAAGGTGAATGCAGGAAATGTTGAGGGTTGATTAGACTTCAAATATTGCGGCTGAAAAATGACCAATCATCAACTTTACAAGCATGTAAGTGTGTGTACAGAAGGAGAAATCTTTGGCTTCAGATCTCGAGAAATGAACCAAAGCAGACACTGAAAAGGAAGATGAGATGAAGGGAGAGACCTGACTAAATCATTAGGACAGCACTGTACCGGGCAAACCCTTGAAGCATTGTGTGAGGAGAGCAGAGCTCAACACCTGACAGAGAGCGAGACAGATGATTTACTTCAGATTAAAGAACAACAGACACATTGTTCTCTCATCTTTCTCCCTCTTTTCTCTCACCCCATTTATCCCCCTCAGCGCATCATTGATGCCATTCATGCCCCTGAAATGCTACGCCGTTGTGATTTTCTTCTCCTTCTTCTCCTTTGTTTCTCCGCTCTCTTTTTTTCTCCCAACCCCAAGCGTTCCTGGGGCACTAGAGGCTCTCCTCTTAAGTTTTTCTTTCCGCTCAGATTAAGTGTGACAGATTGGCAAAAGGAGCACATGACAGGAGTTCAGATGGCAGACAAGAATAAGATCAGACATGTGATGCGATATTAAGAGGTCACAAGAGATGACGCACGCACATGCAGACAAACCATAGGCCTTTCTTTCCACACACACACACACACACACACACACACACACACACACAAACACACACTGGTTTTAACCATATGATCCACAGACACATTATCGAAGAGCACACCCTCCCAATACATGGTCTTATCTCTGGTTTATCGCAAAAATAAGGGAGCAAGAAAGTGCACAAACAGTCAGCGGCGAGGGGTTGAAATTTAAAGTGAAGGTTTGACATCTGCTATAACAGCCATAATTTGATTAGACTTGGGTGACATTCTTTCACACAACTCAGAAGAGAGAACGGCATCTGCTACTGCCAAATGCATTAACTTCTGTGAACTCGGAGACAGGAAGAGTGAAGTATTGTTTGAATCTGCTCTCTTTCCATTTGGTCAAACAACAGGCATTTTAATGCTTTCAAGACTCTCATGACAGCTCCGCAGAAGATTTATAACGCTCAAGAATTGTGAACACATGTAACTGAGGAGGGTTAGATAATATTACCCAGAGGAGATGGGAAGAGAACCTTCAATAGTAAATATGCAGGGGATTTTTCAGCATACTGGGCACTGATCTTTAGTTTATTACATACAATGAAATGCTGTCCTTACTGTATGATAAAACGATGCTCTGATTTTCTGTTTTACTGTAATAAATAAAAGGATAAATATTTCTTGTTAAATGTAAAGAGGGGAGGGTTTCACAGAGAAAGTCTGGTGACAACAGTGAAGGCTGGAAAAAATATGGCCAAGGCAGCAGGGTCCAGCAGGAAATTCAATAAAAACTCTTCAAAAGGCGCGGCCCTGACATTGAAAAATAGCGAAATTATAACATACAGCAGGGTAACGAAAGAGAGGAGTTATTGTATTTGGCACAGAATCTGGAAGAGAGAGCCCAGGGCCGCCACGTCAAATGAGCCGTCACTGACGGAGGGAGTTAAGCCTTGTGGTGATTAAATATAGGCCTCAAACCTGCTGGCTGCCAGGCAGGCAGACAGCAGACATGTTTGTGCACAGGCAGCAAAATGAACAGAAAACAAAGAGCAAGAGAGAGAGAGAGAGAGAGAGAGAGAGGGAGGGAAAGACTTATTTCAGAACAGACGGGTAATATCTAGACTGAGATAGAGGGAACACTGTTCAGTTAAAAAAAAGTGTATCAGTAATGTTAGTATTCACAGATAAGACTAAGAAGAGGATATGGATGCCTGGATGTCAGATGGATGGATTCAGTCAGCGTGAACAGCCTGAGGTGTCCACCGTTAACAAATTTGAGTGATTTAATTTCAACATGTTTAGAAATATGTCAGGGAGATTTCCTCATACACACCGGATGGGTCATGCACATGTTATCTGTTCAGTAAACTCAAATAATTCCACAAAATCTGTCAGAATATAGTTGTTACCTGACGTCTTTCCATCAACGTCACGACTATCTTCACATTTCCACTTAATATTCTATAAGTGTTTTTTGTTCATTCTGTATTCCCATTTACAAATTCATTGCAAATGAAAACGTAACGATCCTATAGGTTTATGTTAAGGCCACCAGTTTGAATTAGTTCAACTTTGTTTCTGAGAAATCATGTTTTGTCGGTGAGTTTGGCAAAATACTACAGTACACCTCAGCCTCGGTCACAGTTGCAGCGGAGAAGAAACCAGTCAGAAGCAGGAAACAGAGCGTTAGTGAATTCAAAATCCATAACGCTGCTGATTCAAGCGGGGGAGTTTCATGTTCTACCTTAAATGCTTCACATAACATTTAGCTTACCTCCTCTACCTGGCTTCCTGTGGCTGTACGCCATTGCTGCAATTTGTGAATTTGCATCTGCTCATGAAAACTCATGCCTTTCCATTGACTTTGTCTGCAAACACGCCGCCTCTAAAATTGCCCTCACATGAAGTCTGAACCTTTAGAGGCAGATAAATTATTTAGATTTAAAATGACGTAAGAAACGAAGATTTGACCAACTTTAAAATGTTGAAAAAGCAGTGATATATCCTTTTATAGAGGGTAACTTCAGACCCTGGTTACTGTGTTGTGAAAACACTGATGGAACAACTTTCAAACACTTCAAATCTGGTCTCCTTGGCAGCAGCCGGACCACATGAGACAAAAGCAGCTCCAGATTGTCACGATCAATCGCAACTCTTCTTTCAACTTGTCTTTCTCACCGTTTCTGTCTGTCGCTCTCGCAGTTTTTCTCTGGCTCACACTCACCCTGGTGAGGGGTTACTGGATACTGTGTCAGTCTCTAAACTCTACCTGACAGGATGTCGCTCCAAGCAACACGACTAATGTTACAGCAAGGAGCCAGACGAGTGTGGGGGGGGGAGGGCCCCTTCACATTTGGTGTTTGACATTAAAGATGACATCTTACTTATTTTCCTTCTCCTTTCATCGCTTCTCACATCTCTCGATATCAAAAGGCTGATGGTCCGCAGACTGCACACAACGGCAGCGGCAGACAAGAAAACGGGTAAAGATAGAAAGAGACAAGCGTGCAGCGTTGTACATGAAACCTGCTACAACACCAGTTTGGGTTCATAGCTCAAAGCAAAAGTATGACACTGGCAGCGAATCTTGGAGAGTGACAGCGGGGACAGAAAGCAAAAAAGAACAGGAGTGGAGAAGCCTTTTGTGCTTTGAAAGCTTCTTTCATCGCAAGCCTCTCTCATCAAAGCTCTTCGAATCTATTTCACCCTCCTCGTCTCTCTGATTCCTGTCTTGGAATTTCAGTTGATAACCTTTGAAGTGAGCTCCGTGGTGAGAACAACAAGGAGGAACATCTCTCTGTCAGCACCGCCATGATGTGAAAGGCATTAAGCTATCCAGCATCTTAGAGGCTCCTGTAGCGTAATTAATTCAGAGTCTTCTTATCGGCTGGAATATAAAGACGGATAACGCAGACAGGGACAGCCCATGATGGCATTGTCAGCATCTCTCTGTGGCACGTCTGGGCCAACTTGTCTACCCGTCTGTCTGAGGGCACTGAACCATGATTGTTAGGCTGATTTGAGACAGATGATCCTCATTGTCACACCCTAAAACTGAATCCTCACAGGAACATGCCTGGAGGGTGAGGGAGCAATTTAAAGACTGTGGCCTGTCTCTCAACTCAAGAGAGGCTTCACATGATGAGCCAAGGACTCTCTCACAATGAGAGGGGATGATGGGAGAGGCAAATGTCAAAGAGGAATGAGACAACAAAAGCACACACTATTGTACCTACTGTAATGTTAAAACATATGATCTTTCTGTACCAAAACATCTGTCATATTAGTCTAGATATAACAATGGGACTGGAACATGAAATCACCACCTGTATGATTTCCCTTAATTCTTATCAGTTGCTTTCCCCCCTTAGTTCAGTTTCTTTTCCATCAAAGACATCACTAAAAACCACATGAGAACATTTACTCCGCTCATTGTTTAGTTTTGTCCAGGGTGGAAGCGAGAACACTAGGGAGAAGGTCCCATGTTTTGGGTTTTGGATCATCTCTCACCTTTATGGACTGTTGCCTCCATTTTTTTTTTTCTTCTTTACTTCATGTTCAGCCGGCTGGTCAAATGCCCTCTCCGTCAGCAACTGACTGAACCTTTAAACAGTGTTTTTTTGTGTTGTTTGCAGATGAAACCATCTGCCTGAATATCAAGAAGCCGAGGTACCTCATTGCTTGTCAAGGTCAGATCTTGGTATACTCCTTGGGTAGCTGCTAAGAACTGTTGATTTTGGTCATCCACATACCAGAATGCAAAGCGCATCTACATCTAGTTGTTGGCTAGTTTGGACATGGCATCAGGACTTTGGCTCTCTAAACACATAGTCGGTGCATCCATTTCTAGATAACTTACAGCTAACTGTAACATGAACAAAGTAACATGAAAATGTGCATCACTTTCTGTCTGAACACACCTTAAATACATGCTGTAGCTTTGCCTTTTGTCTTATCTTACCTGAATTTTTCACCGATGGGTGATCAAAGGCTAACAGCAAAACACACAACTTTCTCCTTGGTGCTAGCAAGTGAGCACATGTCCTGTTCAAAGGAGTGAGCAGAATCACATTAAATAATTCCTGAATAATGAAGTTTTCAAAATTCAGTTGGCCGTCTTATTCAGGGCTGCTTTGGCATCAAAATCAAACGAAACATTGATCTAGATCGAGCAATAGAGCCATTGTGCTGCTCTACTTTAATCAGCTTATGCTTTTCAAGCAGATCGCAATAAATTCAGTTTATAAAAGCTGTGTGTTGTAAATCACTCACTAGTGCACAGGACACTTTGACAAAGGAGCAGTTAACACAGTTTACTATGGTTCTTTGATTTGGTCGAAGGTGGGATCCATCCAACAGACCTCACAGCGAGGCGGCAGGTGTTTGCTTTGTGCAGATGAAGCAGATGTGGGACCTTTATCTTTCACCGTGTCCACACTAAGACAGATAGATTTGTGATGCATCAATTGGTCCACTAAGCCAGAGGTTTGACTGACAAAACCTCTATGAAAATGTGACAATACCCTTTTGAGTAGAAAATTCTTGTTTTGTAATTTAGGGGAATAACAGGTGTCCTTATAACTTGGTTTCCTTCCACACCTACCTACCTGACCCTGCATATCTACCTGTCACACAACACAGATGTTCTCTGTCTTTCCAGTCAACCACACTCCTCACAGGATGATGGTGTCAGTGCCATTTTTTGTCTGTTGCCAGCTGCCATCAAACTAAAGGAAGTTCAAGTTTTTTTTTTTTCTATTCTGGTGTTTCAGATCAGCTATAATCTAATTGCAGAGTGGGGAAGGAAAACTTTCAAGCCATAAACAGCAAGTTAATCTGTGTCTTTCTGATCTTACCGCCTGTCTGTCAATCAAAGAGATGGGGTGCAAAACAACATAGGTATAATTTAGCATGACAGCCTTCTGTTCACAGCTGGGGTGAAGAGTTCACTGAGAGAAATAAATGCTTTGTGTAAAAGACACTAAGATATGGGAACATACAGCAGTAGCTAGATTTACTATATATAGGGTGCATTTATGTATAGTGGTACAACTGTTAACTATAGTAAAAGAAGAATCTGAGAGTTTGACGATTTGCAAAACACAGGAGCATTTGTTCACAGACTTGGGCACAGAGAGGTCAAGTAACTGTAGCACAAGCACGTCTATTCAAAGCCTTGAAAAATCAAGTGTGGCTATCCAACAAAACTTCTTTTATTTAGATCCGAACCCATTACATTGAACCTACTGTCTCTTTTGACAACGGTGAACAGGACTAAAGCAGAGGATGACCCCGGGCTGGGGCAGCACAGACTAGACAGGGTGCTGGGGGCCCCCGGGGGCATACACTGTGGATCCATGACAGTCGATGGGGCTGGAGAAAGAACAGAGCAAAGCCGCAAAAACAGAGTACGAGTGTGATAATGGATTCCCACATTAGGTCCATGAAGGTCTGATGAGAAATGGGATATGGCAGCAGCTTGGCACGGGAAGTAGAAAATCTGGTTTGAAGCGAGGCGTTGATCGGGCCGGTGACTCTATGCTTGGTGGCAGGCGCTTGGGGCTTGTGCTGGGGATTTTGGAGACTTCACCAGGTCACAGTGTGGAGTGGAAACACATGGTTTCAATGTGTGTCTCATCTGCTACACTCAGAGTGTGTCCACAATTTTGTATTTGTAACTCTGGAGTTACTTATGGTAAGTGAAGAAATAGAAACAAAAACAGTTTCTGTATGTGCATCTGAGATGGAAATCCCAAGATTTCACAATTTGCTCCCTTTTTGCACAGCTCAGCACCCTCCTTGTGCGTGTGTGCAGTGTGTGTGTGTGTGTGCTGAATTCCTGTAGAGTTCATGGGTAACAATGGCTGAGATCCTGTAAATTGGAAAACTGTAAATTACCTGAGGAGGGCATGAAGACACCAACAACTACAGAAGCTTTACTGAGAGCTTCAAACCAGCAGGGAACAGCTTCATGGAGGGGTCGCTCTTCAGTGATTCAGACCGGAGGGGCGAACACAGCAAGAACTGTAAAAGAGACCATTTCACGTGCAAATAATGACAATGTGACACAACTTGTAATTTGCAGTTTGTACCGAGGCTCAATTTAGTTACATTTTTATTATAATTAAAAAAAATCTAAATCTGTAGTTTGCCTAGTCTTCGCATTAAACACCAGCATTTAAAACATCAAAAAAATCAGTTCATGTCAAGGAAATTTGTTCAATCAGTGTATTTGCAGAGGCGATATAAAAATCTGCGCACTTTTTCTGCATTGAGTTTGGTGAACTTCGACACGGAAATCTGCGCTTGCAGCAAACCGTCTTGACAGTGCTGACCTTTGAGGCAACGGAGAGCCGGAGAGTCCAAGATGGAGAAAGCTTTCGTAGCTTATTAGCTGCGTTGAGGCATCCACTTTTACTTAACCTCCTCTGTCAGAGTGTAAACTGTTTCACAACAGAGACATTTTAGACAGTTATGAGAAGTTTTTGGTACAAAATACATCTGTGGAATAAATTGTGTAATTGACCATTTACAACGCAAAGACCCGAGCAGCTGCACACTCTTACACACAAGCACACATATAGTGCTGAAGAGTGCACATGTTCACACACACAAAGTAGAAAATAAGATCCAGGTGGACGCAGGAGATTTCATTTTCTTTTGCTCCCAGCAGGGTGTTTGGGGAGTTGAAAAGGTGAAAACAAGACTCTACACACACACACAGACCTTAAAACAAGAGCAAAGAAAGGGCGACCTTCGCCTGTGTTTGTTGGTCTAGTACCAGGCGTGAACCTCAAGCCCCAGGGCATGCTGGGAGTTTAACCAGGGGCCAGAGGTCACTGAGATGGGCAGCAGCATGCACAGAGGTTAAAGCGGGGTAACAGAGAAACACAACTCTTTTATTTGCCCCATGACAGGATTGTTTTCCCTCTTTAAAACTAAATTATGAATCACAGGTAGTTATTTACTATGTCCAACCATTTCTCCTACATTATTCTGTTACCTTGCACCTCTATATTTATCAAGTGCTTTTTTTTTCTCACTTGTCAGTAAAACTGTCAACATTACTGATCTCTGAAGTTTGTCTTCACTTTGAAAAAGACAAACCGCATTTTCAGTTTCCGTCTCTTTTTACTCTCCTGTTTTAAATGGGTGTGTTTGAACTGAGTAAGTCATGGGTGAGGAGAGAGGAAGGGAAAACCTCTTCCGGGCAGATCCACCTCAAGGAAGCCAGAAGGCCCCTCTGACACGCTGACAGCTTGCCATGAGTGACGTGTGATCTGTACAAATTTCAGGACTAATAAATCTACCTGTCAGAAGAAGAAGACTTGAAAGAGCCGCTGCCCCACGGCGCAGCTTAAACGCAACTGCCGTTGATGAAATTCTGTAGGCTGGAGAATTACAGCTGTCAGGAAAAAACGCCTACAAGAGATCTGACGGCTCGCCTGGCTCCTTCTTCTAACCTGTTCTGTCTAACACAGCCCCTTGCCTTTCCTTCCTCCATTTCTGCAATCTTCTTTTTTCCTCTCTTTTATTTCTAATCCAAAATATCTGTGACGTGAAGTTTTAAAACCTGGCGTGGGAAATATTATCTCTCCAACGCGCAGCAGGAAATATTCTCAAAATTTTCTTGTTTGTTCTTTCTCACAAGGAAACACACCCTGAAAGGAACAATGCTAAATCATATCACACACAGCTGTTTTGCTTTTTCATTACAGAGTGGCTCTGTTTTCTTATTGCTTTGAAGTTTGGCTGGACTATTGCCAGTAAGAGACATATTCACTGCTGGTGCGTGACAGCTATAAACATCAGCTCACCCATTCCACCGTCTCCAGAGAGGAGCATAAACCAGCTGACCGTGTTGCTGTATTTATGGGTAAACGAGTGGAAAAGCCATTGCTCTCTAATCTGTCATAAAGTGGATTTATGGGTGTGTGATGTGAAGACCTTCTTGAAACAGTGTATTGACTCATCTAATGCAGACAGAGTCCTTGAGGCATGCAGTGGTCAGAAAATTCAATATAGAAATGCTCATGTTGCCGAAACTTATTTTGTGTTTTCATTTAGAGAAAAATGATCTAATGCTATGCTAACAGCTTTATTAGACTATATAACAGCTGTTCTTAGAGCTAAATGCTGAGGTCAGATTGCTAACATTCTCCAATGACTGCTATAAAGCTGATTTTTAGCAAATATAATGTTCACCATCTTAGTTGTTGGGTTAGCATGCTAACATGTGCTAACTACATTAAGAGTGGTAACTGTGAGGCCTTTTCACAGCAGATATTTGACTTGATGACATTAACAAGTGTCCCAGTAAGCCATGACAGTCTGAGAATGAGTCCCCATGCACAATACCAGGAGCCAGAAGCAGCTAAATGGAATTCAGTCATCGTTCACTTTAGTACTTACACCTGTGTTTTTCCTACTGTGAGAGTCAAAATGACAAAGGTAACCAGTGTTAGGCAAGTTCTCTGGAATTGTAATATGTTACTTTTTACTTATTACTCCTTAAAATTAATAATATTACTTTACTTTACTTATTAATGGGTATTAAAAGTAAGTAGTAACTACCCGTCACCCTAAGTGACGGACAACCTGTTCAGCCAGATCATTTTAGAAATGAATCCACATTACTGGAACAATAATAAGTCAAGCATAACATATAACATTTCTTAACTCCACTGGCTGAAATAAAAAGCAGTATTCAGTGTTTTTACAAAACATAAAACGTTGCTTAAGACTTTCTCAAGACAAGTGTGCATCACTGGCAATAGCAGAAATAGTAATCCCTTACACTGCAATTACTGTGTTCCCGAGTAACGGGTTTGTGTCCAACACTAATGCTAACATGTCAGTGTTTAGCAAATATAATGTTGATCATGTTAGTTTAGTGTTAGCATGCTAACAATTGCTAATAAACATTGAAACAAAAACTACAGCTGATGGGAATGTCATTTGTTTTGCAGGTCAAAAACTAAAGAATCAGACGCAGCTGCACAGGTCGACTTTCAGAAATTCTTCAAATGAAGTGAAACAAAAATGGTAAATTAAGTGGCTATTACAATAAGTATGGTAGGTTGATGTAGATTTTGTTTGTCAAGTCTTCAGTTGCACTCTTAATCACCAAATAAGTGGTTACAACAATGTATGGAAGTTAATGGGGATTTATTTAAGACCTGTGTGATTATTTGTGTAGTTGCCTGGTGTGTAGCAAAGTTATCACAAACCCTGATTGTAAAAAAACAAGTGTGACATTATTTAGCAACCTAATCAAAACTGCCAACTGCTGTGTCGTTTAGCTATTTCAAGCACTACAACATTTACATTCACCTAAAACACGCTGTCATTTTATCAGCAGAATGAAAGCTTAATGTTCAGAAGAAGAAGAAAAGTCACAAGCAACAGTTAGAAAGACGAAAGAGCAAGATCGAGCGGGAGAGAAAGCACTCTGGGGTCCGTCTTTCAGTTCCACATCTGGCCCTGATATTTCAGAGTTAATTAGTCATGCAGGGGTTGTGTGTAGATAAATCTATCATCCCGCAGTGCACAAACCATTTGAGAAATGAAAGGAAGTGAGGAGATATACACAGTCAGAGCTCTTTCATAAATCACTGGCCCAGATTAAAAACAGGCACTGCCGTGATGAGAGGGAGGGATCGGGACGACGCTGGCCCTGGACTTTCTCATACAAAAGCACACTTTCATGCACGCACACACACTTACAAGATATATTTATAACTCTCTCTATATATACACACACACACTCTTTTCTGCAGTGATTCTCAACCAGGGGTACTTGTAGGGGGTACATCTGCAGTTGTCAGGTATTTGAAAGAGATTGTGAAATAGCTCGAAAATAGAAATTAAGATTTGATTTTCAAAATGTGTAAAGAAAGTGAGCGGAGACCTTAAAACTGTGAGCTAAAGTAATTTACAGCACAAATAGTTAGCCAAAAGCAATTGCTAAACAGTTCAAATAGTTAGCTAAAAGTAATAGATAAAGTAATGGTTAAAATTAGTTAGTAGCAATCCACAGACAGAAGGGAAACGACAGGGAAGTGAATGGACAGTCAACAGGAGAGAGACAGAGATGCAAACCACAGAGAATCGTTAATAAATTTAAAAAAATTCTGCGTTATTCTTTGATTTTGAAGCAGTAGCATTATGTTGTTGTTATTTAGCCTTTCTGAGGCTATTGCATAATAATAAAATAGTTTGAAATGGACAAACAGTTAAAATAGTAAGATAGGAAGTAGGGATGAGCGAGTATACTCTGAATGGGGGGGGGGGGGGGGGGGGGGGGGGGGGGATTATACCCGGATGTGGGCTGGACTAACCAGAAGTTCGTTATTTATGCCTGAAATTGGTATGGATGGATAATTTATAATAAATATAAAAAACTATTTACAGAACAGCCTCAGAATTGAGCTTCAGAGCAATGTTTTTGAACTTTTTTTTCTCTATATTTATAGATTATTACAAAACAGGTATTGACACATATTACTCTGATGATACTCAGTGAAAAGAACACTATCTGTACCGAATACTCGTTTCAACCGAGTACTTACTAAGAAGAAGAAATAAATAGTTAAAATAGTATGCTAATAGTAATCGGTATAAAGCTGTAATAGCTGAAAGTAATGGATATGGTTGAAATGCAGAGCTTCTGTTTGAATAAATTGACCAACCAATTTAAACAATGATGGTAAAAATGTACGAAAAAATAATTGTATTATTATCAACTTGTGCGCAGATGAGTACATTTGGAACAGGACAGGTCAGTCGGGGAACATCAGACAAATAAGGTGAACCAGTACCTTAATGCATACAGACACACAGTTCTGCCGATAACTTCTCATTACTGGGTTCCTTTTAACAGATATTTAGAAATTTTAAGAAATACAATACTCCTCTCACAGCTATTCTTTGGTGGGCTTTCTACTCCACTGACACCGTCATTAGTTAGAGGAGCTGCTGAATGTTTACACAGTAAAGCAAACTTACTCAGCAGCGGGCTCCTCATAAACGTATGGTGACCACACCATCTGCTCTGTATCCCAACAGTAGCTCACTCCGCGGAGGAATGAGTGGGAGGAGAGAAGGAAGGACAAGGAGCTGAGAGAATGACAACAAGGACATGTGCAAGAAGAAGAAAAGAGTGAAAGGTGGTGGTGGGGGGGTGATGACGAAAAGGAAGAGGATTTGGAGTGAGGAGAAAAGCCACTCTAACGGTGTCTGTTAGTCTTTGGTATAGACAGAAGCCCGAGGGCACACTTTGGTCTCCTCTGATTCTGACAGGGCTTCATTAAGCCTCCACCCTAGCCTCAGTACAGGGCGTATACTCCTCTACACTTACAAATAGGCAGTGATGGAATGTAACTAAGTTTTACTCAAGTACTCTTCTTAAGTACAAATCTGAGTTACTTGTACTTTATTATATTTCCATTTTATGCAGATTTATGCTTCTACTCCACCACATCTCAAAGGCCAATATTGTACTTTTTACTACATTTGTGTGACAGCTTCGTACCCTTCCTGTGAAGTGAAAACCATGTATCTCCAAGTGTGATGATTTTGAATGTGAATGTTTCTGACAAACTGAAGGGTGAAGTGTTCCTTTATGGGCTGAGAACGCCTTCTTTTTAAGCTAAATAAACTGTGTAAACCCACCTTGGATCTGCTGAAAAAAAGCTTCTTCACTCATGTAAAGTTGACTTTTTTCATGGTTCTTTATCTGCAAGACAGTTGAGCACGGAATAATAAAAGACCTGCCCCAGCAGCAAGGCTGTCACTGTTCTGTTAAAAATACAGGTTACCATTGTTACCATCCACCTTAACAATCAGTTTACCTGCTGCATTTTCAGCCATGCAGGCAGCTGTTTTCACTGGAAAAGCTCTAACAATCCACTGTACACCACTTGCTCAGCACCAAACAGCAGACAAACGAAATGCCAAGTAGTTTAAGAAAATCTCAAAATGTCACCATGTCCTTTGTGTTGGAACAGTTTTGTAACTGACATATGAACAACTTTTTCTTCCGACATCGCGGCTCCTCCCACAGTACTGGACGTTACTGTGTCTTCTAACCAACAAAGAAGGAGACATTCTCCCCTTTACAGTTAAAAACAGTAATAATACAATTTAAACTAGTGGCTATGAGATAACTGTTGGTTTTTATCAAGTGACTATCCTTTAGAGTTAAGACATAAATTAAGGATGAGTAATCAGGGTTATGCTGGAGTGAGTTAAACTTCAGTATTTTTTGTGAGAAGAACAACTTTCGTGGACTTTATATTTTGTTTTATTTCTTCATTGAGCTGGAGTTCTTTGTTTACACTCTGCTTACTGTCAATCAGCTGACATACACAGAAAGAAATATGTCTCCTCCAGGAAGTTATGGTAAATTATGGCCTTACAGATGTTTCTGTCAAATACTTTACGTCCTAATTAGGATGTCGAGTTAATTTAAAGACAAAAACATGCAACCACTTAATGCAACTCTAATTGGATTAAAAGTGCACTACAAAATGATTATGTAAAAATGGAAACTAGATAACGTGATGTGCTGAACGTTAAATCACCTTAACCTTCAATTGAATGTTTGGGATTTATAGGTTTAGAGAATTTACGAAGAGGTTGGGGTTGGGGTAAGGGTGAAGGTTCGGAGAAAGACAAGGTCAGAGGTTAAGGCAGGAGAAGTGCTGAGTATTAACAGGAACATGTGTGTTTGTGGGTGTCGGTGAATGTGTGTTCAAGTTGGGGGGGGGGGGGGGGGGGGGGGGGGGGGGGGGGGGGGGGGGTCAGGAGACAGGGAAAAAGTATTATAAATATTGATAAATGCAAATAAGTTGTAATGAAAACAAACAGGAAAATGTGGAAAAGTCAAGATGGCTGAAGTGAAAGATTTGAGTTAAGTGAACAAACCTTTATGGCACAAACTAATAGAAAAAAGATATTAAAAGAAAGTAAAGAAGACAGAGAAATTCCACCGTTTCAATGGACATTTTTACTTTTGTAAAGCAAAAAAAGGCTTTATCTCTTGAAAGTTACACACACCAATCTCCATTCATTTGTTATAATATTAAAAAGGGAAACTAAGCCTTAAACCTCATGTTGCACAATGCCATTCCTCTGATCCTTTACAGATTAGTTTAGATTTCTGAGTGAGAAACAAGACAAACAATACTTTTTTCATCATACTGATACACTTAACTGGATATGACAGTGAGTAGGAGGAGAACTTTTTGGAAACTGAAATGGTGCTGCATGTTTTATGATTCATATCATATTCATAATCTTAAGAGAGCAAAGAGATCTTCCAAATCACATTCTCAAGGCCTTTACATGGCAGGAGACGCTTTATTGTCTGGTTTGTCTTTGAGAAACAGTTGTTCATAATACTAAGATGTAACTCTGTGGTGGAAAGTAACAAAATACATTTAAATTCTATTTTGTGCTTAAGTGCAATTTTTAAGGTACTTGTATGTTCCTTGATTATTTCACTTTTCAGCTCCTTTATACTTCTACTCCACTATACTTGTTTGACAGCTTTAGCTTCTAAGATGTAACATGAAAAACTATAAAAATAAAATAAACTGCAAAAAGCAATTATTAGACAAAAGTGTATAAATGGATTGCTGTAGCAGTTTTTTACCATGCCCCATGAATCATTTCACAACCCCTCAGATTTATCTTGTGACCCTTTGTAGGGGACCCGACCCCTAGGTTGGGAACCACTGGACTAAACTAGCTAACTGTATATAAAGTAGTTAAAACTGGCTTCACCTTGATAAAATATTATAAAAATTTAAATGTCTCTATACTTTTACTTTTAATACTTTAAAGTATGTTTGCTGATAACATTTCTGCACTTTTAGTAAAGTAGGATTTTGAACGCAGGACTTTTACTTGTAATGGATCATTGTTGCATCTTAATAAATGAATGTGGGTTATTTTCCATAATTAGAACAGAAACACGTCAATATTTTCATATGCATCTATTTGAATATACTGTTATGCAAAGTCCTGATTGTGGCCTACAGTTCTCCTGTGTCACTTTCATTTCCACCACACACTGTCCTGCACGAACACAGCGGACATGTAAGGCTGCCGATAGCCATCTGACCGGGAAACACTAAATCACAGATGAAACAGCAGGAGGGGAAGCTGTAAATCACACATTACAAAGAGCGTGGTGAAAACGCAGGAACATTGCTCTGCCATGACATCGTCCCTCAAAGCCCCCCTTCAAAGCCAGCTCAGGCAGGAAGCAGTCATTCCCATTTCCTGTCTGCGCCACCCAGGGGATGACTGAGGTGTGAAGGAAAATCAAATTTTTTTTCTGTTCATGTTGGGATATATTCTTTCTCCCAAGGACGTGCGAATCCATTGTGATTGTGCTCACGACTCTTTCTCCGAGCTGATGAAAAGAGATTACAGCGGCACAGGAATTACATTTTTATGAATGTGAACTGTGACCATGATAAAGCTGTTGTCGTGGAAACACCGATGATGGGTTTGTTGGTGTCAGGGTTGTTTTGGTTGAAAGTTAAACAAAGGAAGACAAAGTCCTTTTCCAAATTATTGAGAGTCCTCTTGTCATCAGAGCGTGTCCTCTTTTTTGCACTTACATGTATTTATTGTGCATGCTCAGTATTTAAAGCGGCTGTAATCAGTAATTTGTATTAAAATAATGTGTGAAAATAATGTGACACCTGCAGACAATTGTCATCTGAATCTGCAGCTCCCCTCAGTGTTACAGAGCTTTATAGTGAGTCTCAGCTCAGTGTTTTAGTTTTGATTCACTCTGAGGAGGTTAAAAATTATTTGTTCAGAGTGATATGTTTCAACAACTATTAGATTTACTGCCATGAACCCCTTAGGATTAAAGGTTAACTTGGGTATTTTCTAACCTGGACAGTATTTTCCCATGTTCTGAGTCTATGTGACTAATGGGAACAACATCTTTTGAAATTGCCCCAGTACAGAACAAATGTGTGGCAGTTGGCTGCCTCGATCGGTTAGGTGTTATTGTGTGACTTTGGTGTTTTTAACCTTTCCCTTTGGAAAAATAGGGTCCAGATTGAAAAGTTACCCTTCGATTGAATTTACTTTTGTGATCCTTAACTTTTCCTCTAGTGCCATAACCCATTAAAATGTTATTAAGTCTAATCCCTTATTTTAATACCAAGTTTTTTACCATCTACTGACATTTCCATCAGCCTCACTTGTAATTTATGTTTTATGCTAATTAGCAATTTTTACCAAGGTGACCATGGTAACACCATACCCGCTAACATCAGCATATTAGCATTGGGATTGTGAGCATGATAGCATACTGATATTAGCATTAAGATCAAAGCAGAGCTGTTAGCAGCAATTGTAATAAAATATGTGTGAGAGTGGTGGAGGAGCTGGCCCGGGAGCAGCTCAATCTCACCTGCTGTGTCTGTCACTCGGCAGATGCCGTAGCAAGTCAGCTGACACATCCTGACACAGTGATGTCGACGTCATGCCACCACGTTCACCTGTCACCCAAAGCACCACGGCGATTTGTCCTGTCAATCATTCACCTCTTCTTCTCAGACGTTTGAAGGGAGGTAAGAGCGGGATAACATAAAAAACAAAACACAGGTCCTTTTTTAACCCGATAAAATGTATTAGTGTTATTTTCAATTAATTCAATTAGTTATTTCAGGCTAGTAAGGATTACTGGAGATCTTGTGACAACGGTAATGATGATGCTCATTTGGGTGCGTTTGATTTGTCACATTGCTGGGATGCAGTTAGTGAATGTGAACCCCATTAGCCCTGGATCACCAGCCTTGTTAGCAGCAGCACCTTCTGCAATAATTTACAGCCCTTTCATCTCAACAGAATGTGTTTCTTGTAGAGCGTAATGGAAGTAATCCATTCTCCCTGTCAGCGCTGGAAAACACTTTGTTTTTTGTACAAATTGCGTTTGGGTGGAAGACGCTGGTTGAGGTGGAGGGATGGTGAAGGGGGGGAAGGAGATTTTGCGAGTTTTGAGAGTATGTCTCATGTAGGTTTTGAGGACAGAGGATGTGTATACACTACAGTAAGTGTGCTCTCTATACTGAACTGTATTTATGTGAACATAAATCTTAGAGCATGACTTACTTGGAGAAAACACAGCAAGTGTGTGTGTTTGTGTCACAGTGGAAATTCAAATTTCCCCAAGTAATGTACTTTGTGCCATGTACAGCTTTGAGGAACTTCTTTACCTCTTCCCCACTAAATTTTACAGGCAAATAAGGACCTTTTCTACCAAAGTATTTAGTTACTTTACAGATTAATACTTTACACAAAACATATGAGCTTACAAAATAAGACCCAAAAGGATGTGACGTTGTTAAAATGTGCTTAATATCGATATTAATAATATGCAATAATATGCAATTCCATATAGTTGTGGAAATTATTGTAGAGTCTAGGGATAATTCTCTGTGGGCCTTTCACCTTACACTATGTCGGCTTCACACAGTAGTAACGGACTCACTGAGGCTCGACTTCAGGTGGCTTAAACAAACTGGTTTATTGCATAAAGTCCAAGAAGTCACAGACGAAGTTACAAGAACACTAGCCAGGATTCAGGGTAAAGATAAGGTGGACAGTCAAACTCACAGTAGTCAAACACTAAGAAATGGCTGGAACAGAAGGGAACAAGACGAGCTGGCATAGCTGACATCAGGGAGGAGTGGGTTTATATACACCAGGACAGGGGAGACAATGAGACACAGGTGGAGCGCATAGGGCAGGGACAGGTAATCACACATGGCGGGAAGGCAGACAAAGACCTAACTCGGCATGGAATACACATAATCATTTGATCCATTGATTGACTGCAGCTTTAAGTACTGTGCATTTTGCTGATAGCGCTTCTGTATTAGTTAACTTTGACTCCATTAAATGTCCCACAGACGGGTTTTATGGCTGCGTTTATTGATATCTGTGAGCATAATCATTTAGCCCAAGCAATAACTGTAATGATGTTAATGTCCACAGCCGCTAGTATCTTCCTCAGTAGCTCTTTTTTTATAAAAACATGACACCATTCTGTATTATATCCCTCCTTGCTGGCCATATTTGAGCCGTAAGTGTGGAGACGAGCCTGGGTATGTACCATAAATGATGCATTACCTCTTGCAAATTAAAGTGTTTGCAAAAATTATATTTCAATATGATTTATAATCTCACAATTAAACAATATTTGTTTATATGAAGAATAAGATTTGATTTGCATACCCTGTGGCTATTGCTTTTATTTAAAGTCTTTTCAGCTAACTTTATTTTTATCCCAACTTCCAAACCAAAGCGCACCCCAAAAACAACAATCTATCTTTCATCCTCTCCCATATATCTATTCCTCCTCCTCTTCCTCACATCTACCCACTCTCTCCCTCATTCCTCTCCTTCTGTATCTCCCACAGCCCCCACAGTCGCCTCCATAAATCCTGGGACAGCAGCGCTTTAATGGATAATTAATTGATGCCGCTGCAGCCCTGTAATAAGACAATAAATTACGACACAGGCCGGTGTGCTGTGTCAGTGTGTGTTGCTAATGGCCCTTCAGGGCTGGGGCAGGAGGCTAATAAATTAGACAGGTATTAACTGTTGTGTGCTAAGTAGCCCTCCACCACTGAGTGCCATGAGAGGAGAGGAGGAAGGAGAAAGAAGAAAGAAAAAGAAAGTGAAGAAAATAAGAGCGGTGCAAGAGGGTAGTGAGATGATCACATTATTTTTTATTGTATTGTATTTTAAAGTAAAAATAGTTTATAGCTAATAAATCAGTATAAAGATCATTGATGCTTGTTGTCACTTGTTGTGCTTCTTTAGTCAAAATTGTAATTACCAAAAAGTAGAAATGTAAGTTTTTAAAATTTTCTGCACCGATAGGGACCCCAATTTGTAATTTGCGCAACATCTGTGCAGGTAAGCACTAAAAATCATTCTTACTTTAATTTCAATTACACTGGCAAACTCTGTTCCCCGATGCCAACGCCACCACATGCACAACTTCATGCACTGTCATTGACAGACAATGTAATCATTAATTCCACTGGAGAGTAAATGACAGACGGGAATGAATGAAAGCGCCCCCTTGTAGTAGTTGGGAGCCCTTCGTTATGAAATAATTTTTCCAAACTCGGAAACCGGACCATCATTGCAGCTTGAAATAGAAAGTGAGAGTGTTAAATGTGATTTGAACATACTAGCCTCGTTAATTCACAACAACTGGAGCCATGAAAGATAGGCCACTAATTCTAGCTATAACCCCCACTTGTCTATAATCTGAGCTGAACACAACTGACTGTCAAGGGGTCTCGCTAGCTTCCACTTCTCGAGTGGAATACAAACTCGAAAGTGCGAATGTTGTAAAGGGACAGAAAGTGTTAATTCGCTAATGGTACATAAACATTTGTTGAACGTTTGGAAACAAGAAAAGGCTCTGTGGTCATGCTAGTGGCTCTATGAGGTTTTACTTTGGCACAGCTGTGCTTTCAGTGAAATGCTAATGTCAGCATGCTATGATGCACTCAATCGTTACAACCGTCACCATCTTAGTTTAGCGTTTTAACATGCTAACATTTGCTAATTAGCACTGAACTTAAAGTTGAGCTGATTCATCCTGAGAGCAAGATGAATGCATGAACCTAATTTCATGGCAATCCATCAAATTGTTGTTGAGATATTTCAGTGCCAAAGTGGTGTAAATGTCACTTAGAGGCTTAAACCTTAGACATTTTTCACAAATATGTCAAAAAACAGATTTATTCTCTTTTGAAAAACGGAAGAAAATATGCACAATAGCCACAGTCTCATTGTAGTGTATATTTCCTTACACAAAAAGTGAGGAGAATTTATATTTCAGTTCCACTTTAAGCTAATAACTGAGACACTAATTGTGTTTGGATACTAAAAAGCTTCAGCAGTTTAGGCTTAACAGTATGGTTCCTACAGTCTCCAAATTTAAACACACAGTTAAGTGGTAAAAATCTGAAGCTCTCATCATGTCAAGTGTAAAGGATTGTGTCGCTTTCCAAAGAGGGAAATCACGTCTAAGTAAACAAGGACAACATCTCCCGCTTGGAAATGTGGAATTTCAGCACATAATCTATAATCCCATTTTAATGGTTGTCTGATTAAGAGGTGAGAAGGATTAGGGTGTGAGTGTACATGTGTGCATGTGTGGTGTGTTGCACACATCCTCATGTAAAATACACCACATATGTGCCTATTAGAAAGCCTGCTGGTGGAAAAGAAAACAATTACTAATACAAGACGAAACAAAGAGAAAGCGAGGGATTATAAGTGAGCAGAAGAAGAAGAAGAAAAATGGCGGCTCAGCTATGTCATTCCAATTAAAAATGCTGCAAATCTCTCATCTCCTAATGTTAGCCCTAACGAGCGAGGCTTAGTGGCAGTTATGTAGATAAAAACTCTTTCTGATTGATTCCAATGGTCCATTGAAATTTGTTTCACTCCACCTTATTGATCGCACCCCGCTGGTTGAAAACTGCTAATTAATAATGATAATAAAAGTGCCACGGCTCATTAAAATCATCCACACCAGGCTGAACTCCAGTCCCTTTTACCCATTGCTTTCACTTTATCTGGCCTTTCCTCCAGTATACCTTAGAGTTCTTCTTCTGTGTATATTATATAAATTGTTTGAAAATCTCCCATTTTAACGTCAGTTTCCAAGCTGACATCCTAAAACATCAACTGTAATAATATTAATCCTGCACTTGCTATTATACTTGTTATTGTCTTTACTAATTCACTCTGATGCTGGCAGATAACTGTCCTCCCACACACTCCTTCATCCATAATAATAATAATAATGTGTTTTCTGCCCACAGCCATTCCCCTGATTGGCTTATTCATCCTTTTATCTCATTACATGTTTGGGATTTTGATGATTGACATTCCCTGATCTCTGTCTCTACTTTGAAGTTTGCCTCGCCCAGTTCTTTAACTTGGCCTTTAGTGGTAACTAGCCACGCATTGTTTTTGATTCTACCCCTGTGTTCTGCATATTATCTAGAGTAACTGTGACTGGGAAAGATATATAAATAAAAAAGTTTAAAGCTTGCAGCACCACAAAGGAAATTCCATTCACCTCTATTGTCCTGTGGTGAAAGAAATGGCTTCTTAGTAATTTGATAAGAGTGGTGAGAGTGAACCAGAAAACCATAACAATGAGCTAAAAGACTGCACAGCTGAGGGGAACTACAGAGTTAAGTGATAATTTTCTATAGTTCATCACTACGAGTGACTCCTTTCACATTACACATGCAGCCCATTTGCACCGTTATGGGGGATTGGTCAGTGCTTGACCACATGAAAGTACAGGTGTAAACACATCAGATCTAGTAGGATATTCCTCAAAGACAATGTATAAACTCACACAAAAATAATCTCTCTCAGTCATTACTTATGACATAGTAGAAGTGTTAAAAAGTACTATATTTCCCTCTGAGTTGTAGTGGAGTAGAAATAGAAAGTAGCATAAAAAGAAAATACTTGACACTCGTAACGGAACTTAACTATACACACGGTTAACGTTGTGAAATTGTCGCAGTTTAGTTAGGTCTAGGCAAGAAAACTACTTGGTTAGTTTTAGGAAAACATCGTGCTTTGGGTTAAAGTCAGTATTGTTAGTTACATAAGTCACGTGACGTAAGTCAATAACGCTTTTTAACTCTAAATAACTCAACATTGATTTGGTTTCACATTGGACTCAAACGCCGGTCTCCTGTGTGAAAGTTCTGGGTTTGACTCATCCACCTCCTTATGTTTCTCGCTCTTTGTGCAAAGTCACCTGACTTCCTCCTTTGTTGCTGTCATACAGCCACTAGAGGTCATGGCCACAATAAATGTAAATATGTTATAAACCGGCTTGAAGAAACAACATATACTGTATGATATGTATATTTTCTGGTGAGGACAGGGCGCACAAACACCTACTCAAAGGATCCCATTGACATGCAGAAGGGTGAAGATGTCTGGGGTGAGGTGGAAGCAGCAGCAGCAGCAGTAGCAGTAAAGCACTGGTAACAGTGACTGTGGATGATGATGATGAATTTGTTTTACTGTGTCATAGGCACGCCTGCGACTACCCCGCTCTGCAGAGAAGTGGAGCGCTTAATATATTATCAGTGGACACGACTGACACCACCAAAGACAGAGTGCCAGTGCAGAGCTCTCGCAGCCCGGCATCTGAAACATTCCACCATATTTTTCGCCCGGCTGTCAGGTTGTCTAATAAAGCAGGGCAAAATGGAGGAACGGCGCAGGAGCTGAGGGTGGATGAAGTATCTAGCACTGATGTAATATGGCTTATAAATCTAATTTAATTACCCAGTGTGGGGACAGGCTGTAGAAGCCATGACTGGATTTATTGTGTCTTAACTTGGCATCTTAACGACTTTGTGCTTTTAATATCATTACCCTGTAATTTATTCTTTTTCATGCACACACACGCACATTCACAATGTATAACCACAGTAGCCCGACACCATAATCTTTTTAAGCAGGGAGCTTTACAGATCGTAGGACTCCTGAGCTGTGACAGCTATTGATCCATAAACTCTCGCTTTGACTCATCCCTACAGTGTGTCAACAAGGTGATATCACTGATTCAGACTTCATTTAAGACTTTAAGAGTTACATTTCATCACTGATAAGTTCAATGAGCTCTATATGCAGAGGGCAGGTTAAAGTAGCTGACATGCTAGTTTGACATCCCATGTGGTAACCAGCAGACTGGTATCGGCTGACATTTCTTTGGGAATCGTGTGGGTCAAGGGATTCCCCTGGGATGGGAGTCAATTTCACTATTAATCAAGGGATTGGGACGGGACAGGAAGCGTGCAGGACGGAAATCATAGATCAGTTTTTATTAATAAATATGCAGTTATAATATGTAATACTTTCAGGATTGGGACAGAATCAGGTGTGGTTTACATTCTCATTCTGACAAAGAGGGTTGTGAAAGTTCCTTTATAATCTATTATTACCCGTCTTTTTCATTTTTTAATGATAATGGCAGATGCGGTCTATTTAATAGGATTTAAATTAAGAAAAGCTTGATCACGATAACATTTATTTTATACAGAATTTACATATCATGCATTTATGGAGATTAAGGGCATGTAGAGAAAAGATGAACACAGATACTTTTCATGTCACCACACGAAGTAGATGAATGATCTCGCTGCCACTTGCTTTCCCCGTTTCCCTACTGCTGGCTGATAAACATTATCTTAACGTTAAGGTAGATCGCCCTCAGTCTTAATTTGTCAAAATGACAGAGAATATTTGGTTAACGCAACCCCTGGATGGGACAAGAGTATTTTTGTGGGATGGGACAGGAGGGAAAAATCACCCTCTGCTGACTAGTAATCAACTTCATCTACCCAAAAAGCTGTCACTGGAAGTTCAAGTTAGTTTTTAAAAGACTTGGTGAAAGAACTCTTTACCAATATGTTTGTTTTCTCATTTATGTCAATGCTTTTCTTGAAAATTCAAATACCTGTATGAGCTCCAGAATCACTTGAGTCAGTTGGGTCTGAAGTTTCAAAATTAGAAATAAGTGAGCTTACCAGACCTCTTTAGCTCGCTCCTCATCTTTGTCAGGGGCTTGCAGCTTGATGCTACTAGCACAACACACATGAATCTGAAGTGTGCGAGTTGCATAGGTGGGTAGGTGCCAGGTTTTGACAAGGAAGCTGAATGTGTTGAGTAAAATAGACAATATCTCTGCAACAACTTATTTTTATTGTCTATCGTGAGTCCAGTAATTTTACATTTGTGCAATGCTTAACTGATGGAGTGCTCTTTTAAAAGGCCTGTATATCCTGCAAACAAAACATTTGGACAAGTATGCCCACTTTACCCAATGACTGGACAGGTGTGCCGAGCTTTGTCTTCTCAAGCTCCCACAACTGCATTCATGACGTATTCGGTGTACAAACAAGAAGAACACCATTTATGGCTTTGAGTGGAGACCGAAAGTGTGCGCGGTTGTATTTAGTTTGAGACTAAACAGCAAAAGGAAAAAGAAAAGATATAGATTAGGGAGGCAGTGAGATGCAGCCAGATGGAGGCTATGATGGCTTTTAAATGATCTCAATGGTACTTTTACCTGGTTATATAAAAGAAACCTTTGATCATTCACACTTCTTTAGCTACAAATCAGGATGGTATCTTTGTCACAAAACACTATTTCTGTACTCCAAGTACATAAGTAACAAAAGCCACCTCTTCATCTCTCCAGAAACATAAATACTTATTCACTAAAGGGAACCTTCGTTTTTCCCTAACACTGGATCACTCTTTGTTTTCTCTCAGCTCCTTCAACCATTCTACATTCTCATTTCTTTCATTGCATCACCCTGCTGCTTGTCTTTATCTCATTTCATCTGTCTCCTCCCTTCTTACACTGTTCTCTCGTCCTTATTCCCCAACTGACCATCCCACGCCCTGCAGTTCAGCCTGTCGGCTTGAATAAAACAGACAAAAGGTGGTAAAATAGACAGAAAGAATTAAGAAGAGATAGAAAATGAGGGATGGGAGAATGAAGGCAGCTTCACTCCTCCCCCCCCCCCCCCCCCCCCCCACAACTAGTTCCCAGAGGCCCCTGTTCCACATTAGCTTAGCTTGCAGCTGAGCCATCGACTTAATGCAATCCCTTAAATGCCTGCTGTATGGCCTTGCTGACAGTGTCATATTTGTTTTGCTTCTGCAATCTGATGTCTGTCACCGTACTAAAGATTTGATTAATGCCTCTCCTTTTGAGTCCTGTAATTGGCTGCGACTGTACTGGCAAACAATTACTCTCTGGCAAAAATAAAGTCTTTTCTGGCTGCCATTGGTTGGCGAGGTGTTAGGAAACTAATGAACCAAAAGTTTAATCTAACTATACTCACCAAAGGCCACATTTGATGACAACCAATCAGTCAAAAACCATTTGTTGGACACTTAATTGACCATTTGCGGTGATTGTCCTCTCCTAGATTAGCAATTGTAACCAGGCTTGGCAAGCTTTGGATTTGACCACATGCTGAATGTGACTCAGCATTAAGGGTTTGTACAATGTAAGCTGCAATTGTTAGCATGACAGGCTAACTAGCTTACAGAAGTGAATAAGCTTTAAACTATGGAGCATATTATTAACTAACTACATTGTTATTTGGAATTTCAGGTTTAAAAGAATACCCATTGTGGAATCAGCCCAGGATGCTATCAGAGTTTAATCATAATCAATAATAATTATTGGCTCTGTCCTGCTTTTCATTGGACTTAGGGAAGTTTACGTCACATGCAACATTGTGTCAAACCAATATAGTGTTAGGTTTACTAAATTCATCAATTAGTCCTCATCCTAAAAGCTTTTTCTCTTATAATGTTTAAAGTGAGAAGTTAAAGTTTAAGGTAAGTCAGTATCAAGTGATGATGACCTGGTGCTGGCTTTTCTAAATAAAACAAGTCATCAAAAGCGATAGCATTAACTAAGTAGCTTATGTCCACCGTTCTATACACAATGTCCTTGTACTTATTCCCTTTGTAGTAGTTTTGTCCTTGTTATCACGTGAAACCAGGATATTTTTAGGTGACTTCCTGTCGCCAATGAAAAGTTAAAACAAAAATTGACATTCATGCTTTTTCACAAGGTGAAATACTATCATTGATGTGAAAGGTTCATTGTCATTATATTGACACGCAAAGTAATATAGTGGCAAAAAAATAACACACAAAAAAAATCAAGTCCTTTTCAACAAACTCATGGAGCTAACATTAACCAGCTAGCTCCAGTTGATAAAATCTGCTACCAACGGTTTGAAACAGTGATTTCAGAAATTAGACTGACTCTGCCAAAACCTTCTAAGATTTTGCCAGTAAATGGGCGGTGGGGCTTAGCAAACAGTCATTTGAGCTTATAAACTTAAATTTATTCACATTTCAGCCAAATAAATCATTGTCGAGTTTCGCTGCTCAACAGGAGCTCCTCCCCTATCTTCTTCCCATTTTACTCCTCTCTCTCTCTTTTTCTCCTCTCCATGTGTTCGATCATCCAGGCTTAGACTGATGACAGAGACAACAGATCACAGCATCTGTCTTTGCCTACGTTCTCATAGCTGAAGAAGAGAAGGAGGAGGAGGAGGAGGAGGAGGAGGAGGAGGAGGAGGAGGAGGAGGACGACAGGGAAGGTAGGAATGTGCAGTTGGCAAACTCGACTCTAATGAGATTTGACCTCACCGCCCCTGAACTCACCGCACTGGTTCAGATATGTTGGAAGGCAATGCAGAGGTCAAGAAGAGAATCATTGACACATATTAAATAAAAAAGAGACATAGAAGAAGCAAGAAAAGGGGAAACTGACAGTAACATGTTTCAAAATGAGTTAATTTGTCCTCAATTTAAAGCTTTTTATGCACTGAATGCGTCTCCACGTAATAGTACACATTTTCCCTTGCTGCACGTTATAATACTCCCCTCATGCACACATAGTTGAAGAGCAAAGATAGATCACATGCAGCACAATTGATGAGCTTCTATCTTAAGGCCCTGAGGCAGTAATGGGATTTATACATTCTGTACTTTGTTCTGTGGTCTCTGGAGATTTTGTTTGTTTATTTTTAATTACAGGGAAATATATCTTAGTTTTACAGCTTTTCTAACTATCTAGCTTTCTGGTTTTGCCTTTATGGCCATCACGTGTATACATGTGACACGTAGACATATACAGTACAATGTGCTCTACTGTTTCCCCGCATTGCTAATGTGAGTCACTCTCCTCTCTGCTGCTTATAGAGTTGTTGTGTTATGGTTAAAGATGACCTGGGTCACAATAATGATTTATATCTTGTGTTTTCTGGAAACACTATGAGTGAGAACCACCATACTGCATGCACACACACACACACACACACACACACACACACACACACACATATACTCACTCAATCATATTTTACACCATTAAAACACCAGCTGTTACAACGCTGTTTACATTCATTACACATAATAGGATTATTCACAGTGTGCATATTACACACACTCACACACACACACAGACACACAAATATAAGTGCAACAATGTAAATCAACCATCACTTACTCCATATTTCTGTAGATTTGCAGCAAATTACTTATATATAGTCTCTTTACATAAATTTTCATGGCATTCTTTTCTGTGCAGTACTATAGAATACAAAAACAATGCAGTATATTAACAATGAAACAAATGACTATTTACATCATCAATCCATTATCTGTAACCGCCTATCCGTGCAGGTTCATCACATGGCACTACTTATATCAAACAAAGTAAAATTACATGTTTGTTTTTTTGAGAAGTAACTGAAACAAAAATTGAGGACGTAGATGTGATTGTGATTATTACTGTTTTGGTATATTTTTGATTGTTATTCTGCGTACATGTGATAATTGTGTCTTTTTTTCCATTGTAGGCTACTATTATCTATTGTAGGGCTGTCCCTGACTAAGTATTTACATGGTCGAATCAGAATCGTCAAGTCCTGCCAATAGTCGACTGATAGTCGAATCATGTGTGTTTTTGTGTGCGGCGATTGCAAGCCGAAACTAAACTGAGGCTTATTTTGGCCCTTTTCTCTCTCTCTCTCTTGCCTGTCATTCACCGGTCTTGTGCAGAGTTTTGCGTGCATGCCGTGCTGCCGACAACTGCATGCACGTTGCGGTTCCTCGCAGGTCTATTTCAAGTAGCCGGCTATTTAAAAATGATAAAATATTCTTTTCAGTGGTTCATCAATGGTGATAAAATATCCGAAAGTCCCGCGAAGTGCGGACCACTTGGCACAACACCAGTGAAGCTGGGGCTCCATCTCTTCAGCAAGTGTTCCACCGCTGCTACAACACACATACACGCTATGCCTACACGTGGGCACTGAAACCCAGGATAGAGTTACAATTTTGGATTTATTTACGCACTTTAAAAACATTTATTGAAAGTTTTTTTCTTTTTACATGTTTATTTACAGCATTAAACATTGAAATGTATATTGTAATAGGCTGTATATTTTTGTTTATTTATTTATTTTTTTTAATATTTTACCTTAATTTTTCCAGGAAGTCTCATTGAGATCAAAAATAGGTAGCAGCCATACATAAACACAACATATTAAAATGCTACATACAAGATAGCAGCTATACATAAACACAACATATTAAAATGCTTCGTACAATCATGACAAAATTCACAAAAAACACATCTATGTCTAAGAAAAACAATCACATGTCTCCTTCACCACATTCTTTATGATGCTCTTAAATTTATCAATTGATATACACGTTTCTAGTTTGTCTTCCAAATTATTCCATGCCCAGGGTGCATAGTATGAAAATGCAGTTTTCCCCAGATCTGTCAAAACCCTGGGTACATTAAAATGCAACCACTTGGAGGAGCGTAGCTGATAACTAGCAGAATAGAGACAGAGAAGGGTACAGAGGTAAGCTGGAAGTTTACCTAGCATGGCTTTATATATAAAAATATACCAGTGCTGTTTTCTGCGGGTGGTCAGCGATGTCCAGCCTAACATATCATAAACAATGCAATGGTGAGTAAGGGACTTTGCATTTGTAATAAAGCGTAGAGATGCATGATACACTGAATCAAGGCTCCGTAAGATGGAGGAGGCTGCGTGCATATATGTCACCATAATCAATCACAGACAGAAAAGTATTTTCCACAAGTTTTTTTTGGCATTGACAGTAAAGCTAGATTTATTTCTAAACTAAAAGCCAATCTTCCCTTTGAGCTTCCTAACTAGATTAGTAATATGTACATTAAATAAAAGTTTGTCGTCTATCCATATACCCAAGTATTTGTACGTGGGTACCCTTTCAATGGATTTACCGTCAGACGTAAAAATGCAAGCAACTGTA
Organism: Micropterus dolomieu; assembly: GCF_021292245.1. Taxonomy (NCBI): domain Eukaryota; kingdom Metazoa; phylum Chordata; class Actinopteri; order Centrarchiformes; family Centrarchidae; genus Micropterus; species Micropterus dolomieu. Next base: position 5,728,730 of record NC_060162.1, on the reverse strand, counting down.
GGCGAGCTTTTGAGAAGACCATGAACTTTGTTTTCTGAGGATTTAAAACAATTATAAATTGAGCAGAGCAGTTTGTCATGACTGAAATGCAGTCTGAAGCTCTTGCACAGCCTGTGCCATGAAGCATGAGTATAAATGACAGTGTCCTCAGCATAGAAGTGTATTTTTGTATTTATTTCTTACCTAAATCATTTATAAAAATATAGAACAGAATAGGTCCCAAAACAGACCCCTGAGGCACCCCTTTAGATATCTCAAGAAACTCAGATTTGTGGCCTTCTGCATAGACACAATGAGTCCGACCTACAAAATAGTTTCTAAACCATTTTACAGCATTAGGACAGAAACCAGTATCCCTAAGTTTATTCAGCAACAATTCATGATCCACAGAATCAAACGCCTTGGATAGATCTACAAATAAGGCAGCACAATGCTGTTTTCTGTCTAAGGCACCAATAAGATCATTTATTACCACCATAGCAGCAGTAATGGTACTGTGGCGAGTTCTAAAACCAGATTGAAAACTGTTTAAAATAATATCAAGTAAGAACTGTTTTATCTGTAAATGTACCTGGGATTCAAGGATCTTAGCCAGGATTGAGAGTTTGGAGATCGGACGGTATAGTTGTTTAGCTCTGAGGGGTCCCCACCTTTAAATAAGGGGAAAACACAAGCAGCTTTCCAGATTTGGGGTATTAAATTGGACATAAGACTCAAATTAAAAATGTGAGTAATAGACTCAGCAATAACATCTGCCGCCAACTTTAGGAGATAAGGACCCAGATTGTTGGGACCTGCAGATTTTTTGTGGTCAATGCCTTTCAGAGCTTTACAAACATGAGCAACTGAAATAGTTTAAAGATCAAACAAATCCAGATTTCTATCAGTTGCAGTGGTGACAGAACATGGGACAGGTGCATTTACATTTGAGCTGTCAAATGCAGACCCAGCACAGATATAGTGTTTGTTTAACTGACTGACCATAGCTTTATCCTTTATTTCATCTGAGCCAACCAGAATGTGTTCAGGGAGGCTTGAAGCAACATGTGTACCTGGCATAGATTTAATTACTTTCCAGAATTTTGAGGGGTTATTTAGATTTTCTGTAACTGTCTTCAGATAAAACTCTGATTTGGAATTTCTTATCATCAAGGTGCACTTGTTCCTTAGGGTTCTAAACGTAGTCCAATCAGCAGAGGAGTTTGAAAATCTAGCTTGGGCCCACAATTTATTTCTTAAATGAATTAGCTCTGAAAGACTGTCTGAGAACCAGGGATTTTCCCTACCACTGATCCTAAATTTTTAATCGGAAAATGTTTATTAGAGATACACAGAAAAATTGAGTGGAAATATTCCCATTCCAATTCAACATAATCAGATTTACTCTGTTAAGATCACTATGATATAAATCATGCAGGAAAGCCTGCTCTTGAAAACCTTTAAAGTATCTTTTAAAAATGAACTGGGGCTTTACCTTGGGGATTTTTGTATTCCTGACACAAGCAATTGTACAATGATCGCTGACATCATTGCAAAATATGCCAGTTGAGGTGTATTTGTGAGATGTATTTGTTATAATTAAATCAAGCAAGGTAGATTTATGTTGTGCTTTAGGATTTGGCCTTGTTGGAGCATTAATGAGTTGCTCTAGGTTTAATGAATCACACAGTTCTTTAAAACAATCTGACGTCCCTGAAAGCCAGTCCCAATTTAGATCACCCATAAGGATGAATTCAGTCATTTAATTCATGTAAAATATCTGAAATAGATTTGAAAGCAACCTTTGCTGCAGACAGGGGTCTATAGCAACCAGCAACCGTGATGTAAGAATCCTTTGATACGTCTACTTTGATGGCCACGACCTCAAACTGTTTAGCTTTAGTAATTGACAGAGTTACAGAGCTAATGAGCTTGGATTTGACATACATGGCAACCCCACCTCCTTTATATTAACTTATTGGGAGAAATCAGACGTTAAGCACACCCATATCGCCAAAATGGCATGATCCTTGTTTCGCTTCGACTATTCAGGGACAGCCCTAATCTATTGTTTCATATGTAGAGATGAAACTGCATGAAAACTTCACATCACGATTATAGTGACCAAAATGTTATTATTCACAGTTAATATTAGTATTGCATTGTTGTTAAAATGTGCTATAAACATTCAGACAGTACTGATACACACACTGAAACCATTTCACTAAGTTTTATATTGAAAACCACAAATAAAGTTAGCAGCACATTGCACTTTATTTGTGCATAAACATTAAAATGATAACAGCCAATACCTTTTGGAAACCATATTAAATGTGCATTGACAGTAAATACGTTATAAAGTTATTCATAGTGAGCTTATGCACAACTTACATAAATACAAATTAGTCTTTTCTCAGCTTGAGGAAAGTTTTACAAATATAAAACCACCATGGTAAAGTCAAAGTTGACCTTGTTTGCAGTTTGAGTTTTGCTGTCAACAGTTTTACAGATTTTATAGTGGTGCTCTAAGGGGAAAATGCTTTTTGGTGCCGCAGTGAAGTTTTTCAATGCAATACTGCAAGTGGTCACTGGGAAAAATTGGCAGCAAGGTTGAGCAGCGGCGTCATTTCCAGGTTTTGTAATACAACATGCATTTTACAGTTTAACTTTCTGGTTCAACTTTGACTTACAGTACTTACTGTAGCTATGCAATGTTGCTGTTTTCCGAGATCTCAACAATGAGTTGGTTGAGTACAATAACCAAATATCATAGACAGAAATTATTTATGAAAATAAGAGCTTTCCTTTAAATCTTGTCACATTTGCACACCTTGTCCAGGAGCTCTCCTGTGCTGAGTTGGGTCTACTGCTGGGTAACATCACAGATAGTTTGTTATTGTGATGAAATGTGTTTTCAGATGTGTTTTTTTACAAAAACAATTTTTTATGATGATTGTCACTTTATTAACTACAACATTAACAGCATGCGTGAGGATTTCTAAAGAAGCAGGTGTGTTTGCCGGGCAACAAGCTACTAATCCTTGAAAACATAAATTGTTGCTTGCTTTAAGCAGCTTTAAGATGAAGCTTCATATTCTACCTGAACATTTAACTAAGAGAAAGGAATATTAACAATTTTCAAGCTCTCGAGTGTAAGGAAGAATAAAATATAGTATTACAAGGATATTATAGGTGTTTACGTGATCATTTATGTTCATATTCAGATGTTTGTAACTAAAATTGAATGTTGAAAACAACAAAGCATCCTCAATAAATTGGTGTGGATTCTGGGTAATATTATATTAATAATAATTAATATTAAATGTCTGCTTGTGACATTCAGACAGGAAAGAAACAGAGATGGATGTGTTGTTAAGCTTCATTGTGTCAACTGCTGCCAATCCTCACCTGAAAAAACATCAAAAAAGTAGATTTTTCCTTTTTGGTTGGTTGGATGAGTACACATCTTTATAGGAAAATAGAAATAGCTCTGTACACGCTGTACTCAGTGTGGTTAAATGTGCCCACATCTCACAGTATCCAGTATTTCTCCAACAATTTAATTCTTGGCAGGGTTGATAAGTCTGAACCAGCACTAAATGTCTCCATTAATATCCATGACACTTAAGTCATTTAAGGTGGATTAGCAGCTCTTAAGGGCGAGATAGGGCAGGTATCTTTTGTGCCACAGAAGCAAGCTGCTGAGTGACTCATATCCTCACCCTGTTTAATTAATTGTTTCAGAAAGGTCTGACCTTAATAATCACTGAAACAACAATAAAAAAAAAAGAACATCCTCCAGGGAAAACACGAGGGCAGCCGCTCCCCGATCTGCCCGGCAGCCGTCGGTCTGCGCGTGGCCCTCTGTCAAAACACGCCGTGCATGTCAGTGCAGAGGTCAGGGCTGGGCAAAAAGGAACTGGCACTCCTCACCCTCTCCGGGCAGGGGAGGAAAGTGGGAGGTTTGCGACTGACAGAGCCCACAGAGAGAGTGTCGATCAGTCACAGAGTGGCCGGCCTTGGCCACAGAAAGTCAGAGGGGAAGAACAACCCACCGCCAGCTAAGTGTTACCGGACTGTGAGCGGAAAATCCACTCCAGAGGTTCCAAAAGATCCAAAGGTTATAGGAATATTTGGGCTGTTTTTTCCCCAGAAATACAGTGATCAGAGCAGTGGAAGAATGATCCTATAGTAAAAGCGAAAAAGGGGAAGTTAGTTTTAACTGCTTTATACACACTAGTTGAGGGATTGTTGAGTGGAATAAACAAGAAAAAATCTAAACTGTGGAATATTGGATCATTTTACCTCTTTTCAGATCAGCAGCCAATTATTTGAATAAAACCATCTGCGAGGTTTATAGGGGAAATCTGCTGACAAGTCATTGGCATCTGAAATGTTACATGGGATCTTATTGCCTAACACAAAATCAACCCGACCCGACAGACGTAGGTAGGGTCCAAATACTTTTTCGTGACTTCCACGACAAATTCGACAATGTGTTCTGTGGCGCTGACCAAAATATCACGAGAGAGCACTCTTCCACACACAACTGTGGTAAAGCAAAAGATGAATGACATTGTTGGTTCCCTGAGGTAAACCGTAAAACAGAGGAAACGTCACGGTCACCTTCTTTTTAGGTTTTTCCATACACTGACAGTATTAAACATGCCGCTTCGACAGACAGCGTTGTTTGTTTACGCAGTTAATGGAAGACGGTACGCTATGATTGGTCGGGGAACAACGTGTAGTCTGTCCTGAGAAGAATTTAAGACTCTGTAATTGCACCTAATCTGACACAGTAGCCATCAACAGACAAAAATATGTGTGGACCCAGCATAACTAGACCCGCTTTATTGTAACAGGTTTAATATTTTTCCAATGGATTCTATTTTGTTCACTGTTTTTATGTAAAATGAAGAAGCTATATCTGTTAAAAACATTTAGTGGAGTCATAAGTCTGATATTGGAGTACAGAACCGTATGTGCTTAGTTACATTTCAACAAGGCTCCAAAGGGAACCACAGACCCCCAAATGACCATAATAAAACAAGAGGCAGACCTGTTTAAAATAAGCTGTAGGAGTTTTGTGTTTGCTGTTCACGTGCGGATTTCTGTGCATGTGTGTGTGGCCATGGATGTGTTTTACTGTGTGACTGCATGCACGTGCGTATGTGTGTGTGTGTGTGTGTGTGTGTGTGTGTGTCTGCGTGCTGCGTAGTGATTTATGGGGCCTGTCTTCCTCTGCCAGCAGTTTGTCTCTTCTAGCATGGAGGATGAATGGCCCACTGTCAGCCCTGCCTAAACCTCTTCCACTGGTCTCTCTCTCAAATTACCTTTCTTCTTCTCTGTCCTCCTCTCCCTTTACGTCTGCGCTATCTTATCTCCCCACATGCTCTTCCTCTGCATGCACCTTGTCATCCTCACTTCCTTTTACCCTGGCTCATCCTCTCCTCTGCTCACTTAGTTGATTTGATCCTTATTTCCTTTCTGTCGAGACCCCGCCTCTCCATCTGTCACAGCCAAGATCTCTAAGCCTAAGCGATCTCCTTCGTGGATCTGGGACGTGCTTTGCCCAAATCCTGACCTCTAATCTGATCTCTGATTTCAGGGACTCTTCATTTGAATGCGGTGGAAGACTGTGTCCATATCACCTTTTCGCATACGGTATGATGTTTCACTGGTGCGATGTTGAGTTTGCTTTAAGCTGAGAGCAAAGTGACACCTGTCTCTTCTTAATATCAGTCAGTGGTGGAGGATGTATTCAGATCCTTTACTTTAGTAAAAGTACTAATACCACACTGTAAAAATACTTCTACTAATACTACTAATGCATGAAATGTTTCATGTGTCTGTTAAACTATTAGATGTAATATCATTAGATTATTATTACTCTTACATTAATATAAAAGCAGATTAATTTTACTGTTGACGTTGAGCTAATTTTTATAATTTTGTATCAGACCTCAACTAATGATTGTTTTCATATGGATTCATTTGCTATTATATAATCCAATAATATTTTACATAAAAAAGCGGCATAATACTAATAATGTCAAATAAATGTACTGGAGGAAAAAGTGCAATATTTCCCTCTTAATGGTAAAAGAAAACTAGTACAAGTACCTTGAAGAAGTACAGTACTGAGTAAATGTACTTAGCAGAGATGTGGACTCAAGTCACTTGACTTGGACTCGAGTCAGACTCAAGTCACAAATATGATGACTTTAGATTTGACTTAACAAAATCAAAAAAGACTTTAACACCATTGACTCGTCACTTGGACTTTGGCCTTTTGACTTGAACTGACTTGACTCCCCCTCAAGCACATATATTTCATATTTTTAACAACAAACTTTATCGAAGCAAAACCCTTCAGCATAACATGTACTGCTACTGTCAAGTGTACCAAATGATTTGTGTAAAAATATTGTTTATTTGGAAAGTTCGCCCCGAAATACTTTGTTTTGCGTGAGGCGGTAGCAAGTGCAAAGTTATACAGCCACATAAGTTGAAATATATCGGAGTTTAAGTACAAGTTTGAAAACACAAATAGACACAATGTATGTACACTTTTGCAAAGTCCTTGGTATTTGTGCTATTTGTGTCTAATTCTTTATCATTTTAGACAACCTGATTTCTGTTTATATATAGCTGTGACTACCCGAGGCTGGTTGCCATCTATAAAAGTACCTCTACCTTCAACAGCATCAGCACACTGCACATCTTCTAGCAGCTGTGATATGCCGAAAGGCTGAAGAATAATATCTCCCAATGTCATTAATTGTGCTGTCATTATCATAATTTAACATCCTGCTCGCCCCTCTCCATCTTTATCACTGCCTTTGCTGTTCGGTCATTAATCAGGCTGAAAGTCGAGGGAGGGAGAGAGGCGGGTGGGCAGACAAATTAAATAAAGAAAATGACCTCTCTATCAATCCCATTGCCAACACATTAGAAAGGAAGCACTTTTTCTTCCACTCCTCTCTCTCCCTTCAGCCTCAGCCTTCCTGTGCTAATGGTAGATATACAGTGACATGGTAATGATCTGGCCACGGCTGCAGAGCACAGGCTGTATTGATCAGGGGCTGATTTATTGCAGGTTACGGCTGATTATTGGGCCATTAATCAGTCTAAGATTACCCTATCAATAAAACTGCTTGCGTATGTTTGTAAAGTGCTTGCCAGACCACAGAGAAGGGCAGTGCATGTCCAAGCCCAAGTGACACACACACTCCTACTGTTTCAACTCAGAGATCAGATATTTAACCCCTTGACGCCTGAATTTATACAAATTATACAAGAAAATGTATTATTTTTGTTTTCATTTGTTTTCAAGCTGATGCTAAATTAAGTGGAAATTGTTAATTTGTCTATAGAACATAGAAAAGATATAGAATACAAATTAGCAAAAACACACATAAACAAGATACCAGTGCTTGCAAAAGGTTCCTAGGTACATATTGAATGTGCACAAACAGTAATTGGGGGAATTCATACACTATCTGCAGCCTGAAAGGAAGCAGTGCGTATGGGACTAAAAGGTCAGAAATATAACAAGGCGAGAGGCCATAAAGAGCTTGTGATCAATACAATTTTAAAGTCAATTCTAAAACATACTGGGAGCCAGTGTAATGAAGCTAAAATAGGGGTGATGTGGTCATATTTCTTTGTTCTGGTTAAAAGCCTGGCAGCTGAGTTCTGGACAGTCTGGAGTCGATCAATAGATTTTTGTGTTAAACAAGTGAAAAGGCTGTTGCAATAATCCAGGCGTGATGAGATGAAGGCGTCCAAAATGGTCTCGGTGTCCTTAAAAGTTAACATCGAATTTTTGCTATATTTCTAAGTTGATAAAAACATGATTGAACAAGCTTTGTGGTGTGCTGCTCGAAATTTAAATTAAATCAAACCAGACACCAAGGTTCTTTGCCACAGGCTTAATGTGATTTACTAGGGAACCAGCAGATGGCAGTATTTGATTTGCCATCTGCTGGGACACGGTGAACAGGATTTCTGTTTTGTCTGAGTTCAGCTGGAGGAAATTATAATAATAGCTTTAGACGTCGGCCTAACCTTTAGAGGAGCAGTAATATTTAGTGACGACAAGCAGATATGATTGAAGTGATCGACCAGATTGTTGGTGTTGGAATCAGACAGGTGTTGGCTTTGGCTCTGAAAGAATGCGCAAAACTTTGAAACACTTTGTTCATTAAAGAAGCGAGAACGCACAGAGCTTGGTGAGGCGGCATGAGTAACAGGCCAATCGCAGCTAAAAACAATACATCTGTGGTCAGATATGGTCATGTCCACTAATTCCACAGAGGAAATGCTGACACCCAGGGTAAAAACCAAGTCCAGTGTATGACCACGGTTATGTGTTTGCCCTTTGACATGTTGTTTGAAGTTAAAAGAAGTGGCCATATTTAAAAAGTCAGTTGCATTAACATTGGTGGGGTCATCAACATGAATATTAAAATCGCCACAAAGAACAATTCTGTCATAATTTAAAACCAGAGTAGATAAAAAATCAGGAAGTTCTGATAAAAATCCTCCAGGCGGTTTTGGGGGGCAATAATTTATAACAAATATGACAGGTTGCAGCCCTCCAAGTTTAAGAGTGAGAACTTCAAAAGGAGTTAAATTCATCACAGCGAACTTGATGACATTTAAAATTTTTCCTATACACGCTCACTAGCCCACCACCACGACCACTGACCCTCGGTTGACTAAAACAATCATATTGAGGCGGACACAGTTCAGCTAGCTGGCTATAGTCATTCATTTGCAACCAGGATTCAGTTAAAAACATAAAATATAGATCTGCAGACGAGATAAAATCATTTAAGATAAAAGTCTTACTTGACAGAGATTTCACATTGAAGAGAGCCATTTTTTGCTCTGTTAATCAATAAAATAATCAATATCCTTTTTACAGGGTTTATAGTGTATATTACATTTACGTTTATTCATGTATCCAAAGCGACTTACAAATTTCATATGTCAGAGGTCGCGCGCCTCTAGAACAACGAGGGGTTAAGTGTCTTGCTCAGGAACACATTGGTGGATGTGTCACAGTGGGAATTCAACTCAGGTCTCCCACACCAAAGGCATGTGTCTTATCCACTGCCCCATCGCCACCTCTATATATAGTACATAGTCTAAACTAATAATAGATCAGGTTGTGAAAAATCCCTTTTAGCCTTAATTTGGTAATTAATGTTGGGAATCATGCTAAATGCTTAAGTTGTTATCAAACATGTTTTAGTACAGAGAGTAGTTAGTTATTTTTCCCAACCTGGCACCCCAAAAGTCTGGCTTAACCATTAATAAAGTCATTTGTTACAACTTATAAATCCTCGGAGGATCCTATTAAAAAGTGGTAACAAATAATACATACAAAATTAAATTTCAGTGATTATGCATGGCTAAGTAACCTCAGATAAAATGTTATTTGTACAACAAGAGCATTGAAAAACAAGGAAGAGCAGCTCTGCATGCAGCACACGCCTCAAAACAAACCCCTTGTCACTATTAACGAATGCCAAAAAGCCAGTGTCATGAATGTAATTCACAACCTTAATCTCCTTCCTTAAATTAGCAACCAGATAAAAAGATACTGCCGCTGTCGGCCTGCCAACAGCTTTACGGCGTGCCATAAAGCAGAAGGGTGGGGGATTCTGTGGCGTTGCTTAACCCCCACCAGAACCGACAACCACTACCTGGAACACAACTTTTATAACAGCTAGCAAATTGAGAATAGTGATTTTCCAATAAAAAGCCCTCAAGAACAGGGGAGCCTGGATCCAGAGAGTTTAATGAGAAGGTTTGATGGCTCTCCCCGTCAAACAGACCGACTTCCCTGCCAACCGCTGTTCTCTCTTTTTATTTGCGAGGGTGTTCGAGTAACTGATTAAACATCCCAGAACCTCTTGGACTCGCTTCCAGCGGTCCCCTCGCTGCCTCCGGTGTGCCACAGTCGTAAAAACTGACTTGACAGTGGCCTCGTAAAGCAGACATAATGCTGTCGTAAACATGTCACGACACCTGCCATAAACATTAATGATTGTTTATGAATGAGGATGATGAATTGAAGCGCCCTGGAGTTTCTGGAGGCCGTTCAGCAGGTTGTGGCTGGAGGAACACAAAGCCGTGTTATGAGCCGAACTTTGGCAGGCGACTCAAAACAACTCTGGGCTTAGCAGGATGCGGTCCAACAAAAAGTCAAAGCAAAGTCATCAAGTTCAGAACCGAGCAGCTATCTGATTTATATTCCAATCCATAATTAATAACAATAAAGCTCATTCCCACTAATCTCACAATCTCTCCTGTCACTAAATATTGAAAAACACTCCAGTGAAAATGCCAAACATTTCACCATCATCATCTTTCTTGTGCCGTCACATGACCAGCTGTTTTGCTAGGTCAAACGCCTTTGCATAACAAAGTGGCAGACAGCATGTGTGCTGCTGATGGAAACATGTAACTGCAAAATCACAGGCTTGGTGCTCAGCACGCCACAGCGGAACAGATAGCTATAATCCTACTTTCCCACCAGGCAGTCCAGCATGCCTGTCTACGGTACTTAGAGATAAACATCTCCGTGCACTCTGCATGACCTGGCACACACCTGCTGAGACAGGCCCTATCATACAGACACACATGCAGGTGCAAAGACACCTTTATGAGCTTTGTCAAAGTATGAATTATAGTACATGCGGTGACAGCTTGTATTTAAGTGATGTCAGCAGATCCAATGACTATGTGGAACAGATGTATGTGAGCTTTATATACTTTGTGTGCTGTGCCGTCAGACATCCCTAAGGGGACAGTGCAAGACAAATGTGTTGGTAATTTACAAGTGTGCTTAAATACCCATTATTCTTTCCTCTGCAAGCTCTCTCAGGATCTGCTGTGCTCATTTATCATCAGCTACACAGAGGCATACACACACATAAACGCAGGGAAGAAAAATGAGGAGCAGTGCCAGAGTAGTCGCTGTTGGGATTGCGTCAGTGCGGAAGCTTTAAAGGATCATTTCAATTTATTATGACGTTGGTCTTCCTCTGCTATCAGTAACGATAACATCGTACTAATGAACAATATGGAAATATTACGACGTAAAAAGTTAGTGCACCTGAAATGTTGAAAATAATCCCTCATTATAACGTAAAACTGTTCGCATTACCACAGAAAGTACAGAAAGCAAGAGGCACAATGCTATTTTCTGAATTTATATAAACTTTTAACAATCTAGCAAATAAATGGTGGTCATGCTTGCTATAATAACATAATAATTTTGAAACGCTATGTGGCATTATTTATGCAGTAACTGAATTCTTACAGTATGGTTAATAAAGACCTGATACTTTTTGAAAGCTAATGTTGTATTTACATCTTCACTGAAAAGAAAACTTTATTGCCTTATATTTCATTGACGTTCAGTTGTATGAGAAAAGCAGGTTTCTCATTGTCTGTTTTTTTGTATTAGGCTAAAAACATACTATCATGCTAACAGACTGAGTCAGGCTAAAGCTAACATGTACAAGGCAAAAAGTCTGTATCCTCGCCAATGTTTCTTAAGCGGGTGCTTATCTTTCTATGTTAGTTAGCTGAACATGTTAATGTTTGCTTGCACTTAGCTTGACAGGCTTGCCGTGCCCAGTAGTTGTAGTTGATAAGCTATGACAGGACAATCACTGTTCACGGGGTTAAAGAGTTAACTGTCCTTTAAATGAGTGGCTTCATTCAGTCATCTCTTTTTTTGCCTCACTGCAATCCATGAAAAGTGTTTTGTGTCTCTCACCACTGCCAAGCAAACACTCCTCCATTGTATTCAGTGCTGTTGTCATTGTTCAGTAAGCTAATTGAAATGTATGATGGCGTGACAATGTGGCAACACAAAACTCTTGCTGGGCACATCAATCAGCATTGCATGGAAGGATGACGCTGTTTATAGCAAGGTTACAGTAAATCACACAGTGACGGTTTAATCCTGGGGAAGGTTTTACAGGAAGAGGGGGAATTCAATTTCCTAGCATGCCTGAGCAAAGGTATGCTAATACAATGCAGGCGAGGATACACAGAGAACCTACTGCACAGACCAGACGTGGGCTTGGGAGGGTGGGGGTGGTGGGTTTCTGTTTTCTCTAGGGTCTCATACCTTTCATGCTGTTCAGAGAGATTACATTTCAAAAATGCCACAGACAAGACAGACAGGATAATCAATCACGTGAGTACAAAACGCACACGAAACGCCTGCACGCTCATTCTGTGCAGCGATGTCTTCTGGCTGTGTCTGTTTCCAGGAGTCATAAATCAATGCTGCGTTGTCAGGGGGTCTAACATGAGCTGGAGAGGGAAACAGAGCAGCGGTACAGTCTGATCCACGCTCTGCTACGCCCTCTCTTTGGCTCTGGCAGTGACAAGAGGACAGATAATGCTAGGTGATCTAGTGTGTGTCCTTGTAGTTGGCCAAAGTTGCCTCATTAATGTAACACAGCTGACCTCATTATTCTCCTCCCCAATCTCACTGATAACAAAGCATTGCCTGCATTTGCCCTCTATTCTAGTGCCTGTGTGTCTCATGAATCAGCGCAACTAAGCAACGTCACACTATTTTCATAGCAGCTTTCCTGTTTAGCTCAGTAATTGTAGCGTAGGGAACATATTGCTCATAAAAAGTCCAGCGAATGAGACGGCTTCAGGAAAAACACAGGTCAACAAGGAGTAACAGAGAGAAAAGATGCTGTTAAGGAACATGTTGATAATTAAAGCAATTTCTCTCATTTTGAATTAACCAGCCAATACTTTCATATACTATAAAAACAGAATGTGTCCTTTTCTTACTTTCCGCTAGTATAGTATGGTTATAAAAGTTATCATCACACTTACCTGTACTCGAAATCTGATATTGTACATACATTGCTATATGTACCTTCTCATAATTTTATGCAACTTGATCCTTTAACTTACTCTAAACATCCTACTTTATTCTGCAGCTGCTGAACAACAACTACCCTCGGGATAAATAAACTTCTTAACAGAAAATACCTGCTGTGTTTGCACTGTTTCGGTTTCTTTCCAACATCTTGGAGGGTAGCGGTGTACTCCTGGGAGGTATCCAATCCTACGGTTGTGTCAGTGCTTATGTGTAGTTCAGCTAGCTATATGGCGTGGACTTCAGTAACTAAGCATTGAACTTTCAAGTTGAAACATGATGTACTGTGATCTTTACGAGCCTGTGTTTTATTGTTTTAATAGAGTGCATAATATGCCTCTGAACGGTTCGCTGTCAGAGGTGCCACCTGTCAGTTACCCTCGATTTCTATTTACTTTCATGTACTTAAAATAATAAACTTTTTTCATTGCAGTTGAATTGCAAAAAAAAAAAAAATCCTGTTATTAGCTGGCAGATTATGGTTCATAAACAAGGTAATGCAATGACGTCAATACCTTCAAAAGGTAGGTGTACAGTACGCACACTCTGGACAATATAACCCACATTCACAAGGAATCACTAAAGGGTTTTAATTTTTGGTAACACAAAACATTTCTTAACAAGGTGTTTTTGTCAATAAGTAACGTTGTAATGTAACAAATTACTTTTAGAAGTAACGTTATCCATCACAGATCTTGATCTAGCATGTAGATCGTTTTCGTTTATTTTGGCCCAGGTCTTGAGATATTCTTTACACAAACAGTACCCCATTTTGCGGCTCTTCTTTGGGAGTTATTTATGTGTTCGGTCTACTTGCCGGCTTGCTAACGTTAGCTACAGGTAAGCCTACATTCAAGAATCATCTGAGTTTTGTTCAGAATTGGAGGATATGTGCGCAACCCAAGGCTGAGTTCAATCACCAGGGATAATGTTAAGCTCGCTAGCTTTTTATGGTCACTTAACACCTCACAACTGTAGGCTGGCTGTTTGTTAAACCACAATGTCTCTTTTTATATTTAACTGTACATATTAAATACAGAAAATGCGATGTGTGTGAGTCTTTGGAGTTGTTTAAAGGCACCTTTGATGAATTAAGAAATAATGAAGTACTGCTTTTTGCTGTTGAGTAATTATGGAACCACTATTTTTAGAAAAATCCTTTAAAAACTTTTTCCACCACTGCCACTAGCTATAAGTGAGAAAAATCTTTGGTGTCCTGGCACTTTAAGAAGATACAGTAAAGCAGCCACATGTTTTTAGTGCAGACACTGAAGTGCAGAGCTCTCTGGGTAAGTATATGTTTGAGCTGTCAGGGTTGTAATGTGGACAGCTGAGAGCTGTTGTAAGGGGATCTGCTGCTGATGACGGTGATGATAGCGCAGCTTATTGGCCTGTTACTCCGCTGTCTTCTGTAATAGCAGTGCTGACAGATACAGACCACCCACTCTCATCTGGCCAGAACACATTCATCATACTCTTAACTTTTTTTTTCCCACCCCAACATCTCATGCCTGAGGCAAGACAAAATGTATATTCAGAACACGCTATCCGCACGTTCCACTTTTGAAGCGATGGGATGTTATAGATTTGCCGGCTGGCAAGAATAATAAAGCATCGTGATTTCATGTATCTGGTTCATATTGAGGAGTCGACCACAGCGCAGCAGGCCAGAGTTGTGGTATGAGATGTGGGCAAAGAGAAAGGATTTACCATCTCGCACATTCCTCTGCATTCCCTTTCCTTCCTCTCGCTTTCTGAACTCCAAATGAAATTACAATGCATGCTTTTTTCTGCTACAGCATATATCTGCTATGTAAACTGTTTGTCCTATATCTCACATCATTAATTTGTCTGGACACCATGTTTCCATACATACATACAGCAACACATTCAGCCGACTAATTATCAGCCAGACTGACTCGTAAATGAGCTGTGAATGTGAGCATCTAACGGCCAATCACTGATCCCCATTGTTTGCCCGAGAAACTCCTTCTCGTTTGTTTTTACTCTGAATTACTTAACTTGATTATTTCACTTTTATTTTTTCTCAGTATACACAGACGTTACAAGAGTGAGGTTATTGCAAATCCTCTGTTCAGGATATTTCAACTTTCATAAAAAGATTTTGACATTAGCGGTAGACTTGTTGACTTGCATGTTGATGAAAATTTATCATCATGATCATGGTCGGCAGTTGTCGCTCCAACAGATGAAGGTAGTCTGTGTTGATGGGGAGGTTGATGTGCCATAACCTATTTGGGAAAGAACTAACTAACACACAGTTTCTGTCCAAGCTTCACAGTCTGGATGTGAAGCTAACTAAACCCAACAGGTATTACTTGCTATTTTAAGATCTAAATCAGTTCAACTCCACGATTCCCTGTTATCAGAAGAAATGCACCATTTAACAAAAGTGGAAATGGATGATGCTCTAAAAGTGGAATTTCGGCCAAGTTAGCAGGAGATGCAGGGTGCCTGCTCACTGTCAATCGCTCCGTCTTTAGCAGCCTTGGTCAGTCCTTTGTCTGCACCTCAGAGTCCGACGGAAACATGATTTAATAATAATGGAAATTTAGTAAAGTAAACTGTATTTCACGGAGCAGAGGATTTGGGCGTTTACTTGCCCCCACTGCACAGCCCAGAAAAGCCTTCAGTTAAAACTGGACTATGTTCCCTTTAAAAGTTTTGTAGATTATAAATTTTAACAGCATTTTATGACTATATTTTCAACATATAGCCTCTTCCACAGGATCTGCTGGACAGATTTCTTCGCTACAGCAGTGAAATCCTTTACATAAATGAAGCGCTGACACTGGACAAAAAACCCACTAAGAACTTCTTCTGGCTTTTATCTTCAGTGTGGGTTTACCCACGTTAGAAAAACATGCATGCGTGCAGATTTTGGTGTAAAAAGGGGATTACAGTTACATTACATGGTGTATGTGGACACCAGGAGAGCTCCCTGGACATCAGTAACACCAAAGAACTGTGCTGCAGAGGACACCGGGCACCTGATACCCACACCCTCTCTGTGACCCCGTTTCGTTCCGTCAACTTCAGGTTGAATATCCCACAGGGAGCATTTCAGAATCAGAGCATTTTGCTGACATGATTTTTAGATGTTGTTTGATTTGATCATGTGTTACCATGATTAAGTAGGCTACGTAGTTAAAAGATTTCTTTTTGTGTCTGTTTTTACCGTGTTTATGGTTGTTTTACGATAGTGAGTCTCCACAGGGTGTTTTATTTTGAAAACTGACTCTCTCTAAGCCGTTCTGTGTCTGACTTCCTGCCTGGTTTGATCTGCTCTGTGCTGCTTGACGCGGCTTCTGTCAAAAATAGACCTGCTACCTATTCTCTGCAGAGCGGAGAGCCACTTCTGGGACACGCTGCGGCAGCGTCAGGTGGACCCACAAGCATTAACTAGAATGATCTCAGATGGACATTTAGCAGTCACTCATCGAATTAGGTCTCACACTCACACACGATGTCCTGGTTCAACTTTTTCACAGAGAAAAGCAAGAAAAAAAACTCACAAGAATCATCAAACATGCAACCAAAATGACAAGCACCACTCAAATCCAATGTCAAACCTTTACAGGTACGCAGTTAAAAGAAAGGCAGACTCCATCAACTGCTAAAACGCGTCTGTTTAGAAATATATAGAGAACGTGGAACACTGGAGCAACGATCACAGCTGTGAGGGAGGTGCATTTTTAAACTTGTGAAGGGGAGTGTGTATAAGCTAAAAAGGGTTTTTAAGTTGCCCTTTAACTTTTCTGATCTGTGATTTTGTATCTGCACATGTCAGTGGTGGAGCTAAGTACATTTAGTCAAGTAGTGAGTATTTAAAATTCATGGCACTTTATACTCCACTTGTTTCTCTACGACATTTATCTGACAACTTTACAAAAGATTTTTGCACATGAAACATAATGAAAATGTACAATTAATACTATTAACTTAGTTGATTAATCAATTGTAAGAAAACTAATTTGAAACTATTTTAATTGCCTAAGCACCTCATGGTTACAGATTTTACAAACAAAAAATTTGATAAATTTATAGAAGGTGATATTGTGTTTTAGACTATCCAATAGTATATACATCAGTTTAAATGTGCTCCACCTCCTCCAGCATCAGTAATAATATTCCAATAATATGATATATATATATATATATTAATAATATAACTCTCTGAAAGGGACCATTCTGCCCAACAAGCACTTTTACTTTAATACTTAAAGTATTTTTCTGTTAAAACTGAAATCTTTTGACTTTGTAGGAGTATTTTTTACACTGGTATGTGTCAGCGTTGGGTTTGATGAGCTGACTTTCCCACGGGAGTCTGAACATTTTCATGACCCATAACTCAGTTGTCTTCATGAGATGTTCGGGGGCCTCTGGGAGCTGCAAGACTGGCAGTAATTCAATGCGCAATCCATATGCGTTTGTCGGTCAGAGCGTGATGCATTCACTTCCCCTCCCTTTTGACCAGGACACTCCTGCTTCACCGACTCAGAGCCCTTCGGTGCTCGGTCTTGAGGAGGATGCGATGTCACAGCCTCACATCAACAACAAAGCGAAGGCCGCTGAAAAGGTTGATTCATCTCATCTCTAGAGAGAGATTCCTGCCATGTCTGCTGCGCTCCATCTCTCATGTCTTTCATCCTCCGTCTCTCTCTCCGCCGTGACAGTGATTAATGAGCCTCAGCTGCCTGTGTGCTTCCTCGCTGACACTCCCATCTTTCTTTTTCTCCTCTTTGCACAAGAAGAAGGATAAAAGTGGGAGAATCTAGCCAAAAAAACGATTGATGCCACATGTTCTCAATGGGGGAAATAAACATGGAAAAACCCTGATTGTGATCAACATGAAGCAAGAAAGAAAGGAGGTTATACTTCCAGGCATATAAATAAGTGTAAAGTGTTTTTATCTCACAGTGTCAGTGCCAGGAATGTCACTGAGCTGGGTTAAGACTGCGTGAGGATAAACAGGTCAGTCTGAGCACTGCATCACTCCTGATGTGTCTCAGTTCATCAGGAAGGAAAGCAAAGAAGAGACGACCTCATTGGGGGAGGAATTACATGTCGATCACTCAACCAGATTATTTACTTATGTAGGAACTATACAAATCAGTGGGTGTTCAGGAGAAAAGATCAGGGCAGAAGAATTTGTGGTACCACTTTTTAACAATCTAAGTCGCTAGTAAAAAACAGTTTTGCCAGATTGTAAAAGTCCCTTTGCATGTTTATATCTTTGTATCCATGATAATTCAGGATTAATACAAATTCAATTCAACTTTATTTATATAGCGCCAGTTCATAAGAGAAACAGACTCTTTGTAATATTATCTGCAACTGACCGGGTGGGTTAAGAGACAAAGCGATTCATACAACTTTGGTGTGCACATTCATGCTGTCTCCACTGAAACAGTCAACCAGCTTGCTAGCTACTTTCGTAAATAATAGCAACAAATAAAATGTCCAAGAAGTTTAAACTGCTCCACGAACAATAAGTGCTTTGCAGATAGTTATGGTTAGTTAGTTAATGGTACAAATACTGTAAAACTTCAATTAAAAGCCGAGTCCCAATTACACGTCTGTCCCTTCTACTGGCCTGGTGTGGTTAAAAGTTTTGACAAATAAACGCAGGTCTCAATTAGAAGCCTGGTCTGGTTTTTATAGTTTTTTGGGTGTATAAAACCTCTGAAAGCCCACCGGGTCACCCTCTTGAGCTACTTTTAAACTGCTTAGATCACATATACCAAAATAAATGTTTAAACTTTTGCTACACAGCTTTAGGTCAGTTCGATTCTCTGCAATTCAATCGTTCAGTTAATTTTACGGAAACAATGAGCACGTAAGCAAGTATTATTCAGGTTTACCGTTATGGTCGGTTGGTCTCTCTCCATGCATGAGGTAGCCCTAGATCAAATTAGCGATTCGTAATTGATCTGATAGCCTCATAATTTTTATACAAGTAATATTTTATCTGTTTGAAATAAACAATTTGATAGTAAAGATAAATAAAGACCCGGTCAAATAATTGAACTTTTACATCTATGGTCTTTTGAATAAACAGCATGAACATGTTGTCTCAATAGCGTCCGAGATAACAAGCTTGCTAACTGACAGGTAGCAACCAGTTAGTGGGATCTTTTTCTCAGAGGGGTTTTTTCTTAACACTTGATTGAATTAAATAATACCAAGAACAAATGCCAAGGGGGAGTAAGACAGTACAGAGAAAACAGAAAGAAGGATTCAATTCAACTGTATTAGAGGTAGAGGCAGAAAAGACAGATATCTGAAATTGTCCTTTAATTCATGAGGTTGACGCGCCTAATAGACCAGTTCACTGGCTTACCTTCTGGAAAAGATCTGCAAAGCATTTGGACCAAAATCAGTTTATTCGTTTAATTTTATTAATTTAGGATTAACCTTATTAACTGCAGAAGGTAAGAGGTCTTCCTGATTAATTAAAGAGCTAGATGAAAGTCAAAACAAGCTTTGCTGGTGGAGGAATTACACATTTTACTCATAGATAAAGCATTAATAGATGATTTTATTTTATTAACTGTTAATAAAGCCATTAGTTACAACTTTATAAACAACTTACTGACCCAATGTCTGGAAATAACATATTAAGAGAAGAGCTAGCAGTCAGCAGCAGCCAGATGCTAACAGCACATAGTTAGACCTCATTCTGCAGAGTGACAGTCTTTGTTCGGATTGTTTTCACCCTCAGTGTCCAAACCTGTTAACTCTCAAACAAGAGGTTTTTTCACAGGATGTGCAGGTGACGAGAGGCAGAGAAACATCTCTCACCCTCCTGTGTCACTTCCTGCTTCTCTGTCACTCTATTTCTTTACTTCACCTGATGTGTCTGTACCTCCACCTGATCCCCATGTGTCAGGCGGAGGAGTCTCTCCTCACTCAGCATCCTGACAGGTGAGAGACAGCAGGACAGACAGCGAGGGCGGCTCACAGTGACACAGCTCTGTTTATCTCTGTCTTTTTCTTCCCCTATCCTTCTGTTCCCCTCCCCTGTAATGATTGTATGTGCGACAAAGGCAGAGGAAGGTGGTTTCTCTCTTCAGGATTTTAGTCAAGTCAGTTTATATAACCAAATCTCACAAATAATGTTTTCCTTTTATTCCTTCCTTTAGTGCTACTTGTTACACTTTGTTATATTTTAATGCCCGTTTTATATTATTTTATTCTTATTTAAATATTTTAGTTTTTGTTTACACTAGTGTTGTAGTCAAGACCGCCCAAACCGAGACCAAGTCAAGACCAAGACTTTTAGGGGCTCAGACCAAGACCAAGACCAGTTCCCCACATTACATGACACACAATAAAATGTGGAACAAGATCACAGGTACTTCTCAAATTGATCTAAAAGACACACATTCCCATAAAAAAAAAAAAACATACTAACACTAAGAGCTGAAATCAACATAAGCATCTTTATTCAGCACTCCTTTTCCATGCTTATCATCGCGGGGAGGGGTGAAAGTCATTAACGGGAACAACACAATTTTAATTAGGGTTATTGGTTGCATTTGAAGCAATATGTTTTACATCCAATCAAAGTTAGGATGTTAACAAATACATTAGACAATGCAAAAGCAATTTATTGATATGAAATAAAATCCAGAGTTCTCAATGTCCGAGACAAGACCAAGTACAAATGCGGTCAAGGCCGAGACGAGACCAAGACCATAAAAAAGTGGTCTTAAGACCGGTCTCGAAACCAAGACTGGTGTCAAGTACTACAACACAAGTTTCATGTTTTTATATCCTGGCGGGACTTTAACCTGTATACACACTAACAAAAAAGGAGGTACCCGTGGGTAGACTCTGCTTTTTATGCCTAGGTTTTAGTGTTCAGGTTACAATTGGGTTGGGGTTAGGGTTAGGCATGTAGTTGTGATGGTAAAGGTTAGGGTAACAGGCTAGGGAATGCATTATGTTAATGAGATGTCCCGGCGGAAATAGAGGCACAAACATCTGTGTGTGAAGTGGAGAGGGCCATAAATGCATTTTTTTGTGAAAGCCTGTGTTGTGTAATGGTTAAGGTAAAAACATTTTAATGGGGAAAGAATGGAAGAAACTTCTGGAGGAGCAACAGAGGAGGGATCCCCCTCCCAGCAGAGACAGGAAATTGATGTCATGTGTACAGACCAGACCAACATAGTAAATCTACAGTATGGACAATCAGGAAGAATATGGATCCAGGAGAAGCAGGCAGGAACCAAAATACAGAAAAACTCTCAACAGAAGGCTGACAAGGAGTCTGGAAGCTCAACAGCACCGTCTTCATACTGAAGCATTGACTCATGAGGAGAAGGGTCTATATACACACACAGATTGATGAGCTGATTGAACAGGGCTGGTTGAATGCTGATTAAAGGCAGCTGCGATGACTCTAGCTCTCATCCAGGGAGGCAGGTGGGAACCTCTTGTGTATCTGCAAGATAACAAGTGATAGAAAGCTCATCTACAGTGATTTGACTCATTGTGACAGGCAGGGGGACATTTAGTGCCTTCAAACCTTCAAAATACTGCAGTTTTTAGCAAATTAAGTCAGCATGTGACTTATAATGCATGAAATAAACACTGACTAATATTCTTTTACTTATAAATCTTGTTGTGCCCTCTTTCTCTGCAATGATTTAATGGTACCCTCCTGGAGAATTAGCACAACCTACAATTCATCTTGATGAACCGACTCATAATATTTGTTTTGTAACAGTTGTCGATGGAAAAGTGCAAAAACGCTCATTTTCTTTTGCCAGTTTTCAAGAAATTTGGTTAAAAATTGCACTACAAAGGACGGATGGTTGTTAAGTTAAACTGGAATTATGTTTCTGTGGAGATACATATGTAGATGTCTTTGTGAACCTAGACAGGAAAGGGTGTTGGGTAACCGTAGGAAGCAGAGGCTTGCAGAAAACACATGTTCTCACTTTGGGAAGTGTCAGTATATAGCCATAGCCCTGATGTTTTTGCTGGTTAACGTTACTTTTCGTCACACCCTGAATATCTTGCTAAGCTCTGACTGTAGCACAGTTATCAGCTGGGTCATGTCATGTGTTTAATGGTACAGAAGAGGAATATATTTCTGAACAGGCAACACTTTATAGTACAGTTAGAGGCACACACTTCGGCTTAACTGACCTTTCAAATCCAAGGAGACACATACAAATTAATTTTGAGCCAAAAAGGTGTATTAACCTTTGTAACCTATGTATTAACATCCTATGCCAACAAGAATCCTAAAAATTATTTAGTGGCATTCCTCTTTAAATCAGCTCAGACTCTGAATCCTCTATCTGTCATTTTCGTCTTCCTTGTCAGATAGATAAGAGAGGTGACAGGAGAATGAAAGGGTTAAGACTGGGTGCTAATGTCAGCACCTGCCTGTTGTCCAACGTACACACAGACAAATCATGAATAAATCATAGAGGGAAACAGAGAGATAAGACAGCTGACAGAGATGTGACCTCAGAATTATTTCAGTTTAAAAGCTCCTAATCAGTGTGAGCAAGCGGTTTTGGGAAAAAAGGGGTTCAGAGGAGATCAACCCCTGGTCACCACATTGTGTCCTCTGAGATAGTATCATCGGGTTTGGTGCCACTCACAAGTCTTTTTAACAAACTATTTAAGCTTTATATCAACCCCTTATTTCTGTCTACCACCTACTCTTCCCGGCCCTTCACTTTCTCTCAGCTGTTCAAACATAGCTCTTCTATTTACATGCATTAGCCTGAGAATACATTTACTCAGGTCCAATGAAGCAGTCCAGTATGAAAGAGCACCAGTTTAGCTTGTCAAATTACCCTGCGCCTGTGCTGCGCTGCCTGCTAATGACAGATAATTGAGCTGCTGGCAAGGTTCGCCTGCCTGGTTTTATGTTAGATCCGAGCCCCTCCCCCCCCCCACTCACATCACTGGGACTGCGGGGTCACATCACTCTGCCTCAGCAGAAGCAATGCTGATGAATGTGTGTCAGTAAGGTGAAGTAAGAGCTCATGTATTACCATTACACATACTCAAGTTATGGAGCATCCCTTTCTCTGAAAATGACATTTTTGGAGGTATTTATAGGATCCTAAAAGACTTTTCTAATGAGATATGATATAAATATGTTGGCTGCACAATAAAATACATTTTTAACCCATTTCCCAGGCTGCGACTCTGATTTCTGCACAGATAGCTGGAAAGGACAAAGAGTATGTGACACAAGAAAAGATCTAAACGTGTTGTTTTGTCTGAAAATCAAAAATAACTTTTATATAGACATATAACTGATAACGAAATGTGTTAAATGATGGGTCATGTTGTACAAATTGAGCACATATGTCATGAAAAATGTTGTATTTTCTAATTCCAACAAATATGGTAGGTGGAAATTATATTTCTGCTCAATTTGTATGACGTAAACCAAAATTTTTAAAAGTTGGAAACTTGGAAAACCACTTAAAAATCTTTCTTATATTGAAACTACAATACATATATATATTTATATGTACAAATACATATTTTTATTTATTCCTGCATAGTTAGAAGAGTCATTGAGGACTTTGGAGTCTTGATAAAAAAGAATATTTTTCAGAGAAGCTGATGCTCAGCTCTGTGACATATGGTTTTGATAATACACGAGAGGCACAAACTGTGGCTTGAAACATGCAAGAGTCTGTGTATCAGAAGTTATTTTCATTTTCCGCTCCATTTACATTTGCTGTACACCTGCAACCAATGTGTTCTCAGCTTTCCACCTACACCAGCGAGGGCAGCAAAGGCCAATTTATGGTTAGTTTGCTCAATACATCCAGTGTAATTGAATTCATTGCCAGGAACCTGTGAGAAAGTTTAATGGCGGTATAGAACGAAAAGAATTAGTGATACCAAAGGAGATTAGAAAGGCATTAGGATCTGGGAGGCTCGGCCACGGTGCTTAACGACTCCTCTGTCCTGAACAAATCAGTTTTACTAAGCAAAGCTGCTCTCAGCAGAATTATAGCCACTGTTAGCCACTCTTATTGCCTGCCCCCATTAACTGGGTCCTACCTGAAGAGGGATCGGTGGAATAACACCATCAATTCAGACCGCTGCCTAACAAGTTGGTCCCTGGGAAAAGATCTCCTGCAATGACAAATGGCTCTTCTGGACTATTTTTCTTTTGCTAATTCTTACAGAAACATGACTTAGCAATGCTAGATGCACTCCACCACTTTGGTCCAGACCGTAACATCCCAACAACTTTCAGATGGAGTGCCGTGACATTTTGTACAAACATTTATGTTTTACATGGTCTCCTGACTTTTCCTCTAGCGCCACATTTGAGGTTCATGTCTTCATAGCTTTGGATGCCTTAGCTGCACTCATATTTAAACTGAACAGAAGAACAGTATCATATATAATATAAATACTTCCTGCCTGTGTTCAGTTTTGGTATCTTTGCTCACTCAACACATATCATATATATATATTTCTCAACTACATCTCACAAGAACAACAACAAACAAGATCTGAAAGGTCGATGGGTCACAGGCTTGAGGCAGTTATTGCAAGCAAGGGTTATGCCACCAAATATTTATATATATTTATTATATTTATATATTTGTTCCATTACTTTTGCTCACCTAAGAATGCTGTGGTCTAATACAAACAGTGTTATGTCCCGAGTTGTTTAACACATCTAGATGTGAATACCAGGAAATAAAAGCTGAAATTCTGAACTCTTGTCTCACACTCATCTTTTGATCTTAAACCCAAATTTCTTCAGTGAAAAGTACTTTTGGAGGTGACTGCACACTTCATGCTTTTACTCCACTAGAGCAAGGGACATATTGTACTTATTACTTCACTGAATGTATTTAACTTCTGGTTACTTTCATAATACATATAAAACATATGACCAACTTATTAAATATGATGAATTGTTATATATTAAAGGACCCCACAGAACCCCCTGAGTATTTTAAGTTACATTGCTGATTGAAACTGCTCAGTCTGGAGTTTACTTGAGGTCATCATGTACTTATAAGCAACAGACGATTTGTTAATTTCATATTCTGAATTTGTATTTGGAAAAAGTTGCAATTTACTAATCCGTCTGCCACTTCAGCAGGACCATGGATTTATCAATACAGTTAAGCTACTGATATTTCAGAGCCATTGTCGGGACCATAGACTCTAACTTGCACAACCTCAGTTAGATACAGGATTGATGAGTCAGGCAGACTAGACTCACATGTTCAGGTAAACAACCTGAACTCTCCCTGCTACTAGAGTATGGAGAGGAGGGAATGCAGGTTAACAAGGGAGATTCATTCATTTTGCGTAGTGAGACTTTTTAGCGTACTTTAATACAGTACTTTTACTTGCAATAGAGTATTTTACACTGTGGTATTATCACTTTTAGTATTTCTTCCACCACTGCACTCCACATCTGTTGTGAAATGCATTTCAGGTTAATATTAGGTGACATCTAACTGCAGTAACTACGGTATGTCTGTCAGTAACTCTGAATTTAATACAATTTAACATAAAGTACATTTTTGCCAAAAAAGCGTGTCCTTTGTCCTACTTGAATTACATGTCCGTTGTCACAAAGAGGATAACCTAAATGCTATCGACATATGATTTTGGTTTTGTTGCATGTTTCAGGTGCAGGCGCATAATCTAAAAGGGCTGGCAAGTTTTCTCACATAAACCTGGGCTACAGAGCCAGATGTGAAAGAAATACAGTGTTGAGTAAAGGAGGAGGAGGAGGGGAAGGGGGGAGGTGTTGAGAGAGAGGAGAAGAGGGGGTGAGGAAGGGGCAGAGGGGAAGGGCTCGTATTGATCATCCGCCAGGTGTGATGGATAGTGCAATAAGTGGCAGCGGCCAGCGGAGGAGAAGAGAGAGTGATTTCTGCTTTTCAAAGTCCTGATGAATGAGAGTGTCTGAGGGAGGCCGGTGTCCAGAGCCCAGCACATGATGGACTGTTGTGTCAGACGGAAAGAAATTAAAGGAGAAAAGAGAGGTGAGGGGAATGGAGGGAAGACAAGAGCTTTTTACAGAGTGCAGACTGGGAGGAAGAGCAGAGATAAAGGACATCAAGGTAAATGTAGGGAGGAAGGTAAGTGAGATGGGGGGGTTAGGAAGAGGGTCAATAAAGTGCAATGGGAAAGGAGACACGACAGAGAGACAGAGAGAGAGAGATGAGGGCAGGAGGCGACAGCAGAGTGAGTTCATCTTTATTAATGGCCAAAGAGCAGAGAGGGAGTTATTAAAAAGGAGAAAGATGAATGAAAGAATGAGTGTGAAGGAGGGGAGGGGTGACGAAGGGAGATGTGATATATGCCCCCTCCTGGCTTTCTGAAATCCAATAATAACACTGAGGAATGGGCCAGCTGGTGGACTGAGGGGAAGAGGGAGGGAGGGAAGGAACATTTAAAGGGAGCAGCCAGTGAAGTCCAGGACGGGGCAGAAGTGAGACTCACACTAAGAAATACATTGAGCAAGTTACTTTCATTCATTTTATAAGCCCAGATTATTTATATTTTGGCTTTAAATCATAACCGATCAACAGCACTGAGGACATAATTTCATTTCACATTTCATTCATGGCCACTTCACAGACTGGAGAATGCAGCCATAGCAGCTAAGCTCAGCATGCTAACATGTTCACAATGACAACGCTAACATGCTGACGATTAGCAGGTATAATGTTTACCATGTTCCATGTTTACTATGTTACCGGTGTAAAATGATAGCATGCAAAAAAGGCTAATTAATGTTAAATATGACCTTTTCCCGGCAATGACACATACCTGCCAAACATTTACTAATATTTATTTGCGAAACAAATGAAGAGGTTTCTTCAGAAGCAAGTTAAAGGGACTATATGTAAGTTTTTCAATGAAATGAATCAAATTTTCATTGCCTTATTGTGAATGGGCTTAAAAGTCACTTAGAAATGAAGCACGCCTTTTTTCTCCGTTGCTTGCATCAGCCACTATTCTGCTTTTAATGTGGGGTCTCCGGGTCGGATTCAGCCCTGTGCGCGCTCCCGAGCCTCTCTCACACTACAGCGACAACATGGCGGCTAATGACTTGCAGTCCGCTAACACCATAAAACAACCGTCTCACAGCAAAATACAGGCTCCACGTAAGGATATAAAACAACAATAAAGGTTTATGTGCTGAAGCCCATCAGACCAAAGAGGTTCAGATGATGTCGAGTAAGAACAAAGTGAGCATTAGTAAAGCTGGAGAAACACAGAGAAAGTCATATTAGCTCACCGGCTAGCGCCGCACAGCTGCTAATGTTATCCTGTGCAAAATTATATCGTTTTCCACATTACTTCACCAACTAACGCGATCCATGTTACTATCCTGTGTACCACTGTTGATTTAGCCTGCAAGAAAGGATGTAACTGCAAAAAACAAATGTGGAGCGATTTGTTTACTAACGTTAGTCTATAGTGATGCAGCCAGCTAACGCTACAGTAGCTCAGATCTGCTGCTGTTTCTTCGTAACGTTCAGTTTATGTTTATTTTGGTTTTACCAATACTCAGGTATACAGCTTCTCCATCTCTCAGTCGCTGTAACTAACATGACCCACATAATTTAAAACACTGCAACAAAACGGTCACAACAACACAGAGGAAGAGCCATCCACTATCACTACAGTAAAGTTACTGTGGTCTGACTGTTATAAAGTGTGAGACAGTCTCGTTATAATATTCAGTCCAGCTCACTAACCGTTTCATTATCATCCAATACATGTAGCTGTGCTGACATTGCTGAGCCTCCGGTGACAGATTCACAGATAGTAAAGATGGTTACTGAAAAGCAGCAGGCGAGCTAACGATGTAGCACGGCAGCTAAATGCAGTAAATGTAATGTTATCATGTAACGAGCGTGGATTAGTTCAACCGACAGTTGATAAACCTATTAATATAATGTTGCAGTAGGAGTTTACTTGAGTCTTGAGTTTCCAGCTCTGTCTGTTCTCCCTGTCTGTCTATATCCGCTGTCACTCTGCCTTTTTGCGGGAGGATTGTACAGAAGTACGGCGCCGGTGTTGCTCTAACTCTGAGACGGGAACGTTGAAGTAACAGAGCCTGAACGTGTCCGGAGAAAAGCCACAGCCTGCATGCTGGTGTTTCTGCGTTTATTGTGGTATTTCTGTATAAAGTAGTTGTGTTTCGGGAATATGCTCGCTCATGAGTTCAAGCGAGCACACGTACGAGCACACACCTGGTTGCAATCTTAGAACTGCACCGCTAGTGGCCGCTGAAAACTACATAATCTATACGACAACAATGACTTACAGCACTGAATAGACAAAATTTCAGTGTGACACAAATGACACTGAAATCGAAGTACAAACTTGGCAAAATTAACAATGTTTCCTTTGGCCTCCAGAAACAGGCTTTTGAAAACTAAGAAGAATGTCATCTTGGAGGGTTACTGTCAGTCACTGCCTTTAATAGTGTAAACATGCTGCCCAGACAACTTCAGATATGACTGTGTGCGTGCAAGGAGCAGAAACTTAACCCTCTGTAACCAAAGCTTCTGCGAGCAGCAAATGCAGCAGAAACAAAATTCCTGCATCAAGCTCTGCTTGAAAAATGGCTTCAGAACCAGTGAAAGATGACAGCTTGTCCTCACTTTGCCAAGTGCCAACAGACAGTCCTGAAACACCTCCAATGAGATGTGACCCATACTGGCAACAAAAGAACGCTTAGTTTGGCAGCAGAAAGGTTTTTTTAATGGTTATTTATTAAAAGCTGTACATCACTAAAATAGTGCATTCAGCAAAAGATAACAGTCCCTCAGAATTAAGGAACTATAGGAAGCAAAAGTTATTCTCTCAACTTATCTGCAAGTATGCATATGACCTGATGTAGGAGGATTTTTGCTTGGAGCTGGAAAGGAATTGTATTGATCAGATCTTTTTTGGTGCAAACAGCTGTCTGCTGCTGCTGTAAAACCAAAAAAATTAGCCGAGAGATGCTAAAAAGCTCTGCCGAGCTGGGTAATGTAGGCGCCAGGCTTTGGAAGGAAGGAAGGAAGAATGCATGGAATAAAAAACATGATATCTCTGGTTCTGCTGCACTGATTTTGATCTGTCCATCGTGAGTCTCACAATGTTACAGGAGTGAAATGCTAAATCAGCGCAGTGCTCCTTTAATAAATAAATATTGATCGGTGCAGCCGATTATTTGTTAAAAGTGTTTTTTGCTTCTACTGTTGTAGAAACTGGTTGTCTGTATTTTTTGGCAGCATTGCCACATTTCAGTCACAGATCTTTCCGTAACTGCTCTGACAGTCTTTATTTGCATCTGGAAAACTTGTGAGCTGGAAAGAAACAGAAGAAACATCCCTTTGTGCAAGGAGTCCAATCTCTTTAAAGTGCAATGCCTACCTGATATTCTGTACACACTGCTGCCCAGCTGTTACTTTACATTCTAAATAACTTTATTTTTATGGTAAAAATGCAATCAATTGGAATTTACTCATAATTTATACTCAAATGCTAGATCTAGTCTGCATTGCTATACAGTGTGGTTAAGGAAGGCTACCGTAAGTGGAGAAAATGCGATCTACTTCTCTGATCTAAAAAGATGCCCTTTGATTCCAAGGAACTGACAACTGTGGATAGATTTGGTAGCTGGAAAATGTTACCAAACTATGCTCTTCATATCTCAGTTTGACATCACTTTAGCAAAGAAAAATACACCAATAAATATAAAAATGGCTCCAGTAAAAACAACTGATATCACCAATAGAGCATTTCAAATAGTGTCTTAGGATAAATGTTCTTCTTATCCCCACTCCTCTGCAGTGAGAGAATCTGGCATCCTGCCGGTCTTGTATCTGGATCCACAGGACATCATCCATTATAGCTGTGATCTCCAGCCACTGATTCCCTCACATGTCTCATAAATTGCCGCTTGGAACTCATTCTGGGCTGGAATGACACCAAAGCATAAATACAACAAGATGCATCTATCCAGCATAGTTTTAAAAGCAGTCAACGTGGACGAATCCTCAGCTAGTTTTACTTGCCTGTAGCCCAAATTTCCATGAAGAACACTGAAGGGCTGCACTGCTGAGGGTGGATAATGAGAGTTTCATATCTCAGACCTGCTGTCTTGGCGGACTGTCAGCATCACTTGTCACTTTTCCACTGCAAAATGTGAACTGACTGGTTTGTGTGTCTGGCTTGTCTTTGTGGTGATGCCATTGTTCTCCATGTTGACTCTATCTTTATATTCTTTATACAGGTGCAGACACAGCAGCAGCAGAATCCATTTCTAGGCAGCATTTCACATTGTGCAGTGCAGTTAAATCTGCTAAAATCTAAATTATAATAAAACAATAAATTAAATGACAATAATGTGGAAGAGTTTGCTTTAGGGGTTTTATTGTTTTTGTTTTATGGCCTTATTCATCCAGTTGCCAAAGATGCAATTCTAAATGAATGCTAATGTTGTGTCATGTTAACTTAAAGCCACGTGGAGTTTTATTGTCAAAAAACAAAAGTTATGTTTAGGGCTCCAAGTAACGTCCTCAATTTATCATTAGTTGTTTGGTTTATGAAATGAGAGAATATGGTGAAAAATGTTGATCAGTGTTTCCCAAAGCCCAAGGGGACATCCTCAAATTATTTGCTCTGTCCACAACCCAAAGATATTCAATTTACTGTCATAGAGAAAAGAAGAAACAAGAAGATAACATGAGTAAGAAATTACTCAAACCGATGATCAAAAAAATAGTTTTTTAATTGATTAATTTAATAGTTGAGAACTAATCGATTAATCATTGCAACTCTAGTTATGTTTATGTTTGGTGTTACTCACCAAAATGGATTTTATAACCTGTATTGATTAAATCGGACTTTGAGAACCTAACGTCTTCTTCCATTCCTTTTCTTGGTACATTGCTGCGATTCCTGACGCATTAGCACCACCTGTAGCTCAGTGGAACAGTGTGAAACCATTGGCGAGCGCAGGGGTAGTTGCGCAAAAACACTACTCTACTTCCCGCAGAGTGTGTGAGCTTAGAACAATAACCTGCAGATAAGAATTTTTATTTTATTTTTTTATTGAGAGCCATGTATTTGAGAATATGGACCTACAAGGGCATAACTTTTACAATAACAAACTCCTGAACAAAACTGTGTACAGAACGTGAACTTATTATTCACTCGCTGCCCGGGAACATGCCTCCTTCCAGCCCCCCAACCCCCACATATCCCATGATGCTTGCGTATTAAAAACCTGCTTCTTTTTGTCTGAGGTCATGCATTTACACGTCAACAACAACACTCTTTATTGTTGGAATTGAAAACAATAGTGTAAACGTTGGCCGTATGAAACAAGTGAGCTACCAGAAGGACGAGATCAAATACATTGCATCCCCTTCAGAAGAGATAACGGACCTAAAGGTCTTAGAATAATAACGTCACACACGTCATGGGTGTCAGTAAAGTTTTAAACCAATGAGGGTAAAGTTCTGTTGTCACAAAGGTGTTTCCTACTTTGTGCAACTGTAGGAGAGCAACTGCAGTCGCCACACTCAGGATACTGCAGCCACCTTGCTCCACATGAGGTTTTAATGTCATGTGACATGGTGACATTTTGCAGAGTAGGAAAGTCGGACAAGATTTCTAACATGCATAATGTTAAGTCAGCGCTGCGAATCGCCGCATGAAGTCTTATACACCTTATGTAACAGGCACACACTGCTCCACAGTGCTGCTAGGTCAGAAACTCCAAAGATAACCTTTAAAAGGTGACAATACATCAACCTAGTGTTTACATCTTGTTTCAGCGCATCCAATTAGCCAGGAAAGTTAATAAATGCATGTTTAAATTAAATCTGGTTCTGTGAAATTATTACTGGATTTGTTATTTTTTTTGTGAAGAACTGTTGTACAATTGTAGGTATACACTAAATACTATGCTTATAAAACAGTGTCTCTGCAATAATGGCCACAGAAACCAAGATACTAAGCAACAAATGTAGAGTAAGTACCAGCACATGCACACACAACTACTTAGGCATGTGCAAAGCCATACTAGCTGATGAGGTGTTGTGTTTGGGATCCTGGGGCCCATGCATCACCTCATGTGGGACAAGTAAGGTGACTCCTGGCAGCGCAACAACAAGCGGCACCACATATATCTCTTAATAGAGTCACTCACAGCTCCTTCTCTCTCTCTCTAACACACAAACTGGCTCACAGCTTGTTCATTTGGTGTTAAGACAGATTAGCTGCTCAGGTTCCACCGTAACTACACATCTACCATCGTTACCTGAGCAAGTTTTACTGCTGTCTCAAATTTAGTGAGACAGTACCGCTGCAGACTATCTAGGACTATTACCCACAGGCAGAGGTGGAAGTACACTTACTGTTTTCAAGTACAAATTAGAGTTACTTGTACTACAGTACTTTTTGGAGGGAAGTACAGTACTTTTCAGTCCACAGCAATTATTTGACAGCTATAGTTACTCGTTACAAATGAAGATTGTAAATACAAAACATATTGACTTGATTTCAACACATCTCAAATGTGAGGTTTTTCCCATCCATCCATCATCAACCGCTTATCCTGACAATCCAACTGACATCGGGCAAAAGGCCAGGGCAACCAGGGCTTGAACCCACAACCTTCTTGCTACAGCACTAACCACTGCATCACCGCACCACCCCATGCAGTTTTTACATCATACTTATTTTTAATGTATTAACACTGTAAGACGTCATGAAATTCAAGGGAATCAATCATCTTTCGTCATTAACTTAACATAAATATATATGTTTTAATGACTTGAAGTGTTTTGACTTAAAATGATAAGTATCAGCATCCAAATATACTTAAAGCAGTGGTTCTCAAACTTTTATACGTCAAAGAGCCCTAAACTGACACGAATTACACCACAGACTCCCATCCGATAGGATTTTTTTCTCATTGGATTACTTATGGATGGAATTATAGTGAAAATAAATGATTCCCATTTTTGTTGGGGACTCCAGGGGTCCTTGAGCAGGTTCCAGGGGGTCCTCAATAAAAAGGGGAATCATTTATTTTCACTATAATTTCATACACCTCATTTTGAAACACACTGACTTAAAGCACCAAAATACTCATTATGCAGAATGACCCATTTCAGAATAATCCATCACTGGATTATAATAATTGATAGATTACTGTACGTATAATTTTAATATTGGAGGGGTGATTACTTCATATACTGCTGGGAAGTTTAATATTACTTGTTATATTTTATTTTGTATTAATATTCTAAATCAGTAAAGTAACAAAATTCATAAAATGAATGTACCAAAATTGTACTTAACTACAGTACTACAGTAAATGTACTCTCCACCACTGCCCAGAGGGTGCTCTCCTCCCACTATAAAGCACACCACTTGTATCATTAACTAAGTACAGAAGAAGTCAGAGGTGGATGACGGTGGAAGAAAAAGTGTTTCTTCATGCGGGCGAGTCAAAAGATGGAGACAGTCAGCTGAACAAGGGATGAGAAGTGAGGAGGAAAAAGAAGGAGGAGCTGAAGCCAGACAAGCTCATTAAAGAGAGGGCAGCAGTGTGACAAATGATGCATGGAGCTGGCGGCATTGATCACACCCACCCCACCCCACAAGGGGAGGAGGTGTCTGGGCAGGGAGATGCATGGAAAAGTGTGTGTGTGTGGACTGAGAAATACTCAGGTGCCAATGGCCTAATGGAGAGGCCAGAAATGGCCAGCCTGTTGACGGATGACTTGTCAGTGGAGGGGAGGAGAAAAAAAGAGGAGAGGTAGTGATTAGATAGTCGCGCTAATGCTTGACCTCCTCTACCCCGGTGTCTGTCCTTCATCTCGACTGAAGAAGAGGGGAGAAAGAAAGAAAGAATGAAGGAGGGAGAGAATAGAGTGATGAAAAAAATCTGGGAGGAGAAATGCTGAGATGGACGTTTTTGTAGGTGGAATAACATCAGCACATTGTTCAGACGGCGAAAGCAAAAAAGTTACGCTTTCAAGGCTTTGTTAGGGTCACCGCGTACACAGATTAAAGGCTCCATATTGTAGAAAGTGAGATTCCAATGTGTTTTTTTAATTATAAAGCAGGTCATGGTGCAATATTAATACTGTGAAAGAATTAAAACGTTCGATCCACGAAGAAATGCACACAGCCCATATTCAGAAATTGTGCCTTTAAACCAGTCGTCAGGACTTCCATAAGGTTATGATGTCACAACTATACAGTCACTGCCCACAGCCAGTTTTGCTTTTTTGTTTTTTAACTTTATTAACAGCCAAGCAGTCGTTCTGTCGCTGAGCTAGACCTGGAGACTGTTCAGTATGTCTCACCGAAAGTGCTTGTGTTCTCCGGTGGCTCTGCCTCAACTCTCTTTACTGGTGTTCCCGAGTTTCCTGATGGACTAAAGTAACCGCTAACGCTAAATGTAGCTGCTGTTATTGGCTGACTCTGCCCGCACTGGGAGCTCGAACCACCGGCGCACCTTGAGGTCAAACGCAAGTAAGCAAAGTAAACAACAATACAGCTTCAAGCTCCCAGTCTGGACAAGGCTAACTGAGCAGGTATAGTTAATTACATTTTCACCAAAATCAGTAAATAAAGTTATAAAGTTATGTCCCCAGAAACACTCCAGCGTCATCAACCGTTTTACCAAACTAATTCCTAAAGGAGGAAGTCATGCTGACGTTATTATAGAGCAACTACGTCAACTGTCACTTGTGCCTAAATCCAAACAAGCTTTAACCAGAGCCTTGTCACATCGTAAATATATATTTATTTGCTAACAACATGGCCGCAGAGAGGTAGTGATTGAGGCCGCACTCTGTGGAGTTAATGTCTCGGGTTGCATTATATTGTGAGGTATACCTAAACTACAGCCTAAAAATGTGTGAAGAGATGTACCAGGCACAGTGCCACCGTGGTTGGCTCAGAGAAAAGTGGAGCAGGTTGGCATCATGAAATAGGCAGCTGCTGTGAGTAACACCCAATTTCTGTGGAATATCTAAATGTTATCAAAAATCTGGTTAAATGTAGTACTATGACAACAGTGGGGCTTAGCGAAAACAGCACACTTTAACAGTTTAATAAATAAACACGTAATAGATTTTGTAACACACTTTAATGTAGTTGTAAGTGGAAATAATTTTTTTATAATTTGTTTTAGGTTTTATTAATATATTTGTCAATATTGTATATGATATATTCCTCCTGTGCAGCATGAACAAATGACTGACAATATAATATAACACTGTTATATTCAAGTCATGTCATCAGCAGCAGAAAAAAACAAACAAAATGTTATTTTCTTCCTGTTAGGAGAGATAACTTTGTTTACATTCCCTGTATAAAACTATGTTTAAATACAATGAGCCTGACCAACAATAAAGCTTTCCCTAGCTATACTTTGCAGAAAAAGCCTGTAGTACATGTTTTTAAAACAACTGCTTATCAACAATTAACAAACGCATCAACAAAGCTCTAATTTACTTAACATTACTGACAACTCGTCCATGTAGTAAACATGACTGTTTGAAAGAGTTTGTCAATTTTATTATAGGTTGCAGTCATGGCATTTTCCAAAGAGACAGTTTATGTATTTGTGTGTGTATGTGCGAAGTTGCAAATGCATGTAAGTATTATTGGGAGATGAGCCAAGACAACTTCAAGGACAAAGAAACAAAAACAGTTTCTATAAGAAAGGCAGTCATGAAGGGAAGGAGGGCGGAGAGAAGAAGAAGAAGAAAATAAATGAGTGGGTTTGTTGCGATTCAGGCACCCACACCGGGACTATCATTACCATACATCAGGACAATGAATGAGGCTTTCAGCAAGCGGTAATAAGAATTTGATAAATCATGAGCCGAGAATTAACTAGACGTCAAAACAATGAGAGCACTCTGATAGATGAAGAGAGGATGATGGCATAGATTAGTCAGAGCATAGGAGAGGGGAGAGAGAGAGAGAGGGAGGGGAAGAGGAGAAGAGAGGTCAAGGTCAGGCAAGGTCTGAGAGAGGGTAAGGAAGGGTCGGCGGCAAAGAAAACTGCAGTGAAAGCTAATGTCAGAAGGGAAAAGAGACGGAGAGCAGAACCAGAGACAGGCTGACTGAAGAGGTGATGGAGTGGAAAATGGGAAACTGAGTCAGGGCTAGGGAGTGATACAATAGAACAAAAACTGAACAGGTTTGCCTGTGTATGCGCTATCCCTCAAGAGACTATAAATTAAAATCTTGCTCTCTCAGATCACCTTGTAGTGTTTGCAGACGCTGGTAACAACCTCTGACCTGTGTCCTACAAAACAAGTCTACAGCTGCTAGAGGCGCTAAACTAAATGCTACCATCAGCATGCTCACATGCTTTCAATGACAACGCTAACATGTTTTTGTTAAACAGAAGTAATGATTATATCTCAACAATGTTAGTTTAGCATGTTAGCAGGCTACCATCAGCTGATGAATGCTATTAGTTTTGCAAATATTTGGAATTAAATAATTGGACAAAAATACATTTTGACCTGATGATAACGTTCCACACAAAGACACTCCTATAACATTGTCAGACACACAATGGACAGTTTTTTTTTAAAAATGATCAAAATCGATGCCGCAGCACCAGATATAATATCTTTTGTCTTCTTCTTCCCAGTCAAGACTTCCTGCCTACATTACCCTCAATGCAACAAGACCGAACCAGATTTCATGCAGTTCTCTTTGGAGCTACAAAAGGCTTTATACTTACTTATAACTTTTTCACATATGGAGTTGCACTCCTGAAGACCTGTAAAGTGACTTTGATGTGTAAAACCAGTGATTAGCGCTAGATGAAAAGTCATTAAGACACATCGTTTGAGAACCATGAATGTCACTGACTCTGTGAAAAGCCTAACCTGCTGGTGGCACTAGTGGAAAGGTCAGATGACAGTCAAAGTGGAATTTATCCTTGAGGGACCTTGGATATCTAAAGCAAATTTCTGAACTCTGAACAGCAGATGTCAGCTTCAACACTAACGGAAAAGTCATTAGGACTCGTCCTCAGGGAATCATGAATATCTGTTACAAATTGAATGCCAACAAAGTTGTAGAGATATTTTAGCATGGACCAAAGCGGTGGACGATTCAACACACTGCCCAAAAGACAGATATCGCCATCCCCAGAGTCATCCTGCAAGCGTCAGAAAAACAGCACTGCAAGCTACTGTGCCAAAACGTCAACACAAATATTGCAATTGATTTGACTTTGACTGACAAGTTTTTCATTAACATTGCACTTTATTGTCTATCTTACTCAGCCCTCCTCTCCCTTCACCCCTCCTGCCTCGGCTACTCCTCTGCTCGCAGGGTGAGGGATGTGACAGGAGGATGTTTATTTAATGAGAGCAGTCTGGAGGGGGTAATGAAATCTACCCTAACACCATTAACAACCAGCGTTATCAGCTCCCGGGACACACGTCAGCATGCTACAGCCTTTTGTTCTCTGGCTCAAGGCTGCCACTGACCTAAAGGACAGATTAAGGATTCCCTGCTGTTGACACCTACATTGATAAATTAAAAAGTGACCACCAATGTCTGTTTTGAAGTAACTCTATATTTTTTTCAATTAGTTCATTATAAAATTATATGGAAGGCATTAAGGAGACAGGGTAAGTGGGCAGGTGTCTGACAGGTACATGTAAGGTATCTGTAGAGTGTGTGTTCGAGTGTGGGAGGTGGTTGGATTGTTACCTGACCACACAGACACAATCAATCTCCCTGCATGTCGCGGTAATTGATGCTGATGGATGGACTTCTCTTTCTCCAGCACACATGCACGAGACGAGGCACAAGCCTGTATAGGAAGTCTGTGCATGTATGGTAACACGTAGAGGGACAATAAACCTCAATCTTCTTGCAAATTTATATGATTTCTATGGCTCTTTTTCCTCACTTATTCCCTATTTCAGATGCATGTTTCTGGCGATAAGTGCCATCCTGGTGCCGCTGTTCCGCCCTTGAATAGTACAATTTTCAGTGAAAGGCTCATTTGCTGAGCATTACATTAGAGCGAAGCCGCTGATGGCCACACAAAAGCCATGTAAATGAGCGGTGTGAGAGGCCCATCAGTCATCATGCCAGATGCGCTCTCCCATTATTATTTATGGCCATAATTGGCCTGTGTTTCCTCAGGCAATGACTCTACACTGATGGATCTGATGATGACTCTGCACAGCCCAGCAATCAGGAAGCAGTCAGAAAGAAAGGGGGGTGAGAGAAGAAAGAAAGTTTGCATGTGCAGTGCAAGGAAGCATGTATGAGCATGATGCAAAATAGTTTCTATGGCAAGCTAGAGTTAAGTGTTATGTAGTGGTTGTGTTGCATAAAATGGGATCTATCCAAATATTGATGGAAATTCTAAATTATTTTTCCAATTCAAATGGTCAGTTCAGTTCAAAGATTCGTCACCAGTCAAGTTTATATTCGGATGTGGTGCAAATTTGAACAGAACTTCCAGATAATTGGCAAATGAAACGCTAATAAATGCGCATTTCCAGCATTACTGTTAACAAGTGTTAGGATGCAAATATTAAAGATTAAGGATTGGGATTTGGGATATTGGGTGGTATAAATAAAATTTACTTGACTATTAGGTTTTTTATTTGGTACAGTTGTTTATGTAAGCCTACTTCTCCCGTTGGGTGCCATTAAACAAGATGACGTAATTAAAAGTGTGCCAAGTTTTTACATTCAATCCAGTACAAAACTAGACCTACGTAGGCTAAACCACAGTTAAATAAGGTTAATGGCTCAGCAGCCAGTTATCGCACCATGATTGTTTCTGTGGCTATTATGGTCTTTCAGTAAGCTTTTAATCAGGAAGTCATCAAGGCCGAGCTGACGGTGCTAAAATCTACAGATTCTTTCAGTGACCTGGTTGATTCAGTATCGTTTTCAGTTTGAAGATTCTGTGTTAATGATTCCTTCTACAAAACAACCTCTACTTGGTTGAGGTATACACAATACAGAGGCAAAAATCGACTCACTCAACAAATTCATCCATCATTCAGGGGTGATTTAACTCTCCTAATATAAGTCAATATGGACTGTTGTGCAGTCAGTGGCAATCACAAGAAACTGTTTGGGAATTGAGATATGGATTGTCAGGAGATTGACGCTGGATTTGGTTGGTTGACCTGAGGACATGATTGACAGGCACGGCTTAGAGGTCGTTTGGTAAGTGGTCTATTGGCTGCTTGTCTTGGATGGTGAAGCTGACCTCCTCTCCTGATCACTTTTTCTGGTCCTGCTTCAGTCTGGCTATGAGTTCATGACTTTCTGTTGAGGCAGGCTGAGTGGAGTAGAAATGTTGCATGTCCCCGTCTGTCGACAGTCGTCATGAACGTGTTGACAATTCCTGTCAATCTGCCTCTACCTCTTCCAGTTGGCAGGTAGACGACTTGTTGGCAGGTCTATTTCCCCCTTGTCTTACACCGAAGGGCACCTCGTTAGATTAGTGCGTGTTGTTGAGTGCAGGTGCACTGAGTATGCATAACTAATATGTGTGACTCTGCCAGACAGGCTCAGATAATGTGTTTTGCCTTGTTCATTTGGCTCGGAAAACGCTGACCTCTATAACTGATGATTGCTGTTTCCTCGAGGTTTTTCCCCTTTTAATGTTTTCTCAGATACAAAGACACAAAGCACAGTATCTACTTCTTGCGTGCAGATTGCAGTAACCTTTCTGACCTTATTATTTTTACACAGTTGACTGGTAATGAGAGACATTTACAGTAACTCCAAGGACACTGCAACAACAAACTACCAAAGAATGGATTTGTACCTTCAAGGATTTAAGAGTACTGTCAACATTTATAGTGCAACACTGATGCAAGATGCCATAGCTGTCCAAATTGGACAAAAATTACATTATTTAGATGTATGAGTGACGCCTCACTGGAACAATCCACTGTGCAGAAACATACAGAGGATATTTTGCATTTTTATTCTGAGAGTTACTTTGTTTCAGACCCCTGAAACCGTATGATTGAATGTAAGATGTCATAGTACTTAGTGCAGTTACTGTACATGATGGATAATGATGATGGTATGCATGTGCACAGCCAATTAATAGATTTCTACATTGAGTTTATTTGTATATAGAAATTATTTCAGGGCATTCATTGTTGTTTTGCATGAGAAAGTATTTAATTTGTAACACAGATGTGTTTAAGCTTATTTTGTATTACAGAGAGACAGGCTAACTAACTAACTAACATGTTTGCACTTCATTGATCTTAAGCATGATCCGGAGAGGATGAACCCTGTGAACTAACTTTTA
The DNA here is from genome assembly GCF_021292245.1 of Micropterus dolomieu. NCBI lineage: Eukaryota > Metazoa > Chordata > Actinopteri > Centrarchiformes > Centrarchidae > Micropterus > Micropterus dolomieu. Next base: position 5,688,456 of record NC_060162.1, on the reverse strand, counting down.
ATCTGCCGTACAGTCATTGGTTTGTGTCGAAATATCTGCAAAACTAATGACATTCCCATCAGCCTCAGCTGTAAGTTGTGTTTAGTGTTAATTAGCAAATATAAGCATGCTAACACGCTGCTATTAGCATTTGGTTGAAAGCACTACCGTGTAGCCTATAAGTACAGCCTCACAGAGACTCTGAGTCCAAAATTACACCTGCAAAACTGATTATCTGGGGGTACAACACTGACATATAATTACCTTGTTAGTAAACAGTTGCGTATTTACACATTCAGCAGACATGAACATTAGCATTTGTATGGAGTCTAATAGAGTCTTTTAGCTCTGTTTTTGGTCTCCACCAACTCCTGAGAAAATATCTCTCTTTAGCTGCTAAATGCTCCACTGTGTTCACTCTAACTTTGTATCCTTTACTGTTTGGTACTAAAAAAATAGTGTATATTGGGTGTTTAGAGCTTTTCTACTGAAAAACGGCTGCCTGCTGCATCTGTAAACAACACGATGAGAGGGGTAATATACCAAAACAGTAAAGTTATGGCCCACAACACCAAAACAATGAGCTAAAATGCTATAAAGTTCCGTGTACGGTTACGCTACTACTAATTGTACAGTGCATCTAAAATCTTTCTTAAATAACAAATTTACTCACTGATATTCATAGAAATACACAATAGACTATTTTAAGTATTTATTGTAAGGTCCATTATCCTAAAACCAACATTAGGGGATGATGAAAGAAACGGGCAATGTAAGCGTACAGTAGATTAATGAGCATAAGCTAGTTCTGATTAATGTGAGGTGATCCACGGAGGAAGCGTGTCATAAACGACATAAAACATCTGTGATGGATCGTTTCCAAATGATGTAACTTGCTCTCAACCTCAAAATATGCTAAAGACAACAAAAGGTACAGTTAGATCACAACCTGTGTTTTAGTAAATGCAACTTATGTGGAGAACATTTTGTGTAGATAATGTGGAATGACAGATCTGTCTGCTCAGTGCATGTCTCCTGCCTGGTGTTGACAGACATGCAGTCATAGTTGGCTGCATCTTGGCTGCTTCCACTCACTCAATCATATAATAAGGGAGGCAGACAGAGTTGACTTGGCCATGAACTTCACATTCAACTTGACATGTGGTTATGAAGATTGCTTAAACCTAAATGTTGTCTTTCATTCTTTATTTACCACAGCTAAACTCTTTTTAGCCATGCCTCTAGGGCTGCCAAAGTCTGTCTTTGGTCCAAACTTAAATATCTCAGCAAATATTGGATGCATTGTCATAAATCTGTACAGACATTCATGGTCCCTGCAGATGATTAAGTTCAATGAGTTTGGTGATCAGCTGACTTTTCCCCTGGTACAAACACTATGAGGTTGACATTTTAGTTTTTCTGTGAAATGTGGTACAGATACTCATGTTCCTCTCAGAATTAATTATAATAACTTTAGTTTTATTGCTTAACTTTTATCTAGCGATATCATTTGGTCAACTGTACTTTGTACTAAGTAATATGCAAATGTTAGCATGCTAACAAGCAAAACTAGACACGGCAAGTTTATTTGTATATATTTCATATATATATTTCAGCAACAAAACAAATCAGAGTGCTTTACATAAAACATAACAGCAACATAGGAAACTATAAAAAAGTACTTTTTTAAAATAGTAAAATATAAAATAAAAACAGGTTAATTTACCCAATAGGACCATTTGTTCACCCATAATTCTAATGGGTTACAAATAATCAGGCTTCTCACCTTCCATTTTTGTGCTTTTTTTGATTTCCCATCTGTCACAACAGTTAAACCTCCTGCAATATTTCTTCTTTTTCACGATCATCACTGAATCCAGATTGTTTGCGCGACAACTTTGGTAAAAGCAGTCAAAACTGCGGAGAATAAGCTTAATTCTACTCTGCCCTGCCCATACGCACAGCGACCGAAGACAACGGAGAACTTTATTAGAGATTCAGTAAGCTGAACATGGTAAACATGATATAATATTAGCATTTAGCTCAAAGCATGGCTGTCGACCCTGATCACAACAGCATTTAAAACAGCAACATTTTGTGGCAAGTTCAATTTATTTGACGCAATTAGTGTACTCCCTTGCAGGATGAAGTTGAAATTCTTTGCGTTTAAGTATGGTGAACTTTGACCGGCAAATTTGTGCTTAGCTAGTGCTAACCTGGCTGGCTAGCGTGTTAGCAGTTCACCAGCTGCAGCCACTTCACCAAGCTTCTACAACTAAATATTTTGCAAAAACATGCAGATGAATTTCACTGTATCACTTGCTGATGCGGTCAGGCCTCAAGTTTATTAGATTTTTATATCAACATGCAACTTTTTTGCTTTCTGAACAACATTTTTTCTTCTCTTACTCTTACCCCCCTCCCCTCTTAGGCGCTTTGCTGTCTCTGACTGTAACACATCTTTCAGGCGATGGAGGAAGCCTCTCTGTCACAATGTGTTTGCTTTTCCTTCCAGGAGAGGATTGATGCGTCTCCTGTCTCTGTGACTGACAGACTACATAAACATCTAAATGCGTGGCTCAGAGCTGTCTGGCAGCCGGGCCCCCTGTGCAGGCAGAGGCTGTACTCACACTGATGTCCTGGGGGCCTGTGAGGCAAGAACGAGGCCGGGGGCTGGCACTGTTCTTATACGCCTACATCCCTGATGTAGATACACAGTGTGCAAGCTGCTATTCTGAGGAGTGCATATAATTTGGCGTGATGTTCTCATGGCATTAACTTGTAATCTTAATTAATTCACGAACATTTGGACACATTTTGTAAGCATGTGTGATGTTTCCAGCGATATATCTCACAGAAAGTGTGTAATTCCTGCTTTGTGATACCCAGAAGGAAGGAAGACAGATCCAAGCAAATTACGAAATGCAGTTAAATACTGAATTTTCTTTCATTTTCTACACTGATTTTCTCAAAATAAGGCCGTTTCAATGGTCCTTTCATTTATTCCACAGTCTCTAGTCTGTTAAGCCAGTCCCCTGTTGGTATTAGAGCAGACTTATGCCTCCATCTGCTGGTGACTATATGTACATCCATTAACTTGTGACACATAAACAGGAGGAATACTATGTCACAGAAAGTGCCAGCAACATGTAGCACTAACAATAGCACACATCCTGTGGCTCAGGAAGTCCAAACAGCTGAATTTGACTTCTTATACAGTCATTTTATGTAATTTATACCTTTTGTTTGAAATATATATCAAAATCATTATTAGGGCCTGAGCATGAAAAGTGCATATTACTAAACATGCTCAAAAACTAACAAAACATTTCACAAACGTCAGGCGGGGCAAAAAATTATGTATTTTATGGGTCTCTTGGCAAAATGGCTTGGTAGCACCCCCTACAGAGCAGCCTCCAGTCAAAGTTTTACTTAAGTGTACGAAATTTCTATGGTACATGCATCATGTCCAGATTTACAAAAATGCCTTTTGGAGCGATGTACGACACCCGACACAAAGACGGCCATTTTGGATTTACTGGTCATTTTCAGTGATTAAACACTCCGTACCATTTTGTGTGGTGTCGAAAATCAATGATTTGCCATGAAACCGGAAGTTGTCAGTTGTGCAAATCATAGACTGTATATAAGAAATGGACATAGTCATCGTGACGTCACCCGTTGGTTTGTGGACTGCCTTTTTGAAGCCTCGAGTTTGGCCAATAGGACGGCGCCATTATTTTGCAACCAGCGGCACCGGACATGACCATATTTGAGCGAGATGGTGGAGCTGACGGTCGTGTGCGGAGCTAGCTAGCTTGCTTAGCTTGGTGTATCTGTAATTCATGTTAACTGTCATTTTAACAGTCTTAAAACTAAATGTACTCGCATCGCATACTATAGTAGTACAGTACATATATAAACTGACAACTATAATAACTCATAAACAGTAAACCGTTTTATTCAACTTGGGAGTTTTCCTCGTTTGTCCTGGTCGCTGTTTACATTCCACCTCAGGCCTGTGTTAGTGAGGCGTTACTACACCTGGCCGACCAGATAACTAACGTGGAGAGAAAACATTCAGACTCCCTGCTCATTGTTCTTTCTTCAACAGAGCAAACCTCAGCCACGAACTCCCAAAGTACAGACAGCATATTAAGTGTCCCACCAGGGACACTAACACACTGGACCACTGCTACACAACATTAAAGGACGCCTATCGCTCTGTCCCCCGTGCAGCCTTGGGACTCTCTGATCACTGTCTGGTTCATCTTATCCCGACACACAGGTAAAAACTGATAGATGGACCAACGAGTCAAAGCTGGAGTTACAGGACTGCTTTGACTGCACTGACTGGAGTGTTTTTGAGTCTGCAGCCACTGACCTGGACGAACTAACTGACACTGTGACATCTTACATCAGTTTTTGTGAGGACATGTGTGTGCCAACCAAAACCTTCCGCACATACAACAACCAAAAACCCTGGTTCACAGCGAAACTCAGGCAGCTTCGTCAGACCAAGGAGGAGGCCTTCAGAAGTGGGGACAGAGTCTTGTACAACCAGGCCAGGAACACAATGACTAAAGAGATCAAAACAGCAAAGAGGTGCTATGCTGAAAAGCTAAATAACAGCTTTGCAGCCAACAACTCTGCGTCAGTGTGGAGAGGCCTGCGGCCACTCACAAACTCCAAGAGACCATCCCCCAACACTGCTGGTACTCAACGACTGGCAGACGAGCTGAATGGTTTCTACTGTAGGTTTGAAAAGCCCAGAGTCACACCTCTCCCCCACTCCAACGCATCTTCAAACAGTCACCTTCCCCCCCTGACACACACCCTCTCTGACCCCTCACCCTCCTGGCCCCGATGGTGTGTCTCCATCCTGCCTGAAAATCTGTGCGGACCAGCTGGCCCCCATCTTCACTCAGATCTTCAACAAATCACTGGAGCTGTGTGAAGTTCCCTCCTGCTTCAAACGCTCCACAGTCATCGCGGTCCCAAAAAACCCTCCATCTCTGGACTAAATGACTACAGACCTGTCGCCCTGACATCCGTAGTCATGAAGTCCTTTGAAAGACTGGTGTTGGCCCACCTGAAGGACATTACAGGCCCCCTGCTGGACCCCCTGCAGTTTGCCTACAGGGCTAACAGGTCAGTGGATGATGCTGTCAACTTGGGTCTGCATCACATCCTGCAACACTGGACTTCAGCTCGGCGTTCAACACCATCATCCCGAACATCCTCAGCACCAAACCCACCCAGCTAACTGTGCCAGCCTCCACCTGTCAGTGGATCACAGACTTCCTGACTGACAGGAGTCAGCAGGTCAAACTCCTGAAGTTTGCTGACGACACAACGGTCATCGGTCTCATCCGGGACGGTGACGAGTCGGCCTATAGGCGGGAGGTTGATCAGCTGGCTTTCTGGTGCGTCCAGAACAACCTGGAGCTTAACATGGTCAAAACTGTGGAGATGATCATGGACTTCAGGAGGAGCCCCCCCGACTCTGCCCCCCATCACCATACTCAACAGCCCTGTGTCTGCTGTGGAAACCTTCAGGTTTCTGGGATCCACTATTTCCCAGGACCTGAAGTGGGAGCCCAACACTGACACCATCATCAAGAAGGCCCAGCAGAGGATGTACTTCCTGCGTCAGCTCAGGAAGCTCAACCTGCCTAAGGAGCTGCTGATCCAGTTCTACACAGCCATCATCCAGCCTGTCCTCTGCACATCCATCACTGTCTGGTTTGGTCAAGGACAGACTACAACGGACAGTCAGGACTGCAGAAAAGATCATCGGTGCCAGCTCTGCCTCCAATCAGCCACCTGTTTACTGGCTAACACTTATTATTTATTCACCATTCTCTATTTCAGTGCTGTTCATACTGTTATATTGTCACATTGTAGATACCTTATACCAAATCCACCTACCTCAAGTCATTACTCCTGCACAAAATACTATATAAATACTTATTTATTCCAGCATCCTTTGCACCAAACTTCATTGAACTGTGTACATGTATGCATGTATATGTACCTGTACACCTCCATCCACCTCTGACATGTTCATACTCCTGCATCCTTTGCACTCTGCTCACTGCACTAGTTGTCAATATGTCTATATTGTTTTTGTTCATATTTGTGTTGTCTACACTGAAGTCTGTCTGATTTTATTTTATTTTTATTATTGTGATTTTGTATTTTTGTATGAGTAAGCACATCGTGAGCAATGTACAATCCAGAGTCAAATTCCTCGTATGTGTACACATACCTGGCAATAAAGCTGATTCTGATTCTGATATGACTATGTCTATTTTCCATTTCATTATAAAACAATGTTTGACATTAATTGGTTGTGGTAACTGACCATCAACATCACACACCACTGAATACTATATGCATGTAGCTGTTGTTATATTTAAAGGATTTCAAGGGTTTCACATAATGTCTTTTCAATATTTGTTTAATTTACTGGATGGGTTGCAGATCATGGGCAGTATTTTTGCAAGAACTTACAAGAAGCCCTGTGTTGTGAGAACGAGATAAATGTGAAGAAAAGGACACTGGAAGCAGCTGGTTCTGGTTCTTAGGGGGCCTTCATAGATACCGTCTGACTGCCTGACACATATACAAGCCATATAGTAAAATGATTCGCCTGTGCTTTAACTTTGATGGCCTGTGTTTTAAGACTTTTAATTGTTGACTGCTTAGCTCAGACTGAAAAAGTACAAAATTAAAGTAAGAAAGATGTTTTGTCTGATATACCGTTTTATATATTTTAATGTGTCTCTGCAGTCTCTTGCGCGCTTACCTTTGGTCGGCCTCCAGAGACCTGTGGTTGTACATGATCATATTTCAGATTAGACACTGATGTCCAGTAAAGAGGAAGTGAAAGTCCGCTCTTGCTGGCAACTCGACCCTTTAGACAAATAAAAAATGTCTCCCTGACGTCAGATGTGTATCTCTTGCTCACGTGAAGGGAGGCGTGAAAAGAGGTGTGAAATTAAGAGGAAGGTCAAGAGTTTTCATCTTTTAAATCTATATTATTTTTGAGTTTATAATATTCTTTAATACATTTTAGAACTTGTTTTTTTGAGATAGCATTCTCGACATGTATCCCCTGATGATGTCAAAATAATTGTTTTGATCAGCAAAGAAGGCACTATTTGCTAATGAGATATCAACAGTTGTGAAGAGATAAGCACCCTCATTTGCTCTCATTTTTAAAGTCAGAAAGAAATGAGAAGAGTAGAATGAGTGTTGACATGAATTGATTTAATGTAGTCTGCATTTGGAGTGATGCATTTAAAATGGATTTTCATTTGTGCATGCATTTAAGATTAGGGTGAATTGCACTCATGTGGGACATTTTCTGTTTTTCAGAATTCTGTGGCATATTGTGATGTGAAGCCAATGTATTAAATCAACACCCAATACCATTTTAAAAAACCCCAGGATGTTTCCCAATCAAATTAAAAGAGAAAATTCAGATAACACATTCCTAAAGGAAATGACAGACATATTGGTGCTCTTAGTGCAAATTCCTGGCTTTAATGGTTTTTAAATTCAGAGCTAGTTTTTTCATCTTAAGGCACCTACTCTCTTCACACACACAACTATAAAAAGCCTTCAAACTGCCATCTTTCAAAGAATAACAATTTCCCATGACCTTAAACATGTAGTACAGCATTCTAAATGTGCACAAGACCACTAAAAACCTGTCCCACAAATCATGCCCCACTACACTTTTTTGAGTGACTGAAGTACTTTACAACTGTAAACTGTGTACAACATTATGTTAATCCTACTGTCCCACTTTTTGAAACCACATTTCCTAAAGTGGGACACTTTAACAAAAATAAAAAATATATAGTTTAAACATAAGTTATACTATTTTTGATGGACAAACAATTTATAAGCACAATGGGCCAAAAAAATTAAATGAAGTTATATTCCTTGATATCAAGTTTGTCAAAACTCTGTCACTGACAATTGGGTGGTCTTTACACAAATTGCCTCCTGTTTGATTGCTCCACCCTCATAAGTGACTGATGTGAGTTTGATCACAGCTTGGGCAAACCCAATAGATTCACTGGCATGCATGTATTAATGGGGGATCTACAAACACACATTAGTCAGTGTCCCACTTTAGGGCAATCCGACCTATGTAAGAGAAGGAATGTTCATTTATTTTGTTTGAGAAGTGTGGCCTACCATATCTTACCTTTATGCATTTAAAGGATTATCCTAACATCAGTTATAGAGACCTGCATGATATGTTTTATTACCATATTTAGAGAAACATTTGTGAACTGAGGTAAAGGGGTATTGCAACTACTGGACAGAAGGACCATCTACCCAGAAAACTGGAAAAGTAATGTAAAAACCAATCAATATGATGATCAAGTCCTGATAGCCAATGATTGTTTGAGAAAAGGGTGGGGTCCTCCCTGTCTATTTCTTTATTTAAGTTGCTGACCCTAGAGCTCTGGGCGAACTTTTTGGGGCTTATTGAAAATGAATAAGTTTCTCTTTGGGTGGACGCCTTTAGAAAACTTCTTCTGGACTGGTAAGTTAGTATTTACTTACTCTAACATCCACACTAGCTACACTAACACACCTCATTACAGATAACCAGCAAACTGGCCCTTTAAGGAGCTCATTCCAGGTTATGTGTTCAGTGCCCTACTCTCTGGAATCTAAAGCGAGAGAGGAAGAAGGGCTTGACTAGGAAACTTTTGAATCTGGAATAAGAAATTCCATACAGACATACAGGCCATTACCTAGTGTTGAAACTAGCTTGTTATCAGAGGTCGCCCTTTTTCCTAAGTGGTATCAGAATTTATAATGGAGATGGAGATAGTGACCCGAGAGAGAGGGGTTCCTTGAGGTGGGTCTCTTGTTGCTACACCTGCCTGGTGCTTCTGTTTAAGCATTTTCTTGCATTAGATCTCACCAACAGTGAGTCAGGCTGACAGCTTCACACATACGCCTACAAAGCTGGCCACAAAAGTTCACTTCCTCATTCACAGAAGTCGAAATTGGTTGGTGTCTACAAATACATGCACATTACACTACTGTGCACTTACTTACTGGAAATTATCATAGACATGCTGGTAAAAGTAGACTGCTGTACTTTGACTGACTCTTTGCTCCAGGTTTAAATGATCGGTTGTGTTCAAATGTTCACAAGACAAGAGGAGGTTTAAAATAGAATTGTTTTTGGATTTTTTTGCAGAGACTAAAACAGCATAGATCCCCATCCAGACTAAAGCAGCAACATTTACAGAGGCCAGCTGAGCAGGTATGAAAACTTCCTCATTGCCAACTGAATTAAAATGTTTTACTATATTATTATATCCAACGAAGGTTGAGGTCAAGATCCTGTTAGCTAGGATCGTCGATACTGCTGGTTCGTTAATGTTCCTGGCTGTGGTAACGACAGTCGTTATGGTCTTTAGGACTACTCGAGGCCAAGACTGAACGACCATCGTTGGCATCTTCACCTGAGGCCAATAGGTTACGTTTGTTGAGTTTCCTGGGAAGTGATGAAAGGACAGCATTGTAAGTGGGGGATAAGTGGTGGTGTAGACGCCCTCCTCTGTTCAGCGACTGCTTCTCAACCCGGGTGCAGATGGCTTCCTTGACACCTCTTTCAAACCATCCATCTTCTCTATCTAAAATGTGCACCTGGCGATCCTCAAACGAGTGTCCTTTGTCCTTCAGATGTAAAGAAACTGCAGAGTCTTGACTTGAGGAGTTGGCCCTTCTGTGTTGAGCCATGCGTTTGTGTAGTGGTTGTTTAGTCTCCCCAACATACAGGTCTGTGCATTCCTCACTGCATTGGACCGCATACACTAGATTGCTTTTCTTGCGTTTGGGGGTGTAGTTGCAGATTGACGGACACACGAGTATAAATGCCTGGCTAGACCCTAGACAGGAGTATAAATCAAGCTTTAGTGTGTTCTTGGGTTTAAAAAATAGGGGTGTTGTGTATGTTGAAAATCCTCCTGAGTTTCTCTGATATTCCAGACACATATGGAATCAATGTTGTTGCGTTTGACCTTCTTCTCCTCATCCACGGTAGTGTTGGTCTTCTTCTTGGATTTTGTGACGGTTTTCACAAAGGTCCATTTAGGGTATCCACAGGCTGTAAGTGCCCCCTTCAGGTGGTTCTGTTCCTTCTGTCTGGCTTGTGCACTTGTTGGTATGTTGTCCGCTCTGTGGTGCAACGTTCTGATGATCCCTAACTTGTGTTCCAAGTATAAAATCCTAGAAATCTTACAATTAAGTTAATTACAATTAAGTTCAACAAAAGGTTAAGTAAATCAATTCTAAAACATTCAAACAATTTCCATTTGAACTTTGTGACAAATTCAACCTTCCTTTTTTATGTTTGAGATTGTATTGAATGCCTCATTTTTAATTTTGTCAAATTTGATATTCACAATGATTTGCATATTGGAAAAGCCCAATGTCTGTGCATATAATATGAAAATGATATCATCTTTAAAAAAATCAAGCCAGTGTGGCAATACTTAATTTACCAGATACTTTCATTTTGCACTTGGTGGGTATTCACTTCACATGCAGCATTTGACCAATTACTTCTTGGTGTTGAATATTGTTTTTGAGTAATAACGTATTAAAATGGTCCAAAACTTTCATTCTGTCTCTTACTCTAGACAACATGAATGTCGTTCTCCTGATCACCATTACTTTCACTCTCATCCTTGTTCATGGGTCCCCCAAGAAAGTGGCTCACAATCAACATCCTTGTGAGAGAAAGAACCAAAACAATGCATACAATAAATTTGTTTGGAAACACATCCTTAAGAAGACCTTTGACAAATCATCAACGTCTGAATGGGAAAAGTAAGTTAAATGCATTGTTATTCTAACTCCATTTTTTGTCCATGTCCAGGTATGTGGACGTCATGCAACAGTGGAGGTATGATTATATTAAATCTGAGTTCTGTAACCAGGCGGTATATCTATTATATTTTTTCACAGATGTGATGATCGTTTTATATTATAATAAAACAAATATCTGAAAATAAATAACACTGGGAAAGTACACACTAGAACATTAAATAGCAACTTTTGACTGCTTTGTGGGAGTATTATACTCACGTACTGTAAATATATCAGTTTTAACTAATCTGTTAAATATTATTTGTTGACTGAAGATGATTCACCTGCATAATGAGTTATTTTACAAGCAGTGAATATTTTCAATTATTTACCCACATACTGGGTTTCCGCATGAATGTAACTACAGTTTCAAATTCCACTGTGAGTGTTTGTCCTCTCTTTGTTCCTAAAATATGTTTTATTGTTAGTTATTTCAATATTTGAGCTTAAATACATAGCATAACATGACATAAAAACATAATATTCCATATTGTCAGGTGTAGTATTTTACGCCTTTGTGGCATGGTGTCCACATACAGTACGTGGACAGTTAAATAATTAAAAAATAAAACAGAGGTTTATAAAATATGTAAATGGTTTTTAAATTTTAGCACAAATTTGAGTAATAAGAGGAATCTCTAAAAAAAAAATCTAGATTTTTTTTAAAATAATTTACGCATGAAAGGGTTTAAGTCAATGAATTTATTGTTCACCATGGCGATAATACATTAGAGTAATGTGGACTTTTAAAGTCTTTTTTTAATTCAGTTTCCAATGTGTCAGCTGAGTGACCAAATTCATCACAGCAGAATGAGAACCTAACGACTGTTTTGTTATCGATTTGCTAGTATTTATTAGCATCACACTACTTTTTTATTCACATTGTTAAAGGCTATGCAGTGAAACATTGGATCTCATTACACAGGTACCTACGAATGAAGCACCTCTGCAAAAGACGTCGCCAGACCTTCTTCATGAAATCGGATGAGAAAAACGTTAAGAAGATCTGCAACGGCCATGGCGTTATTAATAATGAACACGACAACTTATGCACAAGTGACTCAAAGATGTTGGTATATTATCTCAATGTCACCTCGAACTGTAAAATTCTAAGTAAAGAAGAATTCAGGAAATATGTGGTTGTGGCTTGTGATAAAGTTGATAACGACTGCCTTCCTGTCCATTTTGAAATGTTCACCAACAAAAGGCCAAACGGAGTCAGACCCTGTGGGCCACAAGATATTTTATTCTAGTCGTCAAGCTCATTATTGGCCAGAAATCTAAAACCTCTGTCAAGCTTAGCTAAATGAAGCCTTCTTCTGTTGTAAAGCTTTGTTCCACACGTGACGTACTTGGACATAACATACAGTTACCGGCTACTCTCTAGCGCCACAAAGGCGCGTCACTCCCCGACACGCTTGCAGCTTTAATTTATAACTGTATCATCTACTTCTACAGTTTATCTGCTCATTTTGTTTAATCAATTGTGTATAATTTTTAAGCGTGATGTGTTAATGATTTTGCAGTGTAATTTTTAACTATAGTATAATGTATTTTATTGTATTATATCAGTTTATTATTTCAGGATGCCTAATAACATCAGGCAAAGCGACTGCTGAAACTGAAACTAGCCTGTAGCTAACTCGGGTACATTAGATTTGTTCTGAATGTACATTGTCATTTTTCAAATAAACAATAAAATAAAATAATTTATATGGCATTTTATATGTACAGGTGCATCTCAGAAAATTAGAATATCGTGGAAAAGTTATTTTATTTAAGTTTGATTTATTCAAAATGTGACACTGTCATATACTCTAGATTCATTGCACATAAAGTGAAATATTTCAGGCCTTTTTTTTGTTTGAATCTTGATAACTTCGGCTTATAGCTTATGGAAATCAGAGTTTTATTACAGAAAGTGTATGAAAAACATTACCAAAACAGTCATACATTCTGTCATTGTCTTACTTATGGATGAAATTATAGCGAAAATAAATTATTCCCCTTTTTGCTGGGGTTCCCCCTGGAGCCCCCTCAAGGTCCCCTAGGGGAACCTGGACCCCACTTTGGGAACCAGTAGTCTACAGCGTCTCAGTGAGGCACATTGGTTGAGCTAAATGCTAATGTCAGCATGCTCACAATAGTAATGCTAACATGATGGTGTTTAGTAGGTTTAATGTTACCATGTTCATCATCTTAGTTTAGCATGTTACTAATATTTGCTAATTAGCACTCCTAACTAAGTACAGCTGAGGCTGATGGGAATGTCATTAATTTTGAAGCTGTTTGGTCATAAACCAAAGTATTGGGCAATTAAAAATGTGACCTGATGATGGTGCCAGAGGAAAAGAATTCATCCTGAGGGTGAATATGAGTGTATGCACCTAATTTAATGATGATCCATCTATTCACAGTCTATAAATATTTAAGTCTTCACTAAAGTGCCTAAAAATGTAGAATAAAATCAATCCAAGACATTTATTATTTAGTGTATTTTAGAGCCAGAATTATTTACCTTTGAAACTAAAGAGACATTTTATCCATTAAATGTGTTTTATTTTCTTTTAGCTTACATAGCAAAAAAAACAGGACACAATTCTGTTGTTAAAAGTTTTAACACATCAACATGTTTTTACATCTTCAGGAAAAGTTAGGAAATAGCATGGAGTGAATTCCCATAGAAACCGGCACATTTACCTGTTGTGAGGAAAGACATATTTTAAGAACACTTTATCAAACTGATTACAAAAGCACTGATTTTGTTTTGAATGCTTATTGTTATTTTTTTTGCAATTCCTACTGGTTGTATGATGTGTCTTGAGTAAAAATGTTTAGGTTACATGTTTTAAAAATAGATTATTTTTCCAAAAATAAACATCCTTTTTTGTTGTTGTTATTTTACTTGCATACCTTTACCTTGCATAATATAACATGGATATATGGGTAAGTCACATACTGTCACTGAGTCAATATCACACATGTCATGACAAACTGTCCCAGAGAGGGTCTCGGACGAGAGTTTCTTTAACCAAATCCTGTTGTCCTCCTGGTTTTAAACTTTCCTTGGATAACTCTACCTGGATGGCCCAAAGAGGCAGGAGCATCTCAAAACATCTGAATAACGTGGAAATGTTCATTTCTCCTCATAATTGTAATACAAAAGTCAAACTTTCAAATTTTAAGATTCATTACACATAAAGTGAAATATTTCAAGCCTCTTTTGTCTTTAAATCTTTGTGATTAGGATAGTGGCCTGGTCAGCAAACCAGCTCCTTGTGGTTTTGGCCCTGTGGGCAGCCAAGTCCTGCTGGAACAGGAAATCAGCATCTCCAAAAAGCTATTCAGCAGATGGACACCTGAAGTACTAAATTATCCTGGTAGACGCTGCATTGTCCCTGGACTTGATAAAACACAGTGGATCAACTGCAGCAGATGACATGGCACCTCAAATCATCACTGAGTGTGGAAACTTCACACTGGACTTCAAGCAACGTGGATTCTGTGATTCCTCTCCACTCGTCCTCCAGACTCTGGGACCTTGATTTCCAAATGAAATGTAAAATTTATTTTCACTTGAAAAAAGAAGACGACTTTGGACCACTGAGCAACAGTCCAGTTCTTTTTTCTCCTGAGCCCAAGACGCTTCTGACGTGGTCTGTGGTTCAGGAGGCTGGTTCTGGTTCACTAGGAATGTGACACTTGTAGCTCATTACCTGGACCCATCTGTGCCTGGTGACTCCTGATGCGCTGACTCTAGCCTCAGTTCACTCCTTGTTCCTGAATGACCTTTGCATGACAGTCCTCTCAAGGCTGTTACTTGTGCACCTTTCCCTACCACACTTTAACCTTCCAGTTTTATTGTTCTTTCCATAAATATGCTTTGAACCAGCACTCTGCAAACAGCCGGCCCTTTCAGCAATGACATGAAGGGTGTCAATGAGTGTCTTATGGACAAACTGTCAAGTCAGAAGTCTTCTCTATGATTGTGATTGTGTGTACTGAACCAGACAGAGAGATTAAAGGCTCAGGAAACCTTTGCAGGTGTTTTGAGTTAATTAGCTGATTAGTGCTCTTCTCAGGTCGACATTTCTGCGTTTCTGTGTAAATTCTTTATTCTAAAATTCTAATATTTTGAGATTTGGAGTTTTGCTCTCCATGAGCCGAAATCATCAAGATTAAAACAAATAAAAAGGCTTGAAATATTTCACTTTAATGAATCTAGAATATACAAAGGTTTCATGAAAAATTTATTTTTCCACGATATTCAAATTGTTGAAGATGCACCTGTATTGCACGTGTTAACACTGGTTACTGTGTCATAAGGAGGACACTGTCTTTGTGTGCTTAGGTTGGGTTGAGTCCGACTTGTTATGACCTCCTTTCTCTGCCGCGCTCATTTTCTCACAGTGCTCCGGCTGACCGCTCTGCTGGTGGCCAAATTCAAAGCTAATCCTGAGCTCTCCCATCTGACAGCGAGGGAGGACGCCCGGGATCCACTCGATCACAAACGGACTGGCCTCCTTCTGATCCGCTGAGCCTGGTCCTGCCGAGACACAGACGGGTGACAAATTAAAGGAAAAACCAACATAATACAGGATATCAATATGGAGTCAAGCCACCACAATGCTCCATAACAGCTTCAGGGCTCCTTGCCAAGTCTCTGGAAGTCTACTGGAGATATGAACACCATTCCTCTACAATACATTCCCTCATTTATATAGACACACACACACACACTCACACACGTGCTGGTCATATAATTAGAATATCATCAAAAAGTTGATTTATTTCAGTAATTCCATTCAAAAAGTGAAACTTGGATATTATATTCATTCATTACACACAGACTGATATATTTCAAATGTTTATTTCATTTAATTGTGATGATTAAAACTGACAACTAATGAAAATCCCAAATTCAGTATCTCTGAAAATTACGATATTACTTAAGATCAATACAAAAAAAAGGATTTTTAGAAAAGTTGGCCAACTGAAAAGTATGAACATGAAAAGTATGAGCATGTACAGCCCTCAATACTTAGTTGGGGCTCCTTTTGCCTGAATTACTTGCAGCAATGCAGCGTGGCATGGAGTCGATCAGTCTGTGGCACTGCTCAGGTGTTATGAGAGCCCAGGTTGCTCTGATAGTGGCCTTCAGCTCTTCTGCATTGTTGGGTCTGGCGTATCACATCTTCCTCTTCACAATACCCCATAGATTTTCTATAGGGTTAAGGTCAGGCCAGTTTGCTGGCCAATTAAGAACATGGATACCATGGTCCTTAAACCAGGTACTGGTGGCTTTGGCACTGTGTGCAGGTGCCAAGTCCTGTTGGAAAATGAAATCTGCATCTCCATAAAGTTGGTCAGCAGCAGGAAGCATGAAGTGCTCTAAAACTTCCTGGTAGACGGCTGCGTTGACCTTGGACCTCAGAAAACACAGTGGACCAACAGCA
>NC_060162.1:5663325-5672007 GCF_021292245.1 Micropterus dolomieu | reverse complement strand
GATAGATTATCACTAAGATTGTTTATATAAATTGAAAACAATATGGGCCCAAGTACTGAGCCTTGAGGAACCCCCTTGGAAAAGGGAGAGCAAGAGCCAACAATCTGAACACTTTGGGCTCTACCTGACAGATAATTTGCAAACAAATCTACCGAATGCTTAGACAGGCCAATGCTCAGTAGTCTATTTACTAGAATGCAGTGATCAACTGTCTTAAAAGCTTTTGAAAGATCTATGAACAGTGCAGCGCACATTTTTTTGTTTTCCAGTGCTGTGTTTTTTCCTAAAACCAGATTGAAAGGGGGATAAGACATCATTTGAATTTAAAAATTCCTTTAGCTGCTCACCAACCAAGCGTTCAAGGAGCTTGGCTAAAACACACAGCTGTTGTTTAAAATAGAGGGATCGCCCCCTTTTAGTAGGGGTGTAACATGGGCTGACCTCCATACTTTGGGGATGTCATTTTCAATAAATGTTAGATTAAAGATAATTTTAGGTATTTTTTTATTTTTACTTTTTTGTGCCTAATTCCTGAAGAGCTCTATGGACTTTGGAAACTGATTGAGGAGAAAGATAAAATAGTTTGTCAGGAGGTAAGCATGGGTCAGAGGGGTGCTCCTGCGCACTGAGACCAGAAGAAGCAAGGCATGAGGATTCAAATAAGGATCCTGAAGAAATAAAGTGCTCATTAAAGCAAGCTGACATTGTTGGTTTATCAGTCACCTTGCCGGAATCAATCATAACATGAGGGGGTAGTTCACTACAACTAATGTTTCCAAAGGAGGATTTTGAATTTGTTTGTTTTTCGTAGTTTCACTAAGGAAATACTCTGATTTTGACTTTTTAATGACAGATGTAAGCCTATTTCTTAGTTGCCGAAAGTAGACCCAATCAGCATCAGTCTTTGATTTCCTGGCCCTTGTTTAGAAGGAAGATAAAAAGAAAAACATTGAAACCAATCATGTAGACCAAGTAACTTAATAAGATCAGATAAATATAAAGTTCTGTAGTCACCAATCATCTGTGGATTCCAGATGAGTTTGATGTCCATAGGGCCAAAATCCCAGATGGTGCCCAGATATTTCTGGGAATGTGGGGAAAGCATTTCTGTGGGTCACCTCGCTGGTAATAGTCAAAGATAAAATGATAAAAGCACCATGTTAAGTCTTTGCTGCGAGCAGAACCAAGGAAAAACGTAGAAGGTTACTCCAGTTTATTGAAGGAATCAATCCAAGCCTAGCACAGAGACGGGACACCCTCCCACAGGGAAGCCGGTGAATCGGCCCTGATGAGTGACCACACTACTGGAGACCAGCGATGGGCAAAAACAGTCGTCTGGAGAAATAGAGTCCCCCAGGCAACTTCCCGCCAAGCAAAGCGTCCAAAATTATACACCCACAGGCCTACCAAGGATTCACCCGCGCCTACAGGAAAACTCAGACGATTCGGATTCCAACAGCGGATGAGCCGGCATAAAGCGATAAATTCACGTTCGGGAGAACAGCGTTACAACCTAAAAATACCTACACAACCAGGCCGGCTTGTGAAGTCGTCAGTCACTCAATATGTCATTCACACCGACAGATACGAGACAGACACGAGAGACACAGTACGAACAAGCTGCCATCTTGGAGGTGACGAGTCAGTCAGTAGTCCGGTCAGTAGTGGTCTGCAGGTCAGCAGTGGTCTACATGTTCGTAGTGGTCTGCAGGTCAGCAGTGGTCTACATGTTCGTAGTGGTCTGCAGGTCAGCAGTGGTCTACATGTTCGTAGTGGTTTGCAGGTCAGTAGTGGTCTTCAGGTCAGCAGTGGTCTACCTGTTAGTAGTGGTCTGCAGGTCAGCAGTGGTCTATAGGTCTTTAGTTGTCTGCAGGTCTGTAGTGGTCTGCAGGTCAGCAGTGGTCTACAGGTCTTTAGTTGTCTGCAGGTCAGGAGTAGTCTGCAGGTCAGCAGTGGCCTGCAGGTTTGTAGTGGTCTACAGGTCTGCAGTGGTCCACAGGTCTGCAGTGGTCTGCAGGTCAGCAGTGGTCTACAGGTCTGTAGTGGTCTACAGGTGTGCAGTGGTCTGCAGGTCAGCAGTGGTCTACATGTTCGTAGTGGTCTGCAGGTCAGCAGTGGTCTACCTGTTAGTAGTGGTCTGCAGGTCAGCAGTGGTCTATAGGTCTGTAGTGGTCTACAGGTCTGCAGTGGTCCACAGGTCTGTGGTGGTCTGCAGGTCAGCAGTGGTCCACAGGTCTGTAGTGGTCTGCAGGTCAGCAGTGGTCTACATGTTTAATTTACACAATCCATATGTGCAGGTGGTGAAGTCGAGGTGAGAATACAGTTCCCCTTCGAGGGAACTCGAACTGCGTCGGTGACGACACTATGGGAACGCCCCTAGGCGTGGCAGGGCTGAACTATGAATGAAACTACTCCAATCCTATTGGTCTTACTAGAACGGTAGTGTGTGATGGCGTAACCGGAGGGAGTATATAAGCACGCCGGCACATAAGACACATTAGCTTCTTTCTATTCAGCAGGCACTCTGGCTATGTTTGGAAGCTCCATTTTCCTACCTGACATCGAGACGAAACAGCAGAAGATCATGTCGAAGCGATTCCGACAGTGTGTCTTTCCATGTGAGCGTTTCATCACAGAAGGTGATACCCATGGGATGTGCGTCTCATGCCTGGGGATGTCGCATGCTCAGGCGGCTCTCGAGGGGGCTGCCTGCGACCATTGCGAAGCCCTGCCCCTGAGGGTGCTGAGGTCTCGAGCGGCTCTCTTCCTAGAGGATGGTCGGATGCACTCCCCTCGTGGCACAGGCCCCGCGGTCGCTGAGGCGTCGCGGCGGCTCCGATCCTGGGGATCACAACGCGAGATCGCCGAGGGTGCCGGAACGGCTGAGGCCTTTTTCCGGTCCTCGTCCGCGGAATCCTCCTCCCCTCGTCCCCGATCGGGAGCCCGTTTCACGGTTTCTCCCACTCGAGGGGCGAGTCTGGAAAGGCTGACACGATCTGGCTCTGAGGAGCTAGATGTGCTTAGCATAGAGGAAACGGAACGTCATCAGCCCTCGCCAGGGTACGAGGAGTTGTTGGAAGTGGTGACGCGGGAGGCGGTGCAGCAGCCATCGGCAGGCAGCAAACTAGATGAGCGGTTTCTGCAACACCGAGCGCCACCCCCGCGTCGGCCCCTACCATTTTTTCACAACGAGTTGTGTAGATCATGGAATAAACCCTTCTCTGCGCGGCTGTCTACGTCCCCCCGGCTGGACTACGGAAACGTGACGGGAATCAGACAGCACGGCTACGGAGCGATGCCACGAGTGGAGGAGGCACTGGCTAGCTACCTCTCTCCCAACCTCGCCTCATCCCTCCAGATGCCGGCGCTCCCCACCAAGCCGTGTCGGATGACGTCCGATTTGGTGGGCAAGGCCTACATGGCAGCGGGTCGAGCTGGTGCCAGCCTACATACGATGGCTGTCTTGAAGGCATACCAGGCCGATCTCCTTCGGGACTGTGACGTAGGGGGAGGTCCCTCTGAGGAGGACCTGACGGAGCTCCGTAGAGCGACGGACTTGGCTCTCCGTGTGACCAAGGAAACAGCCCGTTCCATCGGCCGATCCATGGCGGCTTTGGTGGCTACGGAGCGCCATCTGTGGCTCAACCTATCAGGCATCCAGGGGAAGGAGAGGGCTTTTCTCCTGGATGCGCCCCTCTCGCCTTCTGGCATGTTTGGCGAAGCAGTGGATGCTGTCGTCAACAGGTTCCAGCACGGCAAAACTCAGGGAGAGGCATTTGAGCGATATCTCCCCCGCCGGTCAAACTCCAGGACCGCGACGGCTCAGGAAAGGCGGACTCAGCCTTCATCCAGCACCTACCGCCACAGCCAGAAGCAGAGCGTCGCTTCGCGGGATCCCCCTCAACCAACCTGGGACGCAAGACGGCGATCTCGCCCACAGCCCCCCGGGAAGACGGATCTGAGGACCGTTATTCAGTCTCGGCGGGCCCGGGGGAAGAGGTCCTGAGACCTCGAGGAGGAGAAGCCGGCTTTTACAGCCGATACTTCCTGGTCCCCAAGAAGGATGGAGGATTGCGTCCGATTTTGGAGTTGCCATCCCTGAACCAATCTCTGAGGAGATTCAGGTTCAGGATGCTTACCATCCCAGCCATCATCAGTCACATCCAATCCGAGGATTGGTTTGTCACGATAGATCTACAAGACGCTTATTTCCACATCTCCATCCATCCCTCTCACAGGAAGTTCCTGAGGTTCGCCTTCGGGGGCATGGCTTACCAGTATCGGGTTCTTCCGTTCGGCCTAGCACTATCTCCCCGCACGTTCACCAAATGCATGGATGCAGCTCGGGCTCCGTTGAGGCTCCAGGGCATCCGCATACTGAACTACATCGACTACTGGCTCGTCCTGGCCCAGTCTCGAGAGTTAGCGGTTCAGTATCGAGATGTCGTTCTCGCCCACCTTCAGCGTTTGGGGCTGCGGCTCAACGCGAAGAAGAGCGTGCTGACACCCGCCCAATGGACTGCGTTTCTAGGGGTGGTATGGGACTCAACGACGATGCGGGCCCACCTGTCTCCCGCACGCATCGAGTCCATTTTATCCTCAGTGACCAAAGTGCAGTTAGGCCGCGCCATCACTGTGAAACACTTTCAGAGGGTGTTGGGTCTTCTGGCAGCAGCGTCCAGTATAATACCTTCCGGACTACTGCACATGAGAGCCCTGCAGTGGTGGCTAAAATCCAAGGGATTCTCCCCGAGGGGAAATCCGCTCCGTCTGATACGGGTTACGAGCGGATGCCTTCGTTCCCTATCCGTATGGGGGAAGCCTTGGTTCCTGTCCCAAGGTCTTGTGTTGGGAGCAATCTGTCGCCGAATAATTATTTCAACAGACGCCTCACTCACGGGATGGGGCGCGGTCATGGACGACCGCTTCGCGAGAGGCTCCTGGGAGGAGCATCATTTCTCTTGACACATAAATTGCCTGGAAATGTTGGCGGTTTTCAGAGCTCTGAGGAGTTTTCTGCCCGCTCTCCGCAGTCGCCACGTCCTTGTCAGGACCGACAATACGGCGGTGGTGGCCTATTTGAATCACCAGGGGGGTCTGCGCTCGCGCCCATTATGCAAACTGGCACATCGGATCCTCCTGTGGTCCCAGGAGAGACTGCTGTCCCTCAGAGCGATGTACATCCCTGGGACCCAGAATCAAGGAGCAGACCTGCTGTCGAGACAGGGGTTGAGGCCCGGGGAATGGAGACTCCACCCCGAGGTGGTGGAGTTATTATGCGAAGAGTTCGGCCCATAGACGTGGACTTGTTTGCGTCCCGAGAGACGGCACACTGTCCCCTGTGGTTCTCCCTATCACCCCCAGCCCCGCTAGGGCTGGATGCCATGGTACAGAAGTGGCCAAGGCCGCGTCTGTATGCATTTCCCCCAGTCGCTCTGCTCCCGGGGGTTCTGGAGCGAGTCCGCCAGGACGGCGTCAGCCTACTACTAGTAGCCCCGTTTTGGCCGGCACGAGAGTGGTTCTCGGATTTAATATCGCTCCTCGAGGGCCCGCCCTGGCAGGTCCCTCTGAGGAAAGACCTGCTGTCCCAGGCGGAGGGCCAGATCTTTTACCCGCACCCCGCCCTGTGGCAGCTATGGGTCTGGCCCCTGAGGGGGCGCAGTTCTTAGAGGCTGGTCTGACGACAGGAGCAGTCGAAACGCTGCTCAGCTCCAGATTCCCGTCCACGAGAAGGATGTACGGCCTAAAGTGGAATGTGTTCACCACCTGGTGCAGAGAACGGGCGGTGGACCCAGTTACCTGCTTGGTAATTGTGATACTGGAGTTCCTCCAGCACCGTTTCTCCGCTGGCCTCTCCCCGTACACGCTCAAAGTATATGTGGCTGCCATTGCAGCATTCCACGCCCTCTGAGTGATGGGCCCTTGGGGAGGCTTCCGCTGGTCGTGCGCTTCCTCCGTGGAGCCCGGAGGATGAGACCCGTGACTCGTTCCAGGGTTCCCACCTGGGACCTGGCAGTGGTTCTCGAAGCACTGGCTGAGGCCCCCTTCGAACCCCTGGAGTCGGCTGAGGCCAAGCAGCTGACCCTTAAAATGACCTTTCTCCTCGCTATCACCTCTCTGAGGAGAGTGGGGGATCTCCAGGCACTGTCGGTGTCTCCCCCATGCCTGGAGTTTGCCCCGGGGAGGGTCAGGGCCATCCTGCACCCTTGTCCAGGTTATGTCCCTAAGGTTCCGGCCAGAGTGGCAGGGTCCACGGTGCTGCAGGCGTTTCATCCCCCACCTCATGTGACGGCGGAGGACGGGAGACTTCATCTCCTCTGCCCTGTCAGAGCACTGAGTATTTACACTCTGAGGTCTTCCCGGTGGAGGAAAGCAGACCAGTTGCTGGTGTGTTTCGGGTCCCCCAAGGCTGGGCTCCCTGCTTCTAAACACACCATCAGCAACTGGATCGTTCAGACTATTTCCCTGGCCTATCAGGTGCGCAGTTTGCCTTCACCTATGGCCGTAAGGGCGCACTCTACTCGAGGCATGGCGGCTTCTAGGGCCCTCCTTGCAGGGCCGTCACTCCAGGATTTTTGTGATGCGGCTGGCTGGGCCACCCCTCACACTTTTATCTGGTTTTACAGTCTGGACCTGCCTTCTGCACCCGGCACCCGTGCGCTCTCCTCCTAGTCGTGCCGTCAGGTTCTGCACGCTGGGGGCAGGCGGGGTTTTGGTGCGGCCTAAGTGGGTATCTCGTTCCCATAGTGTCGTCACTATACATACGTAACCCTAGACGTTCCCCTTCGAGGGAACTCGAACTGCGTCGGTCCACCACACCTCACCCCGCCTGGAGTGCCTTGCTTCATAGAAAGGGGCTAATGTGTCTTATGTGCCGGCGTGCTTATATACCCCCTCCGGTTACGCCGTCACACACTACCGTTCTAGTAACACCAATAGGATTGGAGTAGTTTCATTCATAGTTCAGCCCTGCCACGCCCAGGGGCGTTCCCATAGTGTCGTCACTGACACAGTGTCTCGTTCCCCTTCTCAAGGAACAAGGGTTACATACGTAACCTGAGACGAGCTCTTGAATCACCCACTGACAGGTGCACTTTAAATTAAAGCGGCAAGCAGTGTTGGGCGGGTCCTCGTGGCATGACGCGTGTCGGGGAGTGATGCGGCCGCCACCTGTACCGGTCACGAAAGACTTAAATGTCACTTCATGTGTCCACCAGGTGGCGCTAGACAACACCCGCTAATTATATTTTGCAGCGGTAGGTGAAGTGTGGACCACCGTGTGAAAATGTCATGTAAATCACATAATTTTTGTCAGAAACGACTTCTTCCTGTTAGCAGTGGGTGGCGCTATGATGTTGGGTGAATATTTTCATGTAGATGTGTTCAGAACGGGACTGTTATCGACCGTGTAAAGTTTGGTACACATCGGAGCATGTACACTAAAGTTATAATTCAGTGCGCAGGGGCTGCATCTTTGAAGGGACACTTCCTTATTCCAGCAGGTGGCGCTATGAGGTTGAGTGAATTTTGACCTGTAGATGTGTTGTCGACCCTTATGAAATGTGTGAAATTTGGTAGAGATATGAGCATGTACAGCGAAGTTACAACAACTTCCTGTGCAATGGCGAAGCATCGAACTTTGAC
This sequence comes from Micropterus dolomieu, assembly GCF_021292245.1. Classification (NCBI taxonomy): domain Eukaryota; kingdom Metazoa; phylum Chordata; class Actinopteri; order Centrarchiformes; family Centrarchidae; genus Micropterus; species Micropterus dolomieu. The sequence continues at coordinate 5,664,363 of NC_060162.1, read as the reverse complement.
GCCTCGCCAAGGACACACTGTTATCTGAAAACTCACAAGGCACGAGTGTGGTTCTCGGATTTAATATCGCTCCTCGAGGGCCCGCCCTGGCAGGTCCCTCTGAGGAAAGACCTGCTGTCCCAGGTGGAGGGCTAGATCCTTCTCCCGCACCCCGCCCTGTGGCAGCTATGGGTCTGGCCCCTGAGGGGGCGCAGTTCTTAGAGGCGGGTCTGACGACAGGAGCAGTCGAAACGCTGCTCAGCTCCAGAGCCCCGTCCACGAGAAGGATGTACGGCCTACAGTGGAATGTGTTCACCACCTGGTGCAGAGAACGGGCGGTGGACCCAGTTACCTGCTCGGTAATTGTGATACTGGAGTTCCTCCAGCACCGTTTCTCCGCTGGTCTCTCCCCGTCCACGCTCAAAGTATATGTGGCTGCCATTGCAGCATTCCACGCCCTCTGAGTGATGGGCCCTTGGGGAGGCTTCCGCTGGTCGTGCGCTTCCTCCGTGGAGCCCGGAGGATGAGACCCGTGACTCGTTCCAGGGTTCCGACCTGGCAGTGGTTCTCGAAGCGCTGGCTGAGGCCCCCTTCGAACCCCTGGAGTCGGCTGAGGCCAAGCACCTGACCCTTAAAATGACCTTTCTCCTCGCTATCACCTCTCTGAGGAGGGTGGGGGATCTCCAGGCACTGTCGGTGTCTCCCCCATGCCTGGAGTTTGCCCCGGGGAGGGTCAGGTCCTGCACCCTTGTCCAGGTTATGTCCCTAAGGTTCCGGCCAGACTGGCAGGGTCCACGGTGCTGCAGGCGTTTCATCCCCCACCTCATGTGACGGCGGAGGACGGGAGACTTCATCTGCTCTGCCCTGTCAGAGCACTGAGTATTTACATTCTGAGGTCTTCCCGGTGGAGGAAAGCAGACCAGTTGCTGGTGTGTTTCGGGTCCCCCAAGGCTGGGCTCCCTGCTTCTAAACACACCATCAGCAACTGGATCGTTCAGACTATTTCCCTGGCCTATCAGGTGCGCAGTTTGCCTTCACCTATGGCCGTAAGGGCGCACT
>NC_060162.1:5491950-5663305 GCF_021292245.1 Micropterus dolomieu | reverse complement strand
GACGAGCTCTTGAATCACCCACTGACAGGTGCACTTTAAATTAAAGCGGCAAGCAGTGTTGGGCGGGTCCTCGTGGCATGACGCGTGTCGGGGAGTGATGCGGCCGCCACCTGTACCGGTCACGAAAGACTTAAATGTCACTTCATGTGTCCACCAGGTGGCACTAGACAACACCCGCTAATTATATTTTGCAGCGGTAGGTGAAGTGTGGACCACCGTGTGAAAATGTCATGTAAATCACATAATTTTTGTCAGAAACGACTTCTTCCTGTTAGCAGTGGGTGGCGCTATGATGTTGGGTGAATATTTTCATGTAGATGTGTTCAGAACGGGACTGTTATCGACCGTGTAAAGTTTGGTACACATCGGAGCATGTACACTAAAGTTATAATTCAGTGCGCAGGGGCTGCATCTTTGAAGGGACACTTCCTTATTCCAGCAGGTGGCGCTATGAGGTTGGGTGAATTTTGACCTGTAGATGTGTTGTCGACCCTTATGAAATGTGTGAAATTTGGTAGAGATATGAGCATGTACAGCGAAGTTACAACAACTTCCTGTGCAATGGCGAAGCATCGAACTTTGACGCCTCGCCAAGGACACACTGTTATCTGAAAACTCACAAGATTCACAACTTAGCATCATCAATGTTTTAAGGCTCTTCTGAGACTGTTTTGAAGCAGGTGAGGCAAAACTGTTGGGATTAGTACATAACAGCGTTAAACTTGACACTTCCTGTTGCCAGCAGGTGGCGCTATGACATTAAGTGTTTGTTGTCATATGGATGTGTTCAGGGCGGGACTCTCATCCTACATGTACAGTTTGGTGCAGATCTGAGCATGCACACTGAAGTTATAACAACTTCCTGTTTCCCTGCAAATGACGCCACAGACACGTCCATTGACGAAAACTTTCAAGTCGATCGGATTAATTCTGTAGGACGAGTTTGGTAAAGTACGCACCCTGTAAACGGTGAATAATGGGTCAAAATCGCACTTTCAATTCAAAATGGCTGACCTGGCCTAATGAGTTTAGGGGATGGGAACGTAGAGTGCGGCTAATTTTATTCCAATTTAGGATCTTCCAATCTATGGAGCCATTTTGCTACACCCATGTGCAAGATCCTTAAAATACGTAATTTTTTGCCACGCCTGACGTGTGCATAGTTTGATGAGTTTTGGAACGCCTTTAGGCTGTCAAAATTGCGATTCATTTGGGAGAAAGAATAATGATCCTTAGAATTTCAATAGGGTCCTCGCATGTTCATGCTCAGGCCCTAATAATTAAAGCTGCAAGCAGGGTTGGGCGGAAACTCGCACGTGTAGCGCGTCGAGGTGTGAGGCGGCCGCGTTGCAGATTCTGGAGCTCTGACAGTGTGGCTGTGAATTTGCCACGTGCTCCAGACGCTGTACAAAGGTGTTAATCGTCACTTCCTGTGTCCCATTTGTGGTGCTACATAGAACGACTATAACTGAATACTAGCATGTAGATGTGTTCAGGGTGGGACAGTTATCAGGCACGTCGTCTTTTCGGAGGTTTGCGACTCACCACTAAAGGAAAAAACTGGCGGAGATCTTTCAATTCAGTTTATTATTCTAAAATTAACAAAATAATTTTCTGTTGTTTATTTTCAACACATAAAATTTGTTCTTTTTCACTCCTCTTCTCTCATTCTAATATAAAATATCTCCCAAGCCGTACTCTTTCCCCTTATAGGCTAATACTACCAGTGAGAATAACTAATTTGGATGGGGAGCGATCTGATACAATTTCCCAATACTTTTTATGTAAGTTATTTGAAACAAGAAATAAATTAGATCACCTTGCTTGTCCATAACAACAATAAAAATAATAATAAGTTACCAATCACTACTATGGCTTCAACAGGTGGCATTTTATACAAGGTATTGAAAGAAGTACTCCAATACTTTAAGGGTACTGGTTTTGGTACTGGTATTGGAAAATTTTAAACGATACCCAACCCTATTCACCATAAAGGTATGACTGTGCGTGGAAAAATATTTCCAGCCGGGGGAGCTCGGATCTGTGGTCGATGACTGAAGCCCACGTTTTCCACCGTAGGAAATGGCATCGTGTCTTTACCCAAGAAATTTGTAACGGTTAAAAATCATATATTGATATTGAATTATTGTCCAGCCCTATGATTGATGATTTTATATTATTTATTGTGATATTCAAAACTTTCTTTCTGTGCAGACTCAAACCAACTATGATTTTACTAACAAGTACTGTGTGTGTGTATCACAGCCTGATATCTCGTCTTCCTCTGAGCACCATTGTTGTCATTAACACATGAAAACCTCTCTGCTACCCCAAGTTTCTCTTTAACAGAAATACTATTTTGCCTCACATAGCATTTGGTTCTACATTGTTATTTTCCCATTCTTTCAATGAAACGCAAAACCTCTTGTGCACAGTATTTCCTATATATATATATATATATATATATAGCCTCCTGAGTTATATATATGAGGATGACAATGAAACAACAGTCAAAGAATTTCCATCATAAAGAAACAAACGCATACATTTAAGTAAATCACTTTATTCTTTATTGTTTTGGGGTGTCAGGTGTTTTTATTATTTTGTCACCCTGTGTATATATAATCCCAGTAAGCATAATAATAATAAGCTTATCTAAAACACAGCAGTGTACAGTTAGTTCACAGCAGTAGTAAAGATTTAGTTCCCTCGTCACCAAAGATATGAAGTCTGATTATAAAATCTCCGTTATTTTCAATAATCAATTCACCAATCCTTTGGAAAGAAACACTAATTATCGTGCATCCTTGTGGGGGGCAGGGGTGGGAGATGGGTGCGACCCTGTTTTCTCTGCGGGGGGTTCAGAGTGGAAGTTGCTTTCTCCTTCACACTGTCCAAGATTTTGAGCGACAGGTTGTTCAGGTGTTTGCTCATGTCTATCAGAGCTCTTGGGGTCTGCTGTGGATCATCTGGCAGGGGAATCTGGACTCTTTCAGTCTTGCAGTCTTGTATCTCTGCAGGAATGAGAGATCTTTAGCTCTCAGCACCTCCTCTGTGGCTCTGACTGTGTCTGAAAGAGGTGCTATCTCTCTGCTCAGAGCCTCACTCCTCCTCTTCATCATCTGAGCCATCTGCTTCTTCTCCTTCCTCAGTGCAGCCATCCTGGCCTCCTTCTCCTCTTGGAGAAACTTCTGGAGCATCAAGAACACGTCATTAATCTGCCTCTCTGTGTCTTGAGCCTGGAGTTCAATGTCTTTAGCTGTTTGATCAAAGTTTCCTTTAATATCACTGAATAGCTCCAGTTTCTCCTTTGAAGGTTTCAGGAGTTCCTGAAGTATCTTTTTGTAATCCAGAGCTGCTTCATCGATGGGTCTGAAGATGTGGCTGGTGTGTGAATTTGAATGCAAACAGATGAGACAAACTGGCTGCAGATCATTCACACAGAAGAGTTTGAGTTTCTCTGCATGTTGACTGCAGAGATCTGCAGACCCTGTTGAACGTCTCTCAGTTCTGTCCAGTAGAAAATCTTCACACATGTTCTTCAGTACCAAGTTTAGGGGTGGATCACTTTGTGAAGATGTTCTCTTACAAAATGGACACTCACGAGTAGTTTTCTGTGTCCACCATCTCTGAAGACAGGCTTTACAGAAAGTGTGGCTGCATTTCAGGATGACAGGATCTCTATAGATGTCATGACAGATAGAGCAGTAGAGATTCTTCTCTGACCGTGACGCCATTTAGAGAGCTATCTTTCTACAAGAGAAGCTATAAACACAGCAGACAGATAGCTTAAATTATTCAAACCAGTCAGTCACACGTCCACGTTTTCCTCTAGAAAGTTTTCTGAATGTCCTAAATGCATTTATTTTAATTGCAGTATCCCAGTATCTCCACGGTTCTGTAGCTGTTCTCTCTTTGTTTTGGTTTTCCTGGACAGAACTTTTACAGTCTTCTTCGGCATCCTTTTAAAGGGAAGGACCTTTTTTATTTCCTTGTTTGTTTCATGCAGTTCTGGTAAGAGATTATTGCCGAGCCATAAATGCTGAACCATGAACTGTTATAGACAGAAATGAGAGGTGCGTTTCATTGCAAGAGATAAGAACTGTAGACTAATAACATACAGTACCCTTAAATCTTTAGCCTTTCCATATGTTACACTAACAGTTATGTAGTTCTCATCTAAACTTCACATAGATTTCAAATCACAGAATTGTTGTTTTGTTGTTTATCCGTCATCACTTTATTTGTTGCTACTTTATTTGACATTTCATCTGTTTTTAATGACACTATAACGAGCTGTAAAGCTAATTATGTGCAGATAATGTTTCAATGAGTCATGTAAACTGTGTTCAATACTGTCACAGTCAGCATTGTACAAGTAGTTTAGCATTCAGCACCACAGATCAACTGTAGCCAGGCTGCCATTATCCACCAATTTACACTACTGTGGAAGTATTTGGTCAGTTTTAATATGTTTTCTGCATTTCATAGAGTCATTATCTTAGGGCTGGACGATACGGCCAAAAATGTTATCACGATAAAAAGCTTCATATCTTTCGATATCAATAATTATCACGATAAGTATCGAATCATTATTTCTTTTGAGTTGAAAGGATGATTTTTGCTCCGGAGTGAAAGTTGAAGAAACCTGATGGTTAATTGTGGTTTAAACTCTTCTTTATGGTCAGAACAAACACTTGAGGCCAAACAGTGGATCACAAATCTGAGGCAGAACGTTCAAAGCTAGCTCTGTCAAGAGAAGATAATATGGGGAGTTTTCACATCATAACTCCTCGTTTGGTGAAGATTTTAATCTGGTTTTAGTTTAATAAAATAATCAAGGATCAAGGAAATTTATTTATCATTATACAACAGTTTCTAGTCCCTTCAAGCTACAAACACAGAACTTAACATATAATAAAATGTCTATTAAAATATAAAATATAAAAACATTCAGATTATCCTGTCACGCATTTATATTGATGCTGTAAATAATTTGCCAGAAGGTCAAAATGAAGCTTGGCTGTTTCTGGTTGAGTTTGAGGTTATTTTTCAGCTTTAAAGCTAAACTCAAATGGCTTCTATGAGAAATTCAAGAAAGTGCTAATGTTTTTAGAAATGCTGAGATCATAAGTCCTAATTCCCTGGTGCAATTTAAGGAACATTTTTACTAGCCATTTTTAAAATGATGTTTTCTGTAAATTATATCTCCATACAATAATGATGGTCTAAATATGGATATTTGTTCCAAAACATGTCAGTGCACCACCTATTCTTGTATAACCCCGCTCTAATTTATCTGGCCAGACACTAGCCCCAAACCCCTACTCTAACTAAATTCAAGCTTTAACCCTAAAACCGTTAATGTTAGATTCGATCGCCGGCTCCTCCTGTCCACATGTTGAAGTGTCCTTGAGCAAGACATTAGGTGCGTTCGAGATGACTGCAGCTGACTTGATGGTCTAACATGAGCTGCAGGTGACTGCAGGGGCGGGGTATAAAAACAGTGCCGTCAAGTTGTGGTGGCCTGTGATCAATGACTGATCTCGCGGCATTTTTCTTTGCAAATGCCGTGTGACCAGGCAGTAGTGTGGTTCCAACTTTTTGTAGCCGGAGAAAAGCAACTGCACACCGGACTCTGCGCCTGCAGCTGCCTTGCTCCCGCGAGGTTTAAATGTCATGTGACATGGTGACGTTTTGCAGCGCCAGCGAAAGTTCTTCTTTTCCTTTCGTTTTAAACTCTGTATTTTGATTGACCTTTACATATTCCTGTCTCTCTCTTGTTCTCTCTCTCCAGTTTACTCCAATGAGGCTCGTCCACCCACATTAGGAATCTGCTACCTCTCTGTCCCTCTCTGACGCCATGAGCATCGTAGTTCTCTCACCCGTGGCCCCTGAGCCGCCGTCCCCAATGGTCACCTCTGTCACCCCCGTCACCCCGACCCTAGACCCTGACACCTCCCCCACCGCAGCCTCCAACGCTCCCCTCAGCCTGGGCCTGGAGCACCAGTCGCAGGACGGGGCCTCCTCGCCCGGCCCCAGCCGAGGTAGCCTCACGGGAGGAGGACCTCACCTGGGGCGAGACCCCTGCCAGAGGTAACAAATAAGCCGTGATGAGGACAACAACTTATATTTTGAGTTATATGTTTTTTAATTTGTCAAATAGTTTAAATCAGTGGTTTCCAAAATTGGGTGTTTCAAAGTAAATCAATGGCATTGTTAAATGATTCATAAGATAAAAAGCAGATTTCTGCTGAAAAACTTCTGAATTTCTAATCTCATATTGTATAGTGTGATATTCTGGGTAGTTTTAACCTCTTTGGGTCTTTAAAAACAATTCACATTTAACTATCTGAGAAGGAAATCTTTGGTTGACATACAGACAGAGTGAGGGAGTCGTTAGTATGGTAGACATTTGTTCACCTTGAAGGGCCTAAAGTAAAAAAGGCTGCGGACCGCTGGTCTAAGACATCAGATGAAATTATGTTGGTTTAGGTGTAAAAAAAACATTTAACTAGAGCTCCTGTTCTAGCTTTTGTTGGATTTATAAAATAAAAAAATAGCTTATACCAATACTTAAAGCGTCATTACTACAAGCTGACAAAGACACAGAGCTTTGAAATTACAACCAAACTTGGTTTGGATTAATGTTATTGCAAAGTTAGCTAGAGGTAGACACCCAGCAGACACAGAGCAACATGGTCATCCCATTGGAGTTGTGTTTGTGTCCATCTGATGAATGTAAACCCAATATTCACTCTCTCTTTTTAGCTCTGGTTTGGTCTCCACCAGCTCCTGAGGGACATATCTTTCTCTTTAGCTGATAAAGGCTCCACTTTCTTCACCAGCTAGTCTCTAACGGTGTCTGCCTGCTGTTTTTTGCGGGACAGTTAGTAGATAGAGGGTTGTTTGATGGGAACACCTCACCCTTCATGAGACTACTGAGACTGAACCGTAAAAATTTGAGCAGTAAAACCAACCAATTAGCTAAAACGACGCTAAAACTGCCGGTAGAGCATTTCTGTGGCTGACAAAGGTGTTGAGGAGTGAAGCTGTAAGTCTTCATATATATATTTTAAAGAGTATGTGTTGTTTCAGGTCAAAGAAACCTCCACCCCTCCACACCGGAGCCGACTGGAAGGTCGTCCTCCACCTACCAGAGATCGAGACGTGGCTGAGAGCGACCAGCGACAGAGTCACACAGCTCACACACTCTGTGGGACAAGACAGCGACAACAGACACGTGGACGTCCACCTGGTGCAGCTCAAGGTAGACACGGACACTTCCTCCTTCACAGCTGTTACCTCTGCTGGTTGGCCTGGTTCATCTCTTTCTCACAGCACTACTGCTTCTGTCATTCACATTTCATGCAAATAGCAGAGCCATCCCACAATGCAGTGCGCACACTTGTTTACCAAAGCACCGATGATAGAAACCAAGTCACTGTCACATGTCAGTTAAGTAGCATCATGATGCTGGAGGTTGAGCTGTGGGTGTGGGACAGACAGAAAGTAAACACTTTGCCATCACCTAGTAGCTTGTCTGTTGATGTCCTTTTGGCTCTAGTTTATTTTTATTTTTGTTCAAATGTTACAAGGTGTCCTCTGGGTCTCTCCGCTGTCTTGATAGTTAGATACATAGGACGTTATCATCCAATTCCAGGCCTCTTTCTGTGCAAAGACGTACTGATTAGGGATGCACAGTTCCGATAATCACTTTCAGTCTCTGTCCGATTCATTGTGCTGGATGACCAAGCCCTTTTCTGTGGTTAAGAATATGGGGTTTTTAATGCTTAAGTGAACATTTAGAACCTTGTTACATGTTGCTGAACCGGCATTTCATCTCCAAAATAACTATACTAAATGTGTACAAGCAAGTGTTCCACTGTATGCAAGGTCCTCATAGTTCCTCATAGTAAAAAATGGGCAAGTGTAAGGATTTGAGCGACTTTGACAAGGGCCAAATTGTGATGGCTAGATGATATTATGACTCTTATGTCCCCGCTTGTTAGGGGTAGGGGAGACATAAACTAAAACCAGATGTACTTGGTAAAGTGGAAAGGTTATTTATTAAACAGAGGGGAAACAAACAAAAGGCAGAACCGAAATTGGGCAAGTGGCAAAGAAAAGCAAAGAATGAATATAACCAAAAGAGATCCCTTCTAAACAAGGGATTAATAACTACAAACTTCACAAAAACACCGGGAGCGCAGCACCCTTAAACCTAGTGGACCTAATACAGCAAATGACTAACAAAGTCTAAAGGTGTATCAGGGGTAAGCTGAACCCAAGCCCAATTCTGCAAATCAACATAAAACAAATCACTTACTTTGAGACAGGAGTGTTACCGACTCACAGTGAACACTAACTGGCAACACAGGAATTAAGCTCACAGCTAACGAGAAGGTGAATGTGGCCCGTCTCGCAAAACAAAACTACCATTAACTAAGGATGGGACGCTCGACGCTGACGTGTCGACGCTGTGTAGAGATCCCGAAGCACAGATGTTTCAAAACACCGCTCTAAAGCGTGGTTCAAAACGTCAGTGTCACGTGACCGTGGTGAATAGAGGCTTCGGTGCGTTTCACCCCTGTTTCGACAGGTGGCACACCTGCCGCGTCTACGCTCGATTCACACGCACATCCCAACTTCGAGGGTTTTGGTTAGAGAAGAAATATTTCGAGAGACAGCTACATATAGAGGGATTGCAATTTCAGTGATAGTTCGGCTAGATATTAGTGCATTAATTGATAGGCCAGTGAGAGACAGCGATTTGGGACAGATTTAGTGCATAAATTTAGTGACATATAGGCCTATAGCCTATATGTTTGGGAACACCCACCCCCCCACCACATCTTTAGTTTACTTGGTAAGTTTCAGTCAATTCCTGGATGCCTCTGGGATCATGATTATATTATTTGATCCCTTAGATACTCAACATTTGAGCCAAAATAGCCTAATATTGCTGTTTGACATAACTTCTGACTACACCAAAGAGTTTAAAAAAGGTCTGTCCGAAGGCATTTATTAGTTTCTGAGTAGTTTCCAAAAACTACTGTATCTCTGAACTCTCACACATGTAGGCTCTTCTATGTGATCTCCTTTTGATAACTTATGCAATAAGTAATGTAATATTGTTTGACTTTCACTGAGCCTCCCCTGAAACTGTTTGGAGCCCCCTAGGGAGGCCCGCCTCACACTTTGAAAAAATTGTGAAATCATGGACCCTGGCCTACATAATAGATAATGTAGATAAAGACGGAGAATCCACTTAGCCTAAGAGATCCCGAAGTCTGGTGTGGGAACACATATCCTTCACAGTGCAAAGTACTGATGCCACTGTAGAGGTTAAAAATATTTGACAGATGCTTTTTTTCCAAGCACCTTTGATTTATTGACAGGAGCGGCGTGCTGTGTATCCACACCTGTATATGATGGTGTCGTGGAAATTATATTCCTGGTGAGGGGTTGAGCAAAGAATTGAGTTACAACAAACTGCCGTCTTTGAAGAATTTATTTAACAAAAGAGAATAAACAGAGAAGTACTAAAACACACATACAGCTGGTCCAGAGACCTGCTGCCTAGGGCAGCTTCGGGAGTCTGGCCTCGAGCAAAGGGATGCATAATCATTTACACAGTCTAGGTTTCTATGTTTTGGGGAACAGAGATCCTCTCTCAGCCTTGAATGAACCTTCCAGGAGAGGAGAGGAACAACAAGAGAGGGAAAACACCAAAACAATCTCACAGCTCTGACCTAAACCCTAGAAAATGTGGACAGACTAACATAAGGAGTATAGGAGAGGAAAGGTTAAGGATAAAAAACACTATACATATACAACGATAAGACATCACGAGAATAGTAATAATAATAATAATAATAATAGTAATAATAATATTAGAATATTATACATAAAAAGATTAAAAGAAGAGGACACAAGTTTCTGCAACAGATGGCAAAAGAATAGTTAAGTATGCCAGCAACAAATGTTCCATGTGAACACATTTTTCCAAGGCTGTGGATGTCATTCATGAAAAAAAAAAAAAAAACGACTCAGACCCAAAACAGCAGAATATTTCTGAATAAAATTCTTGATGTATAACAAATGTGAGAATTTATCATTCTTGAAAAAACTTAACCTTTACTCAGTTAAGGATTTTTAATGAGTATCTTTCCTGCTATTTATCATTACACCTCTGTTAATAAGCTACTGTAGATATCCACATTTATTATCATTTATTATTATATTCTTAGAGTTTTATACTTTATGATCTTCTCTTCAACTATTAGTTCTATTCCCTTTATGTCTTGCGAGTATCTGTAACAAAAAATTAACCCTTTGGGGATCAATAAAGACATAAACAAACACAGGTGCCTCTGGTGTGAGAGACCTGGGTTCGATTTCCACTGTGACACATCCACCAATGCGAACTCTGACATAGGCCTATAGCAACTATATTATAATATGTCGCTTTGGATAAAAGCGTCAGCTAAATGACTGATTAAACACATAGCCTACGTGTGTTTTATTTAAACACTTTTATTGCAATCCCCATCTGCTGTCTCTGACAATAGCAAATGTTAGTTTGTTGTATGGAGCCGCTCCAATCGGGGGTCTCCGAAGTGGGAGGCGGGATCAGGCAGAACTTCCCTGGAATCAGCCAATCCTCAGCCGGGAATCCCACAGTCTCATTAACATGTAGATCAAAACAGCAGCAACAGTGAAACACACACAGGTGCTGGTCATATAATTATAACTTTTTTATATGATCAAAAAGTTGATTTATTTCAGTAATTCCATCCAAAAATTGAAACTTGGATATTATATTCATTCATTACACACAGACTGATATATTTCAAATGTTTATTTCATTTAATTGTGATGATTAAAACTGACAACTAATGAAAATCCCAAATTCAGTATCTCTGAAAATTTGAATATTACTTAAGACCAATGCAAAAAAAGGATTTTTAGAAATGTTGGCCAACTGAAAAGTATGAACATGAAAAGTATGAGCATGTACAGCACTCAATACTTAATTTGGGCTCCTTTTGCCTGAACTACTGCAGCAATGCGGCGTGGCATGGAGTCCATCAGTCTGTGGCACTGCTCAGGTGTTATCAGAGCCCAGGATGCTCTGATAGTGGCCTTCAGCTCTTCTGCATTGTTGGGTCTGGCGTATCGCATAATAATAATAATAATAATCCTTATTTCACTTTTCAAAAACAAGTTACAAAGTGCTTTAACAAGTGTAAAGACAATAATACCCAAGAGACAATAATACAAAAAACAATACAAGATAAAAGCATGAAAACATTGAAAAGACTAAAATACAGATAAATATAAAATTAGTAAAATACAATAAAATAAAAGGGCTAAAATAAAGTCAAATAAGATCGGGAAAGTCTCTCCTATAAAAGTATGTTTTAAGAAGGGACTTAAAAGAGTTCACTGACTCAGCTGACCTGATTTCCTCGGGCAGGCTGTTCCAGAGCCTCGGGGCCCTGACAGCAAACGCTCTGTCCCCTTTAGTTTTCAGTCGAGACTCTGGAACAGACAGCAGACCTCTGCCCGAGGATCTCAAGGTACGTGGCGGTGTATGTGGGACTATCTTCCTCTTCACAATACCCCATAGATTTTCTATAGGGTTAAGGTCAGGCCAGTTTGCTGGCCAATTAAGACCTTAAACCAGGTCCTGGTAGCTTTGGCACTGTGTGCAGGTGCCAAGTCCTGTTGGAAAATGAAATCTGCATCTCCATAAAGTTGGTCAGCAGCAGGAAGCATGAAGTGCTCTAAAACTTCCTGGTAGACGGCTGCGTTGACCTTGGACCTCAGAAAACACAGTGGACCAACAGCAGCAGATGACATGGCACCCAAACCATCACTGACTGTGGAAACTTTACACTGGACTTCAAGCAACGTGGATTCTGTGCCTCTCCTCTCTTCCTCCAGACTCTGGGACCTTGATTTCCCAAGGAAATGCAAAATTTACTTTCATCAGAGAACATAACTTTGGACCACTCACCAGCAGTCCAGTCCTTTTTGTCTTTAGCCCGGGCGAGACGCTTCTGACGCTGTGTCTTGTTCAAGAGTGGCTTGACACAAGGAATGCGACAGCAAACCCATGTCTTGCATACGTCTGTGGTGGTTCTTGAAGCACTGACTCCAGCTGCAGTCCAGTCTTTGTGAATCTCCCCCACATTTTTGAATGGGTTTTGTTTCACAATCCTCTCCAGGGTGCGGTTATCCCTATTGCTTGTACACTTTTTTCTACCACATCTTTTCCTTCCCTTCGCCTCTCTATTAATGTGCTTGGACACAGAGCTCTGTGAACAGCCAGCCTCTTTAGCAGTGTCTTCAATATTGAACCTTTTCACAAAATTCAAATTTTCTGAGATACTGATTTTGGGGTTTTCATTATTTTTCAGTTATAATCATCAAAATTAAAAGGAATGAACACTTGAAATATATCAGTCTGTGTGGAATGAATGAGTTTCACTTTTTGAATGGAATTACTGAAATAAATCAACTTTTTGATGATATTCTAATTATATGACTGCCTTTAGGTAAGTATATAGTATATGGAGATGGTGGTGAAGAGCATTGTCTTGCACGTTGGTCCAAAATCAAGTGTGGAACTGGGTTGAGATCAGGTGAGTAAGGCCGTAGCATTTTATTCACATCATTGTAAAGCTCACCAAACTATTCAATGAGCCCTGGTGCAAAACAGATCTGCATTTAACATGTTTCTCTACTCTTATTTTCTGGGGTTTCCGTTAATTTGACTATATAAAGTATCTAGTATACAAAGAAACCAAGAAGAAGCCGCTGATGGCTGCCTGTGTTTTTGTGTGTGTTGTTCTCCCTGCACTAACTCTAATTTAAACAGCCATATTGTACATATCTTTTATTATTATTTTATCTTTTAATGTGTTGTAAATTTTACATTAAATCTTTATAATTACTTCATCCACAGTACTCGCTCTATCTTTATCATTCTTATATTTTACTACCTACTATGTTTATTGTTGTGCACCAAAACACAAAAGCAAATTCCTTTTATGTGTAAACCTACTTGGCAATAAAGCTGATTCTGATTCTATTTGACAGTGTAACTACAGCTGTGCAGACTGACTTCTTGATGCTGTTGTGACCAAAAAAAACAACTCACCGACTTTGAAGAAGGTGCGGAGCTCCATCGGTCGTATGGCCTGCGGCCGATCTGTCCTGTATCCTTCTGGTAACTCTGGTTCAGGCGGCGGCTCAGGGCAGCGAAAACATGAATAGGAGCCATCAACGTTCTTCACAAAACTCTGAGAGAGCTCCAGAGGCAGCTGGTGGGCAGACGGTGAGGTGGAGAGGGATAATATATGTGTAGCATAATATAATTTATAATCCTAAAGTCATGGTGAGCTGGTTCTCATGTTTTCCATAATAATGGTAGCACAGCAAAAAGATACATCTTAATGCATTAACTCGACTTAAAATTTTTGATTTCCTTGATAGAGACCTGATGTTAGTTCATATTGTATTTGCATCTTTACTACAAAGACACTGTCCATTACTGCCTTGTCTTTATTTGATGTTAAGTCTGTCTAGTTTTTCTTTACCTGAAAGAAGATGGCAGTGTTTTAAGTAGTGTCTACAGTCTCACGCCGAATGCACACAGCATCCAGCTGACTTTAATGTTCACTGGAAACCTTTCAGTTCTATGGCAGCCACATTCTAATTTGTTGTTATACTATAGTTGTTTGTCGTGCTTTACAAGCATAAATACAGCAGCTTCAAACCTTCTCTATCATCACTCATTTTAAAAGTCAGTATAATAATAATAATAATAATAATAATAATAATGTTTATTTTGTCTGACGATGTCGTGTTCGTTTAATTATTATAGTTTAGTCTGGTCAACATTTTGTATTTATGAGCTGCTATCAAATTTCAGTCTTGTTCGGTTGTCACCTAACCAGCTAGAGTGGCAGCGAATCATCTACAGTTGCTGGAGCCGGATACTGTGAACATTGGCTGACTCTGAGCGTACGGCCCAAACAGCCTTCCACCAGTAAGGCTGAGCAGCCTTTGTGAAGCCTGAGGAACGAAACCCAGGGCTAAAGAAAGTCTATGAGTTGGTGGTTCTCATTAGTAATAACTGGAGGTAACAGATGAATTTATCAACATTTCAACTCTTATCTTCGCTCCTTTTTGGAGCTGGACTATCACAATGTTCAGAGAAGTTTTACTAAGATAATTAAAGTAAAAAAATATAAATCTAAGGGTGTAACTACAACCCCCAGTGGAAGTTACACCCTTTGTGAAAGGGAGATAGGAAAGGAGGGAGTGTTTACCTCCGGGGTGTCAAAGATGCGTTTGAGCTGCATGAGATTGGTGATGTGCCAGGTGTACTTGGAGAAAGAGCCGAGGGGAAGTCCATCGTTTCTCACAAAGGCTGACATCCACACAAAGAGAGACAGAGAGATTGTTTCATCTACTGTATACTGTCTACTGTTTGGTGTCTACTGCTGACTCGTCCACTGCAAAGACCTATGCTTACAAATAAAGTAACCTGAACATCTATATTTGTTCACATATTTGTGGTTTGTTCAGTCAGTGGTGGAAGAAGTATTCAGATCCTTGATTAAAAAAAGTACTGATACAGCGATGTAAAATTACTCCATTACAAGTAAAAGTCCTTCATTCAACTAACTAAAAGTACAGACGTATTGTCAGCAAAATTGACTCAAAGTATCAAAAGTAAAACGACTGGTTGTGCAGAAATGTGTCCAATGTGACTGATTATGATTTTTTTTTTGTCACTGGACATTTCATTATTAAAAGAAATTTAATGAACCATGTGAGAAGTTTGGAGGGGAAGTGCTCGTAGAAAACGTAACAACGGGACGCAATCAGATGCTGCTTTCTTGTGAGGTTTCACAAGCCAAAAAAGGTTGGGAGCCGCTGGTTTAAGCTTTAACAAAGCTTTGCACTTTATAAGATTATCATTTGTTTGTAAAATCTTCATCTGCAAAGTAACTTCAGCATTCAGATCAATGCTGTTTTAAAAAGTAAACTATTTCCCTCTGAAATGTAGGTGAAGTAGAAGTGTAAAGTAGCCTAAAATAGAAATAAGTAAAGTAATTATTCTAGTACTTCTAAATCTACTTACTGTCCATTTCTGTGTTTAGCTAAGATATCTGGGTGTGATGCAAAACATGTAGCTCTCGATTACCAGGTAATGTGAAGTGATGTCTAATTTAAATATTTGTCCAAGATAATTTAGTAAATGATTTGAATTGTTCCACCTGTTGTGAAGTTAGGCAGTCTCTTCTTCTTGGAGCCCAGAGACAGACGATGCTGCAGAGCGTTGAAGAACTCCTGGGGAATGTGGTACACCAGAGGTTGTGGTTTCCCTGATGGAAAAGTAAGTTTTTTACTCTGTGAAACAAGCAACGAAAGCCAGTCATACTGCAGAGATTAACACATGTGAGTGGCCTCCTTTACTGAACCTCCTGCTCTGTGATAACAAACAGGTTTAACCCTCTTGATCCCTAGGACCCCTGGGGAGCAGGTGGAGGCCTGCAAATATAAATCCAATCCTTTACCATGTTAAATAGTTTACTCTATCCATCACACATGACCTAAACCTTAAACACTGATGTATATTGTCAATCTCAATTGCCTTAACCAAGGACACGGTCTCCGGCTGGCCTCCTGTCCATGGACACATTCCTGCGGACAGCATTTATGGACAGGAGGTCAGCGAAGGAGGCCGGAAAGGCTTTGCCTAGAAACAATTAAAAAACAAGGGCTAAATGTCACATAAACTGTACATAGGATTTGAAAATGTGGTGTTTTGAGTTAAAAATGTTTAACTAATGGCATAGAACCAAGATGGCATATGCTCTGCTGCAACAGCATGGACGGCTTGACTTAAAGTCTAATTGTAAATAACTCATCTAATAATGCTTTATTGATCTGTACTGAGGACCAATAAGACGTATGTACAATCTTACAGGTTGTAAGAATTATCCATTAAGCCCATTTATTAAAAAGGAATAGTTAGACCTTTTAGGTAATACGCTTTGTAATACCACTAATACCTATCCATGCAATATAAGCCTACAGCCAGGTGCACCTGGCACATAATCCCTTGAAAACTACAACTTGTAATTTCTACACTTCAGTTTTAGGACATTTTAAACAGATGATATATAACATGTTGATGCCAGCTGTTTCCCCTTGTCCCCAGTCTAAATGCTAAGCTAAGCTAAGCTTGTAGTTTCATATTTAGTACACAAGAGGGTGGTATTGATCTTCAAGTGTATTTCCCAAAATGTCAAACTTTTTCTTTTACTATATGGTTAAATGTAGTAAGTGTACTAAACAAGCTTCAGCTTTACCATCAAACTGGTAGTGCATTGTCTGGTGGATCCTCTCTGTAACACCGGCCAGCCACTGGTGGAAACCCATTGTCACTGTACACTCATCCACAACCTGGGTACTCCCTGAGATGTGCACACACAGATTAGAAGATCAAGCAAAATAACAAACACTCTAGGCGGACCACCCACCTTCCAGACATTTAGTCTTTAAGTCTGTCCAGCTGTAGCCTGTCAAATTTAATTAAAAAGCCTGGAAATGTTTTTGTCCGTCACAAATTAAATGTTAATATATGCTCGACTACAGTGGCGACCCTGTTCTTTGCAATAGTGGATCAGGATTAGTGCTGCGGGATTAGACAGAGGGATGATAAAGATAGAGGCAGATGTCTAAGACGATGTAAGGCTCTTTGACAGACAGATTTAGGCAGCAGAATCTTGAAAAGGCAGGAAGGGGAGACAGGCAGGCGGGGAGGCAGGCAGCACCTGGAGCCTTCAGCCCACCAGCACCGGGGGCTTTCCTCTGACCAGCTTTCCTCGGGCCGGAGGCTGACGCTCCCTCTTTCCCCACCCCAGAGCGAGAGGCCACTGAGGGGGCTGCACAGAGGCAGGAAATGAAAGAACGACAGATCGGGAAAGATAAAGATAGAAAAAGGAGGGAGGACATTGGAAGATTCAGACAAACATGCTTTGGAGAATCAACCTGCATTAACGAGACATAAATGCTTGTAATAAATCTGTCAGGAAGTATCACAATGAAAGCACCAGAGAGAGATTCATCCAGGCGAAGTTTCTTTGTTTTATGATGCGAGTTGAACGGTTCGACCTGTTGCAGAAGCTTCTCACTGGGACTTATAACTCGGCTGGTGGCGTTTTGCTGCACACCTGAAAGGAAAAGCACGGAGAAAGACATGTTGAGCAATGGGTTGTATTCAGGGTCCAAAATTAGCACCAGCCGTCAGCCAAATGCTGGTCAAATATGCAAATGGCTGCTAAATTTACTTTACTCACCAGCCAAAAACACAACGGTAATCTATTGAGTGGCTGGTAGACTTTGGGCATTCACAAGCCATTGGCTGGTGGACAAAAAGTAAATTTTGCACCCTGGTTGTATTGAACCAAGTAATACATGAAAGGAACTGTTATTATTTGCTTTCTTGCTGAGAGTAGAGACACTAACAATTAGCTTAGCTTAGTTTAGCATAAAGACTGTAAAGAGGGGGAAACAGTTAGCATGCCTCTGTCCAATGGTAAAATCAGCACAAGAACAAACTAATAATTACAAAAAAAGTACAGGATTGAACAGCTAATCAAAGAACCAACTAATTGTTTCAGCACTAGGTCTAAGTTTTACCTCCATCTGGAGTCTGTGTCTGTGGATAATCTCAGGGTGGGAGTTAATTCATATTTGGGATCTTGATGTTAAGATCAAGATGGGGATTCTAGGAGGGTGAGTTAGGTTTAAACACATGTACAGTTTGTCAGGCACACCTAGCTAAAACCAGTGCGGTCTGATTCAACACCCCTGCATCAAGGTTACAATAAAGAAACAGTTTTAGAGAGGTGTTGATTCAACTGTATGATCATTTTTGGAGGCTGCAGTTTGTGGTGCTGTTCAATTGTACGGAGTTATACTGAGTGGTGGTTTGATTTTTTTGCCCACCCCATTTATATCAATTAGGCTAAATAACACAAACACAAGCAATTTAAACAACTGAACATTATAGTCTTCATTGAGGGAGGATTTATCGCAGGACTGCAGAATTAGACAGAAAAAAAACATTTATTTCCATAAAAATATAATGCAAAGGTGCAACGAGGTGCAGGTTTTACTGGGAGTTATATGATGGATAATATCTTTCATCACTGCGAGGTTGTGAGAGTGAAGACTCTCATTTAACTCTCAGCAGGATAGCAAATAAGTGTATTTTCCAAAATGCCAAACAACTACTTTAAAATATGAAACTGACGCATGAAGTCAGGCTCAGTTACCGTACCGCTGGGCGTGTAGTTGATGAAAGCAGCAAACTCTGAAGCCAGTTTCTCATCGCTTGCAAAGGCGCACACGCAGGCATAGAAGTGAAGGCAGGGCTGTGACGTGGCCGAGCCGTGAGGAGGATGAGAGTTGGTGGATCCGCCTGTTCCGTCGACACCAGGTTTACTTCTTCTGCTGCTGCTGCTGCTGCTAACCTGACAGGCGCAGTGGAAAACGGCATGTTGCTGCTCTCTGTTCCTTCTCTCGCTCTTCACAACCTCAGACAGCCCGCCTGCACCTACAGTGAGATGCAGCAGACCCAGAGGATGCTGTGAATCTGTGTGGCACTTAACCACCAGGGTGTCTTTGGCAACGCGTTGCACCAGGGGCCCTGGAGACTCAGTGGCCAGCCTCCACAGCTCCTCCCTGGCTTGAATGGAGGCCTGCAAACCCTCCAAGACGGAGCTCTTTAAGGTCAGCGGGGTGGCCCTGCTCCCACACTCGATGGCTTGCTTGATGTGGATGCAGAGGCTGTCGGACGACTGTTTGGAACTGGCCACCGCCGATTCTGACTCGCCCTGATTTGACCTTTGACCCTGCCTGCAAGAAGGCAAAAAGCAGCGGCCCAAGTTGATGCGGGTGAGAAGGGTTGCTCCGTCGCCTGTCGCTATAGCAGTATCAGTGGGAACGAGTTCAACAAAGCCCAGCTGCGTAGCCGTGGCTCCTCTTCCTTTATGACACACTGAAAAGACCTGCACTCCTCCACCTGAGCCACCAACCAGGACTCCTCCTCCTCCGCCCTTGTGCTCTTTCCCCCCTCTCTCCTCACTGTCTATTATCACTTTCACCACCTCCACGGCACATCTCTTGCTGGTCCTGCCTGCCGCTGAAGCACTTCTGAGGGAAATCCCACAGGCCTTGTTCTTACAGCTAAGCCCGCGGGTGCCGTTGTAGACGCCGCACTGTGGACACTTGCGAATGCCCCGTAAGGTGGCCCGGCCCAGGTTGGAGAGGAAGGCGGGAGTTGCGGATGTGGTCTTTCTGCTGTCTCTCTGCTTTGCTGCCAGAACGGCCTGGGTGGTCGAAGTCTGCGGGGCGGAGAAGGAAACCAAGCTCGATGAGGAGGACACAGTCACTTCAGTTTCCATTTTTTGGGGCTCTCTTTCACTAAGAGTTTAGCTGGAGATGAGGGGATTCAAACCTTTAAAAAGTGGGAAAAGGAAAACAAATAAATATCTGTGGAGATCCCTCATTTACTGGTTTATTTAACGGGGATAATGCACATTAATAAACACTGTCCGAAATGCACAGAGAGGGGCGCGTATATGCTCTCAATATCCGTTTAAAGTGCCACATTAAAGGGTTTTATTTTTTCAACAATGTTGTTTCCCTTGATCAAATGTTCAATATATTTTTCCCTGGGTCAATATGTTACAATCACCCACCTACAGCTTATAACCTACTGATGTTATTACTTCCTCTGTGGAAGACAGTTTTCTTCCTCTCTTCTATTACTTTTGCAATTTGAACTGTGAAGAAAGCCATTACCAATCATTACAATTAGTAGTTAGTTTATACCCTGAAGATAACCTAGAGATAAGCCACAGTTAGCCAAGAAGCTATTTGTCAGCTGTAGTCCCTGAACAGATGTTACAGTCACTCTAAAAATAAAATATAACATTAAAATGACGTTAAGCATGCAGAACAAAAAAAAAAAAGAATATTAAAGTAAATGTAAAAACTATACAGTCAGGTACTATTTAAAAACATGCTACACTGAGGCTCATAATACAAAACAATAAAATGTGACTACATATCTTGAATCAAAAAAATGTTTTTTCTTACAAAATAAAAATGAAATATTAAACTTTATTTATTGCCTTCTTAAGTTTTTGCTACCACTGTACCAGTTAAAATGCTTTGCAACTGCATCCTGCTGCAAATATGTGTGACGTGCTAAAGTTCCGGCACCACCTCGGTGTAAACGACAGCACCTGGGTCACACATTATCCAACTGTGTGTGTTTCTTAAAGCAAATGTTCAAACTACCTGTGATCCGCTTCTGTTTGGTCGCGCTCGGCTCTGCTCTGGCCTCCAATGCCGTCTCGACCGTCGCCATTCCTCCTTACATCCCGACAACCGCATTGCGCCTGTAACGACACTCCCCATTGGTCGGAGGCGATCACGTGGGCAAGTAGGTGCGGCCTCACTTTGGAGCGCTGGATCATGGGAAATGTGGTTTATATAGCTCGGCTAGCAGCTTGAGTTTCCATTAGTTTTCAGGTGTTTTATTGTCGATATTGGTCTTTTTAAAAGCAAGAAACTAAGAAAACGTTTTTATAATACATCAACTTCCACTGTATTTGAAATATTATTAGGTATTTTGTGTTGGATTATATTTAATAAAGCCTGTATCAGCAGTGGAATGATAGTAAATACATACAAGTACTGTACAGTACAAGTACATCTTCTTTTGTAGTTGTACTTCACTTAAATATCTCTATTTTATGCTACTTTATACTTCTAATATACTACATTGTACCTTTTACACCACTATAATGATTTGCCAACATAAATTATACTAGTTGCTTTGCTAGCTTGCATTCCTTACAGATTATTAATACAAAATATAGCCTAAATCAACTAATACATTATGAAGAATTAAGCTACCCAGCAGTGTAAAATTAGCCATGTACATACAAATACAATCATTATAATACATAAACATAAAACATAGTATAATTGAATGACAATACTTGTGTTCTTTGTTTTGAATGCAAGACTTTAAAGCGTAACAGTATGCACTGCTTTACTCTTGATTTTTAGCTCATTTAGTCATGGGTCAAAGTATCAACAACAGCCTCAGCTGTATTTTGCATTTCAAATAAAAGAAAGTGACAACTGTATATCAATCTCAGATAATTAGCTACTACAATATAAAATAGCTGATTTCTCCAAAGGCTGAACATGTACAATTTCAAATCAACAATAGATACTGTCCAGCTTAAGTTTCTTTTAAAAGGAAGATTCCAGTTTGAGGTTTATCTGTTGTTTCTGCCTTAAAGTATCAATGAACATGTTTTATATTCAAATGTTCCATGTATTCTTATTTCTATTTTATACAGATAATCTCTTAAGAAATATCTTACATGGTTAATACTATTATCATTATGGGTAAAGATAGTATTTAACTGTACGTTGACACATATATTTACTGCTAGTTTAAGACTGTTGTAGCCTTGCTGTTTGTGTTCTTTTTTGTCTATGAATTCACCTTAATTGTTCCTGCTTGTATTTACATCATACAGGTAAATAAAGTTTGGCTGTAGCAAATGTTAGCATGCTTACATGATCAATTGAGATGGTGAACAGGTTAAACATTACGCTTGCATGTGCTACATTAGCATGTTAGCATTGTTATTGAGAGCACACTAGCATTTAGCTTAAAGTACCACTGCCCCAAAATAAAGCCTCACAGAGCTGCTAGCATGGCTGTAGACTCTCATACACATAGATGTTAATTCCTTTTAGTTTAATCATTATTCTGGTCAACAACTGCTTATAACCACGGATTAACCGCCTTTGGGGTCCCTGGGGCAAAATCTGTGGTCCTATATTGACCATTCAATTTCTCCCATTTCTCTCTCTCTCTCTGTGTGTGTATATAAAAAAAAATACTTGTTTTAGCACAGATGTATTTAGTTGAATAAATGCCTTTAAACTATGTTTGACTCAGGGCCTTTTCAGAAGATGGGGCTTCAAGATCAGCTAATAAGGCAGGGGTCACCTTATATAAAAGTTTTTCTCAGTAATTCATTGTCTGTTAATCTAGTGACTTTTTTTTGATGAATTGATTAATTTGAGGTCATTTGTCAGAAAACAGTGTTCACAGTCCATCCAAGTCCAAGATGACAGCTGGAGTCCGACAAACAGTCAAAAAAACTAAATATATTCAATTTAGAGTGATATAACAGAGAAAAGCAGCAAGTCATTACATTTCAGATGTTGAAACCAGTGAGTTTTTTGACATTCAATAAGAGCTGTTAATCACATAACATCTAACTTAAGTCCAATTAAAATAACTGTCTTGTAACTTTTGTTCAAGAAACATTCAAGGACGGAGTTTTTTTTGAAGGTCTAAATGGTTTTTAAAAATTCACTCCAGCCAGAAATACATTCAGGTGGAGAACTAAATACTCAATGTTTTTAATGGCACATTTAAATATAAGTATGAACACAATGGCATTTAATTTAATATTCAAAGCGGTTTCTTGTCCAACAGCACAAGACAAACAGCGTATTGTACTATAGAGAAGAAATTATTGATCCATAGCAAATATTCCATTCCAAAGCTTCTGAAAATGCAGATTTGCTGCTTTTCCTTGTCATATATTAGGGTAAACTGAACATATTTGGGGTTTGAAATTTTGATCAGACAAAACAAAACATTTGGGCTTGGAGAAATTGTGAGGAGCTATTTTTTTGTAAACTTTATTTTGACATTTCACAGACTAAACAATTCATCATTTAATCCTGAAAATAACCAGCAGTTTTAGGCCTGTACTTAATCCTGAAAATAAGATCTCACTACTATGTGACTTTCAGATCACGTACGCACATGAGACTTCTACAGGAGTGCGCTGTAAATAAAAGTTACCACAATAAGCAATGTTGTGTCAAACCCTCCATTCCCTGTGCTGCACTCTCCACCTGGTTTTCAAGATGCGATTCAAACAGCTGTTTCAAGCATCAGCATTTTAATGGGACAAAGCAAAAACTCAAACCATGTTACTGAAGCATCAACAGAACTTCTCTCGCCAAAACATAGGTTGAAAACATTCTTAGGCACCGCCTACTCTTGGATGATTTTTGGTTAAATTAAAAGTAACTCACTGATAATAAGGCAACACAACGGATTTTCCCAACTATATTAAAAACGATGGTGGCCACAGTGCAAAAATCTGATCCTCGAAAGGTTGTTTCTTAATCTATAAAAGCAATTGTTACTGAGGTTTACAACAGAATAACTTAAATTATGCATTACTTGTCGATCGAAAGACTTCTGCATTGCATGGCAACGCTGCTTATCCTCCAAGCCTCTGGAAGAGTCAAATGTTGCACTACTGTACACGGACCAGCACAGGACAGGGGTGCTACTGTCAAACAGCTGTTTCTGGAAGCCATTACCCAACCAGAAGCTAGCAGGCTTCCTTAATTAACATGTTGTCTTTATACAGATTCAGTACAATTGAACAGACTGTTACATAAAGCAGACTTCCAAAAGGAAATTACAAAAGAAAGTGGAATGCAAAAAAAAAAAAAAAACCTTAGTATTTCAAATTTTGTGAAAAGATAACCTTAAGCAGTTGTGCAATATCTGTCTGCCTGTAAGTAAGTAAGATAAGAGTGGCAGTAATCCCTGCAATTGATTGGAGATATTGAAAATCTAATTTAAAAAATAAAGTTGACAGTTGACAGCCACTTAATGTTTTATAAACAAACATAAAAAAAGGTCTCACGTGTCACATGATTCGATGGTGTCACTGCAACATTTCTTTATAAGACAGTCCCGAAATGAAACAGAAAAACAAAAAAGGCAAAAAGCTCTTTATACAATGTCAGCATTTTAAACTTGCTCAAACCCTCCCCGCCCAAAAAAAAGAAAGACAATGACACTTGAAAATGACAGCCCAAAGAAAAAAAAAAAAAAAACAAAACAAAAAAAAGATGGCGCAGTCCTTTCTGTTTCAAGGGAAGATGAACTGGACGTTGTCGTGTGTGTAAAAGCATCAGTTCATGCACACACACACACACACACGCAAGCGCACACACACGTTTCTCATCCACAGACTGGATTCTCGGTCCATTCGGTCCGTTCCGGGAGATGAAGTGAAGGAGCGCTGCAATTTTACATGTTTTGTGGTGTCCACTATTCCTCAACCTGCCTACATCTAACTCAGAGACCCTCCAACGTTTCACAGAATGACTTGAACTTGCTCGGACTTGTATTTCACTTCGGTAACAGGTGGACACGACCACAACAGTCAGAGAAAGAGGTTCCAATTGAGAAGAATTAAAAATCGCACCCCTTAATCAATATATTACATTACTATGGACTATCGAGCGCTTTCTGTGACAAGGTTGGAAGCCTCTTCTCCCTGTGTGATTGTTAAACATTGGTATAAAATTCTGCCCTTGCTCTTTGGCTCTGGGTGGCTGAAAACAAACAATACCTGGTGTTTACTATATTTTTATTTAGCTGAACAATATTTCCTTTTAAACTAAAATGTGGCTGTGCTAGAAATATCTTGACACGGTCGTATAATTTACATTTGGCCAGTTATCTGCAGGCATTACAAAAATACGCCAAACAATAAAATGGGCCCAGGAATGCAAGGTGCATTAGCGGTGGCTGTTTTTAAAAGTGTTCTGAAGTGGGTTGTTTTCTTAACACTTGCAGGTTTGGGCAGTGGGTGAGTTTATGGGCTGGTAAGGTTGATAAAAATGGCGTACCGGCCTCCCTAACAGAATAACTTTGTGTGGTAAGGGAGAGAGCACATCTAATGCACTCCTTTCCCCACCAGAGTATCATCCGTGTGGCTTTAGAGGCTTAGAGAGGACTACTGTGACCAGTGATCAGTGGGTGTGGTAGCCCGCAGTGCCCATGCCAGCCTGGTTGGTTAGCACCGTCCCGTTGACTCCCTGACCGGCCTCCACCATGCTCCCGTTGCTCACAGCGCCCACGCCAGTCCATCCAGCACCAGCATGTAAATGACTGTAACAGCAGAAAGAAACAACAGTTTGACAAATGGAGTCGAATTAAAGGGTAATTTCGGTATATTTCTATACGGACCTTCATTCCCCATGTTTGTGTCTCTCTGTGACTATTTGGGAAACATTTTTTCCCCAATTGGCCCAGCATTGAGCGAACACTGCAGTCGGCGGCACCGTAACAGAACTGCAATGTAATCCTTGTGGGTTACATCATGGTGCCCCTCGATAATTATTCATCTGGCATTTTTAGCAAAACAGCTCCTCGTAAGTTAGCAATAACTTCTGGACTGGATTGGGATCAGCACACTGATTTGCATGTAGCCCGGAAAAACAAATATGGACTACAGACAGATTTGTGATCTGGCCAACAGAGCAAGATATATGTGGATAAGCATAAAGGAAAGTGTTGCACTGCATTTTGATTTCAAGGTAAAAGGTTGTTTACTTGTTATTATACAACACAAGGTCGAATAACAAAACAAAAGTTTCAAGTTCCTTTATGCTACACACGCGCGTGCACACACACAGAACTTAGCAGATAATTAAGTGTATTAAAATATGTTAACATTTAAAATAAATAAAACAAAAGGCTTTATGCACTTATTTATATTTAAAAGCTATTTACATACATGTTTATCCATATATAAGTGTAAACAGAGACAGTAAAGCCTGATTTATATTTGTGCATTAATGTGTAGGCTTCAAAGCTCCGTTGTGTGTTTGGGTCCTACAAGTCAAGATTGTTTTAGACATGTTGAAAAAAGTTTCAGTTATGGTCTCCTTTTCACTAAAACACATCTAGCTAGTCATTTCCACTGCAAACCTTCTGTACACACACACACTCTCTCTCTCTCTCTCTCCATCATAGCGAACAGGGATGCACCAAAAAACCATTGCATGAATTAAATAGTCAGAATGTGTTTTTTTATTCAGTGTTTTCCGCAGGATTTGGAGAGACTATGGCGGGTGGTTCTGAGGCCAAAGAAGGTCCGGTAAAGTAAATTACATGTGTCCATTTACTTTTAATGTACACAAACAATGTACTTTCTGTGAATATAATACAATTAATGTTATTTCCATCCTGTATAGAAACAGGACGTTGTCACATGTGTATCCTTGCGCTAAATTCATAAAGTCCGACCCAGTATGATACATGTTGTATGTGGTTCTCGTCTCGTGCAACATGAAGACTTCACAGCCTCTCTTCAGGTAGGACTCTCATACTGCAACACTTGTCTTTGTAAAGAGAGAAACTGACAGGATAAAGTCGCTAACCTGCCTGTCAGCTCGCTCGGGGCCGTTTCAGTGGATTTACCATACAGGCTTGAAAATGAGTGCGCTCCAAATTTAGGTGCTGCTAGCTTAATCACCTTCTCATAAACGAGTGACAGAAACACTCAAAGCGGGTCAGACCGTTTGTTGCCTTTTCAAATCAATCCGCCACAGATGGAGTGGATGTCGTAGGAGGCAATTCAGCAGAACAGTTTCTGCAAACGGCGATTCTAGCATCTTTCTTGGACACTTTAAAATTGCTGCCACACTGCCAAAATGTCAACGTTATTCGGTCTTTTGACTTATTAGGCTGATTAATTTCAGTTGCCGGACACTTGGTGCATCCCTATTTGCAAATGAAACAATGCAAATGCAGCAACCAGCAAACCAACAAAATATATTCAGCAATGAAACAAGGCCGACCCTCCTGCCATTGCTTGTATCACAAAGTTAGTAACCACCACATTGTTTCACTATGGGAAATTTAATTACAGCACAAAAGGCCCTCGTTTGTTGCACCCACTTTGTTTTGCAGTGGTGATAGCAACTGGCCTTTTTGAAAAGGAAACAACTGCAGCTACAACGATTAATCGATTAGTTAACTTTTAAATTAAAGGTTCAGTGTGTAGATTTTAGTGGTATCTAACCAATGACTCACTCACCGCTCACCCCTCGCTTTCCAAGCGCAGAGGACAAGCTACAGTGGTCGACGAGCTGTCGGCTCTTGTGCTAAATAATGCGTGTGGTCTTCTATTTGTCCAAATTTCACTTCTCCTCTTACTTCTAATAAACCAGACGACGACTAATACTACTTCTTATTCGTACATATTCAACGTAGTGACGAAACACGCTCTGTAGAGAAGTTTGTCCGTTTAGGCTATTGTAGAAACATGGTGGCGCAACATGGCAACTTTCATGTAAGAGGACTTGATGTGTGATAAAAACATAACGGTTCGTTATGTAAGATCTTCACACACCACCTAAAACATAGTTGCATTTCGCATTTCTGTCAATATCTCAATATGTTTGAGTTGTGGACAAAACAAGACTTTTCAGGACGTCATCTCGGGCTTTGGAAAACATTTACCATATTAGACCAAACAACTAATCAATTATACAAAAAAATAATCGCTTAGTTACAGCCATAGACTGTATATAAGAAATGGACGTAGTCATTGTGACGTCACCTGTTGGTTTGTGGACTGCCGTTTGAAGCCTCGACAGGGCGCCGCCATGTCAAGTTTTTGCAACCAGGAAGTGCATGGAAGTGACAACACGGCGGAGCTAACGGCCGTGTGCGGAGCTAACTAGCTTGCTTAGCTAGGTGCAACTGTAACTCACGTTAACTGTCATTATAACAGGGCGGATAACTTTGTCTAGAGAACAACAGTCTTAAAACTAAAATGTACTCACCAGAGAAAGTGAACAACCAACTCCTAATAAGCTTTTCAATGGCGCAGGTTAAATTTACACAGTGTCGAGGGTACGAGTCGGCTCTAGCCTGATTGACAGGTCGCTATGATAATGACTTGTCAATCATAGATAATCATCTAGTTTCAGCCCTGAAACATACTCTGCTTTGTGTTCTATTTTAAATGATAAATAAATAATATTAAATAATTATTAAATAAATAAATAAATGGGACCATAATTTACTAAGTGAACATCATTTTGTATTGAAGGAGACTTGAAACTAGCGACTGAGACCATAAACTCATCAGGAAAGTGTTTACTGGGTTAATTATTCAGCTGAGAAGTAGGGTCATTTTCCCATTATTTCTAATGGAGCCGGACTTCTTTTTGCAACCAGAAGAGTCGCCTTGGTTGCAGCCCTTCTGTCTAACTGTTCTAAAATCCTGGGTTGTCTCTGGTACTCACTTGTAGCCTTGCTGATCCCAGGTCTGACCGTAGACACCATAGCTCGGCACCTGCCATCCGTTGGGCACGTACTGACCCATCTGCTGTGTGTTGCTGTACCACTGACCCCACTGACTGTAGGGCTGCGCTGCAAAGCTCACCGTGTTCTGCTGACATATAGAAAAATATTTTAGGAGGCAGAGTATCACATTGCACCAACATCATACAGTCCAGCACTGTAGCAGTCCAGCACCAGGGATTTGATAATGTAAACAAACAAACTAAACTATTGGGTTTGGGAATAATCCTGGTGCGTACCTGTGGCATCTGTACCGGCTGAATGGTGCTAACCATGTCTGTTGTTTCTTTGCCCCAGTAACACTTAACAATATAGCCCTCTATGGATGTGCCATTGACAGAAACAATGGCATGAGCTGCTGCTTCATGGGAGTTGAACCTGCACACAGAAAAGAGTCCAGACTATTTAATATTGACTCATCCTGCATACAAGTGAAACTCATGTGAGACAGTTAATAAATGGCTGCCAGGTCAATCAGAAAGTCAGTTTACCTCACAAATGAGTAGCCCTTGTCTGGGAAAACTCGTATTTCCATTATCTGGCCAAAAGGTGAGAAGGTCTGTCTCATGGCTTGCTCTACAAACAAAATAAATATATTATATTCCATGATCAAGTAGTGCTTTTAAAGCTCCAGTTTAATCCTTAACACAAACTCTGACTCACCTGTGAGACCTGTTGTGACTCCCCCGCAGTAGACGGTGCAGTTGCTGGGGCTGGACTGGTTGACCACCTCGTCAAAAGATAGCTGCTTGGAATTGGTTGCTAAAAGAAAACAATGCAACAGTTTATTTAATTTGTTGTCTTGACTCAAAATATTTCTCTTAAATCTGTTATTATACAACCGCCTGCCTTTTTCACATCACACATTTTGACTTGTCATAACAGGAAAAGCAGTGGTATAAATAGTGACATACTGATCTATTCAGTGTGACAGTGAGTCAGCACGCCAAAATAAAGACAACGTAAATAAAGACTAATTAGTTTGGCAGGTATTTGGTCATAAAAAAAACAAAGTATTTCACAAATGAAAATGTTGACCTTATGATGGCGCTTCATGGGAAGTCAGAGGATCAACAAAGTTTTACAATTCATCCTGAGGGTCTGCACATAATGGCAACATAGCAGTGCATAAAGTAGATGTTATGCAATAGATTCTTTTAGTCTGGGTTAAGCCTACTTTAGTCTGGACCAGCCAACAGACACAGTCATCCCTAAAGTTGTGCATGCTCATAAAGATATAGTCCACTGATGAATCTTTAAAGGAGACCTATTGTGCTTTTCCATATTTTGACAACAGACAACATCTACAATGTTACAATGTTGGATGTTCATGTTAAACATGGCCAAAGCTTCAAATAATGAGTTGGGGCTGGGTGGTTTGTCTAATTGTCTAATTTTATATCTCTTTTGAAATTATATCGGTATGTACTTCATACCAATATAATTTCAAAAGAGATATAAAATTAGACAATACCGTTTATACTGATATAGTTTGATGTTGAGTTAATTAATGTGTTTCCGTAAAGTCCTGCCAGAGTTTGCTCGTCTCTCTCCCTCACCGCACAGCCTTCTAGTGAAGTGGTGGTGGTAATGCACAGCAACACAAAAGAGGTTAACCCTGTCTGCCAGCTGTACAGCTGTAGGGTTAACCGGTCGACATGCATATAAATCAATAACTTAGGTTTAGGCACACACTCGGTGATGGTTGTGGTAAGGGTAATTGGATTCAGGGGGCTGTCAAGAGTAAAAAAGCTAGCTAGCCAGTCAGCCAGCTAGCTGGCAGTATCAACGTAAACAAGGGTGGCATGGCCGCTAAAACAGAACTACAATATAGGACTAGAAAAGCAGTATAATAGGTCTCCTTTAAGTTAATTACTGCGCACTTACTTTCATTTGTAGTTTTAGGAGCAGGCTTCCTTGTGGCCCAGTTGGTCCTGATCTGCCTGCCTCCCAACCACTGTCCTCCCATCTGCTGTATGGCATTCTCTGCATCCTGATTATACAGAGGAAACGTGCAAACTCCTGTGTCACCGACACCAAATACAAAACATCTCACTGTATAAACACTGACTTCGTAAATAGTAACCAGAACCTACTAATGTTTTCTCTGTCCTCTAACACATGGGTGTTATTGACACACTTACCCATTTGTTGAAGAAGGAGACAAAGCCATAGCCTTTAGATTTACCTGTGGCCATGTCTTTCACCACTCGACAGTCCCTGTGGACAAATGCACAATAAGTCAAATTAATTATTAAATGCATGATATTATTAAGCAAATACCTCTATAATGATGTTTAATTTAATGTACAATACAACTCAAGTTTTATACATAAAAAGGTTTTGGGTTAGGTGTGTCATAATTTACTAAATAATGTTGTAATGAAACTAAATCAAACGTTTTTTTAACGTCTTAAGTAGGAACTAATGGGCTTAGGGCTGAAAGCCACAGCTCGGTGAAGTATTGGGTAAAATATTGGGAGACAAACAAACATATTGCATGTTTTTGTGTCTTTCGTGGATTTTGTTGACCTTAAGAAAGAAGACTTACAATGTTCATGAGAATACACTTACGATATTTTCCCAAATGGAGCAAAAGCAGCTTTTATGTCATCTGTGGTAATCTCGGGACTTAGATCTCCAACAAAGACGTGGAAGTGACCTAAAAAAAACAACAACATACATGTTTGTAGTTCATGCAAACAATACTTTAATGTGATGAAGGCCCATTTATAGTTCTGGCTGCACTGTGCTGAGTTTCTTCTTCTTTTTTGTTGGTGTATGCTACAACAAACAACGGCGACTACAAGTGAGCAGATCATGTTGGAGTTGGAGCTGATCGAACTTGAGCAGCAGTTACTTTTAGAGAAATTACTAAAACGCAGAAACGAGGGAAGGCGTCAGAGGAGATGGTATGTACGACTTTTGAACCAGTGCAGGCAGAAGGAGGAGGAGGACAAGGCGGAAACGCAAAGGAGAAAATATGATGCTACCAAGCTGACCAATCACAGTTCTTGTGACGTGTAGTTACATTTTTGGGGAGGTGCATGTCAGGCTACAGCGTACCTACAGCATAGATTTGACACAGAAGTATACATTTGCCTTAAGTTTATTGTTTCAGGTATTATTATTATACATCTCATTAGTTGCACTTTATTGTTTAATCATTTTTAAAAACTGTATCTGTGCTTACTTCGTATACTGCATCACTATCCATGTTTCCTCCAAAATGTCGTTTCCATCCGCTACTGTTATTCGAGTGTTATAAGTTTCATCGACATAAAGCTGTTTAAACATGCTTCAGTTAAACCACCGCAGAAGACATGAAGATGTAAATAAAAGACCTCTCAAATAGGTGGGGAAAACGTAGAAAGCATTTCCGTATGTGATGAACGTTACATTCTCCTCATCGCTTCAAACACATTAGATGTTTTCGTCTCTTCAGCAGACGTTTATGTCACATGCTTAATGTATGTAATGATTTTTAATCTGTCTCTACTGCACTGTGTAGTATTTTCTTTCGACACACCAACGTTGCCACCTAACCCCAAGCCTAAATTCTTTTTGTTGCAATATTTCAACTTGTTTCCCCTCCTGAATTTACACTGATTGTTTTTGTATCCGCAAATTTAAAATTAACTAAAAAAACAAAAACAAAAAACAGATGGACGGAAACCCACCTACTGAGAAAAGGCAATTTAATTCTCCTTTATATCGAGTACTCAATAGGTAGAGAACATTTTCTACCTTGAACCACCTTGAACCTGGAGGAATAAACCATTTTCCATGAAGAAACTATGTAACCTTGAGATCTTACTACTCACTGCTTGTGTCTTTCTTTTGGCTGGTTGGCGTCGTGGCCCAGTTGACCTTGACCTCCTGCAAGAGAGACAGATGTCGAGAGCAAGAAAAAAAAAAAAAGGTGAGAAGTGAAGTTTGCTTGCAGAAAAGAGGAAGATGCTTTTTCTTTGATTAGAGGTTTTGTCACTCACTCTCACACACACACACACACACACACACACACACCAGTTTTACTTAGGTTATATTTTGTGATTGAGAACTTTTTTTTTTAATAAGGTGATCTCTGAATGCCACACTTCGGTTTCTTAAACCACCACTACAAATTAGTTTATCCATTGTTATAGTCTTATTTTACATACCTTTGCATTGATTAATAAAACAGTAAAATACAGTGGAGTAAAGGGATATTAACTTCACCTTCATAATCAGGAACATTTCAGTCTCAGTCTAGTAAAAATTTGGAGCAAAACTGTAGGAAGTAAGGTCCAAATAACAAGGGACTTACAAACAAGTGATTTTTACGAACTTGTTATACTCCTCAAATGGTCCTTCAATACCTGTTGAGGATAAAATATTTTCAACTGAATATATTTCTCTTGAAGTTGCTCTTATGTGGATTCTATGTGGAAATAACTTTGCAAAAAGAACACATAGCAGGAAAGACGCAAGAGTACAGAAGAGCATCAATTAAAGTAGATCAAAGAATGTCACACTTAACATGATTACACGGCAGGGCTATGTTAAATCAATTCATACAAAGATGGCAAACCCACTTAAGGAAAAATCTCAATTAAAAAACAGACAGCACAGCACAATGAAGTTACATTAAAAACTCAAACAGCACTTTACATCTATGTAATACACAATGTAAGATATCAGTTTATTATTAGGTATGCCTGCAATGTAATCTGCCTTTAAAGCTTATAATGTTCGGTATTTGTTGCCACAGTGTAACTAGAAATATTTAGTGTGTTCACACAGAAAGCGATGGGAAATCTTTCCATCTAGCGCGATTACATACAAATTCAATGCAAAGAAACAAATTGGGACGACATGAATATTCGACTTCAGTGAGGGGCTTGCAGAGTGTTGTGTGGGGAGGACCGGGGCGGAGAGGACGGACAGAGCTGCTGCTGCTCGCCGAGACGAAGATGCTAAGTGACTGTGAGCAGAGCTGCGGGGCAGAGCTGGAGCTTCTATGGATGAATAAACACCCAGAACCACACCGGATTCTGCTCTGATCCGGAGCCGTTTACCGTCGGGAGGAACTCACATGTAAAAATGTTCTTTTTGCTTTTGGGTTTAAAAAGTGGACTTATCTTCACTCTCACTTCTCAACCTGTCTGCAGCAGTGAGCTATGGAGGACACGACCTTCACTGTCGTTACTGTAGCCGTCTGTGGGCACCCAGAGCTCTGTGATACTTCATATTTATATACATTACATATTATTTATTTATTTATTTATTAATCAAAGACAACTTCCGGGTAAGTTCAGAAAATGGGTGTGTCTTTAATTCCAGCTATCGTCGTACTTTACTATGAAACAAGTTAGCACTGCATTGCTCTGATCCCAACTCCATTTAGACAACAAGCATTTTAAAAGTTGTTTGCTTGTTATCTTGCGGACAGACCTGACAAAGCATGAATTCATACGTTTAACAAATCAGTATCATCATGTAGGTATTTTGGCATCATTTTGGGCAGTTTTTTGCAATAAAATCACAATCACATGTTTATTTTGGGTTCATACCGTCTGCAGTAAACCAGATAAGGGGGAATATTGTACGGGTTGTGTTTACTCATGTTATTTGTGAGGCAGAAATTTGCTTCTTTTTCTGTGGGAACACACTATATAACACTACATACTAATTAATTGAGGCTTTTTAAAGTGCTTTTATAACCTAACTGGTCAAATGTTAGGTTAATTGACAACTATCATTATTTTAGGTCATTTTAAAAATAAAAATATTTCAAAAAACTGGTTCCAGCTTCTCCAATGTAAACAGGTTTTATAAAAACATATTTTTAAAAATAAACTAAATATTATTGGGTTTGAATGTGTCAACTTGGGCCATTTTATAGACCAAACATCGATTAGATGAGAAAATACTTGACGGATTAATTAGAAAACAGTCAGTAGTTGCAGCCTAATGAACGATTGAGTTGATTTCTTCAATTATTAAAAAAAAAAAAAAAAAAAAAAAAAAGGGAGGCCACACGAGTGCAAAAACAGAAAACGTCAGCTTGTTTGGTGAGTGCACAAAAGTTATTATGTTGCACAGATCAGAGTGTGTGTGATGATGGCAATATTGCTAAAATAAATATTTAAGTATTCATAGTCTCAGTGCCTGTGCAAAACATAAGCATGGGTCTAAATTAAAATCACATAAATGGTGTCAATATTTAATAAACTGCATCAGTCTGAATCTTGTCCTTCAACTGAATGTGCTTTTATTTTCTCTTTGTACAGGAATGAAAAGGCAGAAACACTTTTTACTCACTTTTTGCCTGCTAAACCTTCCACTGTGAGGCACAAAAACACATAATACGCCATAGCAATCTAGTAATTTATGACTAATTACTCTTCATGTTTTGAATCCCTGAGAATAACTTACTGGACTATCTAATGATTTGTGTTAATACCATGAGAAAGCAAGAAACCAGGAAACAACTGCAAACAAAAGCAGAAGCTGACATGGCGAGTATTTAGACGACATGTGTTTAGGATTCTGATACTCCACAGCAGTAAGGTTACAGAGATTAATGCCTAGTGTTCCCACCCCGCTCATTTCAGATGGGAATAAAACAAATTAAGTGAAGTGGAGCAGGAACAGGTCAGTAAGATAAGGTTCAACAAGATAAATACAAGAAGAGGGTTTTTCCCCAGCTGCTTTATTTCAACCCTTCCCACCCCAGCCTTGCCTTAGTTGACTCACCCAGGAGATATGATAGCTTACCTTACCCAGTATTTTCCGACCATTCATGGCTGCAATTGTGGCAGTGGCATGTCTATGTTCATAGAACTCCACAAAGCAGTACGGATCGTGACCTGCTGTCTGCAGTGGACAGGAAACAAATATTAAAGCCCAACTGAAATCACATTTAGCCCTCCCTTTTCATAGATACATATGTCAAAGATTTTTTTTAAAATATTGTTAGTTTTTTTTTACTATAATAAAAGAAAGAAAAAATGTATCTGGGGAAATATCAGAAATGTTCCTTTTGGTCTCAGTCAAATGGAGGTGCGAGTCGT
Organism: Micropterus dolomieu; assembly: GCF_021292245.1. NCBI lineage: Eukaryota > Metazoa > Chordata > Actinopteri > Centrarchiformes > Centrarchidae > Micropterus > Micropterus dolomieu. The sequence continues at coordinate 5,627,917 of NC_060162.1, read as the reverse complement.
TGTCTGTGTGCGATTGACAGGACCTGGCAGGTTGCCAGAGTGTCGGTGTTACAGAGGAGGGAACTAAGTATACAGACTTGCACTGTAACCTACATGTCATGGGAAAACAACATGTTAGCAAGTGAAAACCTCCGAGTCTGAAAAGTGAAACCAGTGCGGAAGTGCCTTAAACATGCATTCTTTCTAATGGCCAGCAGGGGCGTCTGCACTCGTTGCAAAAAGAAGTTAGACTGCATTTGAGTCTATGGTAAAACAACCCTACTTCTCTCCTGATTTATTACCTCAGTAAACACTTTCCTAATGAGTTTATGTCTCAGTCGTTAGTTTCAAGTCTTCAATACAGCACGATGTTCATTTACCAAATTATAGTCCCATTTAGAGTAAAATAGACGATAAAGCAGGGTATGCTTTGAGTCAGGGCTACCTTGTGACGGACAAGTCGATACCGCGGTGACATGTCAATGAGGATAGAGGCTATTCATATCCACGGCACTGTGTAAATTTAACCAGCACCGTTGAAAAAGCATATCCGGAGTCGGGTGTTAATTTTTCTGGTAAGTACATTATGTTTTTAGCCTGATTTTAGCTGGCCAAACCTAATATCCTGGTTATTATCACAGTTAACATGACTTACACATGCACCTTGCTAACCAAGCTAGCTAACCCCACCCTCTCGTCCAAATATGGTCACATCCGGTTCCAGGAGGGCAAAGGCCAAAACTCGCAGCTTCAAAAACGGTGGTCCACAAACCAATGGCTGACATCACGGTGGCTATGTCCACTTCTTTTATATCTTTATACAGTCTATGCATATTAGTGATACTGAAGAGTAAGGACCACAGCAGCATCAAACTAGACTGAAGTGACATATACAGATATGTTAACATGGTGTTTGATGTGCTGCATTGGAGCAGCTTACTAGCTATACCATCAAATAATTTTAGTTTCTGATTTTTTTTCCACAAAAGGAGAATATAGACAGATTTACAGAACAGATCCAGTATGCTGTAGTGGACAAAAATACAATTTCAGTTGGTCTTTAAGTCAATGTCATCATTATGCAAGTCTTTGTAAATATAATGTAATAATTCAGCATTAAAATGGGAGGATGCAATACTACTGGACACTGCAAAAAGAGTTTGGATAAACAGGATGAATGTCAGAAGAGATGAGCAACTAACTAAATCAGATCACAAGGGCGGGAAGCAATGTGTTTATGTATGAATTCTCGAAGGGAACACTCTTGTACGACAGCTGTCTTTGGATTTTACTGCCAAAGAGGCATGTTGTAATGAAAACTCCTCCTCAGGCAAGATATACAGTTTTAAAAAAAAGAAGAAGATGACAAATGGACTCACATCTACTATCATTTTACAGCTCTTGCAGGGTCCAATCTGGCCAAACAACTCCAAGATGAGAGCCTCTGTCACGTCCCGGGACAGATTCCCCACATACCTGGATACAGATACACAGACAAAAAAGTACTAATCAGTGATTTATGACATAACTGGTGATCAAGCAGGCCAGCGTTTCCTCCAATTCTTACTATGGTTATATGAAAATCCAGCCTGGGACATAAACTTTATTCAATCTGTGACTTGTTCCTGAGACACTCGATCTGCAGCTCTGGGGAGTTTATAAGATTGTTTTTGTTTACACACATGCCTGTGCAGTCTATCTGTCTAGATCACTAGGTATAGGGGTGATCACCTTTTTTGCTTTACGTTTGAAAAGGTAAGACTACAGTATTTTTCAAGTGTGTTGTGTTTTGCATATATTTACCTAAGTTAGCCTCTAAACAGCATTGTTTTATCTGCCTGATTACATTTGAGCTAAGTTGCTTCCCTTTCCTGTAGTTGTTTTGAGTTGTGTAACATTCGTCTATAAAATCATTTTAAACCCATCTTTACACAACTTCTGTTGCAATTCAGCGCGTTCTTTGTCTTTAACTCTTCCTATAATAAAACCTGATGCTGTTATTAAAAAAAAAACTATTTCAAGTCAACCTTCAGGGTTCAAGGAAAATGCGAAAATCTCAAGATAAAGACATCTCGAGGCCGTTCATAGCAAATGCTTCTGTAGTCTACATTTAACAAGAAGACCGTCAGTCCAACAGAGTGCACCTAGGGACAACAACATTATTGAAATCTCTGCTCCTGAGTCCTGACCTTGTCCTTACGACGCTGCTGGCCTTAAATAGAATTAAGTTAATCTTACCACGTTACAAAAATAACCAAAATCAACATCAGTCATAGCCTTTGTTAACGCTTAACGAGGTTACTGGTAACAAAACAATCAATACAAATATCTCCCTAGGCCTGTGCAACAATGATACAATCGCCTGAGTAACGTTATGGACCAAACTCCATAAAAAAGCTGCCACTGCACAGTTTTCCTGCACATCGTCAGACTTACTCGCAGTCTAGATCATGCTCTGATACAAGCGGCTAATATATGCAAGTCATTATTTAATTCGGCATACACAAGATACACTAAACGGTGTTTTTTTGTAACAATAATTTGACTTTTAACACCGTTTTGCCTTGACGAGCAGCGCAAACGAACAGACGCGTTAATTTAAGATTTTTCTGGAATTAGCTAGCTAGCATTACCTAACGTCATTACGATGCGTTTAGTTTTTATCGAAAGCCCACGCAGAACCCACATATAATTGTTGCATTTTTTTTTTAAATGAGCCGTAGATCCAGTCTCTCCACAACAGACAAAAAGGGACGTTTTTAAAACGGAGTGCGCCCTGTAAAATACGCCGCTACTGAATGTTAGCTACGTGACGATTGCAAGTTAGCTAACGGTAACGCAGACACACACTTACAGGGTTTTGGGCAGGTCATCGTCCATTCTGTTTAACTTGCTGGCCGAGAACAAGTCGCAACCCTGAGAGCAAATCCACGACTGTCGCGGGCCGCTGCCTGTGACACCGTCAAGTTATTTTATTGCGCAGTATAAACAGATTTAGCGCCGCTGTTAGCTCCAGAGTGAACAATGGGGCAGCCGACAAAGATGGCGGAGCGACCGGGGCCGAAACGCGCATGCGCATTAGCTCAGCCAAAGGCAACTTCAAGGCATATTACAAAACACTGTCAACAGAAAATTACATAAATGTTAGTTTTTGTTTTGTTTTCCATAAAGAATGTGAAAGGTACTTGCGAGCGATTAAACTAAAGACAGATGCTCATTTTAATCACTTTATTTCGTTATTTCAGTTTCGTTATTACTAATACTAATACTAACTACTACAAGTTACTAATCCTAATTATTTTCTTTTTTGTTAATAAATTATGTAAATTTTGAATCGATTTTGGGTATGACAAAGTGCATGAGAAAATAGCACTTTGGACAGCAGTAGATTATTTATATCAGAAACAGAATCAGACATAGTTTCAATGTAAAGTAGTATTTTACATGTAGGAGGAATTTGCTATGGTGATATGGTGCTACACGTGCACAAACATACAGTTGACATAAATAAATGTAAAAATATGGAATAAACAGATGCAAATTATAAAAGAATAATAGCACTGTGTAGAGAAAAAAAATAATGTGGCAGATATTTACATTTGCATTACTCTGGGTTTGTGTTGTACAAACATATTACAGAGGGAGAGGATTTGGAGTTACATAAATATATAAATTGAGAACATTTTTGATTTGTGGACATGGGGTAAGATTAATTATATTTTTTTCTTCTTCCCACTCCTTTTCAAATATGTAAACAAATCCACAAGTGTTTCAAAAATTTCCTTGGCTGTAATTATAATTAATTAATTTGCTTGTTTTTTAATCATTTTGATTTGAATTAAACACTTAAAATACAAAATAAATCTCCTGTTTTATTTATTCATTGTGTGTACTTGTTTTTGTTTTTTTTCAGTCTAGTCTATTCCCCTCCTGGCTTTTGTTCTCAGGACGGATGATCATTTTATTCTTAATTTTATTGATGATAAATATATGCTCTTAGATGTGTGAAACTGTTTACAGCTACTTTATTTGTCTTAGAAACTGTGACTTTCTTTTACTGCTAGAAAGCATTTAATCCGCTGCCAAAGAACCATGCAAAACCTGCAAAAACATGCATTTTTACAGCTGTATTGGTAACTTAACTGGTATCTGTACTGCAGGTATTAGTATTCTATTTTATTATTATATGCACAAGCAGTACAAATTTGATTCCATTTGAGGGTCATACTGCTGCATCCAGGTACACACGTTTTATATACACAGAAAAACAACCCTTGCTATTATTTTAACATTTCTGAGAATATTATACAGAAGAAAAATCTAACCAGAGTTTCTTTGGAGGCACTTCAAAACAGCAACGAAGGCTGAGAGGCTGAAACAGTGTTTAATTATTCTGTATGGGACGTAATGTGTACATCTTATTAATTAAATTTGAAATTTGATCCTTTTGAACTAAAGTGTCACTAAACGGCTTGGGAGACCCCATTCATACATCATGTCTATGTATAAAAATCACTTTACATGCCTACATGTACAATTAATGAGTTTGAGTTATAATAACACGGCTACATTTTTTGCAGCTCCTAATTAAAAATCTTTTGAGATGTTATTTACGGCATAGAGGACCATATTCTGTAGGCCCGCAACTACAATGACAAGTATTTAAAATCATTACAGCAAAATTGTCCCTCACATCAACAATGCTGACTTATAAAAACAGTACAATAAAATTCTTAATGGCGGTTTCACATTTTTCCTCCTGTCTTGTGTGTCAGGAAGTTTAATGGAATATCACATTTGTTTTGGAGGTATTTTTATTTTGAAACGTATCTGAATAAAGATTTAACTTATTGAAAAAACACCAGTGGAATCAGCCCTTCCATTAGCAATCACAACAGAAGCACCACAGTGTTTATAAAGTGCAGGGAGGAACAAGTTAAACAGTTTTAAAAACAATTAAACCTGATCTATTGTCACACAATGACACTTAAACTACATCTTAAATTTGTCATTAATTTATTTACAATTAATGACAAATACATAAATTACATATATCGTCAGTTATCTAAAGAAAAAAATAAAATAAAGGAAAATAAAATTCCCGTTAAGTCCACTGGTTTCCATGTCTGTGCCCCGATGCTGCTACAAGCTGCCCTGATGATACAGTCCTGTGCAGCGTAGACGGCTGTGCATACGGAGATGAGTAGAGCCTGGTTTCTCTGCCCAGTTGCTCCCTCATCTTGGACAGATGTTGTGGTCCGTGACGAGTTTCTCCATCCTCTTTATCTTGCGTTTGTTCTTGGGCATGGGCTTGTCATACATGCCATTCTTAAGGAGGTGCTCCTTGCTGTGATGAATCTGAGCGCCGTGCTGCAGCTGGAAGGAGCACAGGGCTTTCAGGGGCCTCAGCAGGACCTGGACAAAAAGAGGAGGAAGAGAAAAGTGATGAAAGATACAACAAATGTATTTAATGTCCATTGCAGCCTCCGTTTGTTCCGTGTGCTATACGTACTTTGGTAATATGGTTTTAGTGATTTTGCAATTTTGGTCTGTTTGTAATTTTAAAGCTGATATAATTAACAATGGTCAAATTTCTTAATGTATGTCAATGGGGTTGCTCAAGGTAATGAACCTAAAGAGATTTATCACCCAACTCCTCTTAGCCTCTGGGCGCATTTTAGGGACTTTCGGGACTCCACTGTTTTGGTTCAGTCTAACGGCTCTTATCAGCCCCCTTTGTTTTTGCTGTTTTAAGTGAAAAATCTCTGACAACCTCACTGTACACAACCTGTCCAGCACAAAACAGCAGAAAGACAAAGTTAGCAACTAGCTAGAGCCAGATATTTCCCCTCAAGAGATGGGGGAGACCAAAAAGAAAGCAAAAAGGACTTAAATTCATCAGGTGGTGTTACGGTCCTGGTCATATGTATGTTGTATTTTTGTATGTGTTGCATAAAACTGTGGAGACTGAGAGCTCTCTTTTTTTGATGCCTGTTTTAGCGTGGACTGGTTGACCTACAGCAGGGGTCGGCAAATAAGTCTCTATGGTCTCGGGCCAAATTTTTTTCAAGTCATTACATGGCATGGTTCGAAGGGTTCTGTGTTCAATCCCCACTTGCTGCTAGTATTATTCTCCCTTTTCAACAAATTGATTATGAAGAGATCGTTTTACATGTTCACAATTAAGCATGTGCAGGTGTGGTTGCCTCATGGAAGCTTATTTTCATTTCCCCCGTATCTCCAGGCAGAGGAAATTCCTGCGTTTCTCATTCAGGGGAATCCGATCTCACGTTTTCGGACAGCTTTTTCAGAGGTGTGTCAAGCGAGCTAGAGACTCTTCTAGCTTCCGGGTTCTTGAAGGGGTCACAGAGGGTTGACGCAAAGCCTTGGTCTTCCTTGTCCTCCAAATTTGGATCAACTTTGTGAGATTCTGTGAAATTTGAGTGTTAAGTAGGCAACCTATTGCCTGTGTTAGCTTTCTGTTAGCACTAGCGTTGTACATTTTGCTTCAACAAACTGTGTCAGCCTGTTGTTAACTCTAGCGTAACGCAAAAGTTAACTTGTACATTTTGTAGGTATTCCAGAGTCTTTCTATGTTTAGCACAAAGGCATAGGGGTGAACCGCCATTTTCTTCAACACCGTCTTCTCTGGTTTTTGTTCAGCTTTGGGAGTTAGGCAGTCTTTTTGTTTTGTTAGGGATTAGTCAGAACTGGAATGAGAAGATAGGGTAGTTTAGGCCCTCGGTTCACTCTGCAGTCTCTCTTTTACTGCTTTTTAACTACTGTAAATACTATTCGCTGTGTAAAACAACATTCTCTGTGTGTAGCAATAAATTGTTGACTTTTGGATTCAGTTCTGGTCTCTGCTTCTCGTCCTTACGTTGCGCTCTGACACCCCTAGACGTAACAGGTGACCAGAAACACGACTCTAAATGAACAGCCATGTAGCTTCATGACTGCTGGATGTGTAAATAGTTTGACATATTTACTTTTAAAAAGCCATAATATGCTTCTGCTGCACCCAAGTGGCCAACACTCTCATTTACAATAGTCGTAATTATTTCACCACATCACCTCTTGGATGTTGTCATTCTGCTCCAGGATGGACAGGGCGACAGCGGCACATTCCAGCGTGGACAAACAGATGTTGGAGGGTTGTGTGCGGATCACATACTGACTGGACAGAGTCCTATTGAGCTGGACCTGGTGAACCAAAGCAGAGGTGATCATCATGTTGACATATAAAAGGATTAAAGTTATAATGTTTACAATTTTCATGAAATTAAACCCAATGTTTAAATACTATTTATGTCTGAATTTGTGTTTCAACAATTCAGTAATTACTTCTCTATATAGCAGTTTTCATTGTTGCTCATTATGTAATAGATTCCTATTGCCTTCATATATGCAAGGGATTCAGAGGGAACAAGGTGTGCATGTAAAACGGCTTTACTGTTTTTAATTTCAGATCAGTCTTACTGCAGTCGGATCCGAACTGTATTAAGTTACTGCCAATGCTAACATTTCCTACTGCTGCTTCACATTAAAAGCGTTCAAGTGGCAAAACACAAGGTGGTTTTTATTGTGTAGCAGTCACAGGAAACTACATGTATTTGTCACAGAGGTTCATGCTGACTGCAATCTTTTTAAATATTGCGGGGAGTAATGGAACAAGAAGGAGCAGCCACAGTTAGATTAAGCTCCGCAATTGAGCTTCTTAGCAAGGTAATCAAATCATTCCCTAGGTGTGGAAAACAACTCACACCAGCACGAAATCAGATTGGGACTGTAATTATTATTGACTGATTTACTTTACCTGCACCGTAAAGAGACACAGCAGTCGATCTTCTGCTGTATTTCTGACAAAAAAACGAGCGGCTGGTACCAACCAAAGCTCTGGGACCTGTAGTGTTAATCTCACCTTATTATTCCCACCTGTGATCACAGATTCAACCAGGACTGAAATTTTAAGGTTGAGGACTTCAGATAAAGATTTTTAATGTAATTAAAATAGCTGCAAGAAAACAACATTAAAGCCACTGAAGAGACATCTGCACTATTATGCTTGTATTTAGCCAAAACACCCCAAACACAACTAGGAAAATTAAAGGGAAGAGAAGAAATGCTGATAAATGCACAATGTTCCTTTGCTCATGAGACATTTTCTTTTTTATTGCCTTGATTTTCAAGCAAACCTTTCATGTGGGTATAGCAGCTTTTCCACCAGTGGGTGTAATGGGAGCATGTATACTGTCTCAGGTGGACAGGGCTCTCGTGATTTAGCACATAAATCTTGCCTACAATATCTATACTTTTCTTTTAGTTCCTTTTCTCCTTTTTTAATCGTAACACACAGTTATACACACCTGTTTAGGCAGGTGGAACAGGCTGTTTTTGAGGAACATGTTTTTGGCCTGGCTCCAGGTGCCGTCTATGATGATCACATTATGTTTCACAGTGCCTAATTCCTGATATTGCACTAACTCCTCCAGGTTCTGGGAGTTGGGGCCTGGGTACAGGATCAACGTTCTGCTGTCCTGACATACTGCAGCCAACTCCGGGTGCCTGTGAGGAGAAAAGATTGAGACAAAAACAAAATGTTTTTGAGGACTCAATGATGCAATATTGTGAAATATGTGTGCTAACAAGAGTTACTGCTTACTTTTCCTCATTGAATCTCCTTCCGACTATGACATTGCATTTTCCTTGTGGCAAACAAGCAGCAAGTAGAGGCACTGTGCGAAGTACTCTGCTTTCCTGAAAGTACACAAGAGAGTAGAAGAGTGACCATGAGCCTCTTATAAAGACAAAGCCATTATTCAACCAGAAAAACAACATGAATGCAATTTATTTAAATAAATAAACCATGCAAATAACACAAGACATTATAGTAAAATTGGTCTACGTGGCTTCCAGTCTAACAAAAGAATAAGAAATGAGGCCTTATTGTTGTGCATTGAACGGAGACTGAAATAAGGTTGTATTTACCTCCAAAAGTAAATAAAATAAATATTGCATTATTAAAAAGGAATAATAATTGGGGACTCTGAACATAAGATTTGTATGCGGATGATTTGTTGTCGACTGTTTCCACACCGCAGGTTAGCATCCCTAGGTTGTTGTCATTATTAAAAGATTTCGGGAATTATTCTGGATACAAACTAAATGTACAAAAAAACACAGCTTTTGAGTTGTAATTAATCTCAAATAGATGTAATTTTAAGTGGAATTCATCAGAGATTACATACCTATCAAGTTTATATTTATATATTTATCAAATCCTCTCCCCCTGTAATATGTCTGGACAACACAAATCCGGAGTAATGCACAGGAAATTATTTGTACATCTAAAATACTACTTGGCAATAAAGCTATTTCTGACTCTGATTCTAAACTCTGACAAAACCTCATTACATTGACACTGGTTCTTGTTTGCTGTAATCAGTCCTCCTGTAAGTGGACTGGATTATAAGAGCCAGTCTGAAAGTGGTTCCAATGTAAGTGATGGTGGACAAAAAACACAGTCATCTTACTGTGCAAAAACAGTCACAAAAGAGGATAGTTTGGACTTAAACAATCTAACTTCAAAAGACATCCACTTGATTTTATCTGCTGAAACCTCATACAGCTTATTTTAGCCCACGTAAAAGGACCAGTCAAGGACCAGCCTTTTATTGTGGCCAGTCTAAGGCACACCTGTGCAAAACCTATGCTGCCTCTTGATATGTCACACCTGTGAGGTGGATGGATTATCTCGGCAAAGGAGAAGTGCTCACTAACACAGATTTGCAAACAATGTTTGAGAGAAATAGGCCTTTTGTGTACATAGAGAAGGTCTTAGATCTTAGCGTTCAGTTCATGATGAATGGGGGCAAAAACAAAAGTGTTGCGTTTATAATTTTGTTCAGTGTATATTGGAAAGGATCTCTTAAGGGCCAGCAAGTCCAGGAGGACTGACAACAGCAAGCAAAACCTGTGTCAATGTAAATCAACATATGAGCACCTGACTAAAGTTTAAAAAGGTTTTGTGACCCACAACTTTTACATTTCATTTTAGACCTATCCTTTAAATGAGACATCAACATTGTGATACTAGTATTGTAGTACTTGAGACCGGTCTTGGTTTTAAGACCACTTTTTGATGGTCTTGGTCTCGGACTCGACCGCCTTTGTACTTTGTCTCGGACATTGAGGACTCGGGATTTTATTTCAAGACCAGTCGAGAACCGTAACTTTGGGAATATCAAATTGCTTTTGCATTGTCTGATTTGTTAACATCCTAACTTTGACTGGATGTAAAACTTATTGCTTCAAATGCAACCAGTAACCCTGATTAACGACTGTCACCCCTCCCTGCGATGCTTAAGTTGACTTCAGCTCTTAGTGTTTGTATGTGGCTGTTTTAATGGGATTGTGGATCTTTCAGATCTCTTTGAGAAGTACCTATGATCTCGTTCCACATTTTTATTGCGTGCCATGTAATGCAGGGAACTGGTCTTGGTCTTGACTCGGGTCTCGCCCTCCCTCGGTCTTGGTCTCGACTGCTCTCAGCCCCTAAAAGTCTTGGTCTTGACTTGGTCTCGGTTTGGACGGTCTTGACTACAACACTGTGTGATAGACTCACACATACATATGTTACATTTAATACCTCACCTCTGCAGGATGCTGGACTACATGCAGACAGGTGGAGACCTCCAGGGGTTGTGTTGGAAGAAACGGACAGAGACACACCTTCTGAGGGCGACTGCATGGGAGGAAAGTTGAAGACTGTGATTGCCCAGATACTTCTCAGCCTAACCTCATCTCACTGTCTCAGTTGAGCTTGAGCTTTTCTGTAACGATATAAATCTGCCCCCCCAGTAAAGCATGCCAGTGACTTGATGAGGAGGAGGAGGAGAAGAAGAAGAAGAGAGAGAGAGAGAGAGAGAGACAGTGACAGTCCAACCACTCTAACTTGTGTTAGCTAGCATTAGCTTCACTTTAATTGAGCTCACCGGCACCGTAAACACGTCGGTCTTCTCTCGCCAACCTCGACCGGGAGGGCAGCCAGGTCGCCGAAAGCGTCGACTAAGCCATCTTCTACTGAGGAGCCGTCGGAGGTTTCTGTCCCGTTTTCTTCAGAAGTCACCGGCGAACAAAAACTGGGGACATTGTCCATCGCGGAGTTAGCAAAAAGCTAACTCGTCCAAGTCAAACGCAGCGCCTGCGAAGGACCTCTGGCGTAGAAATAGACCAACTAGAAACACCGAGAACCGGGGGGACAGGTAGCTGAATATTTTAATAGTTATTTATCTTTTCGAGGATTGACTGCGTTATTTTCTTTCCGCACCTTGGTTTATTATACTCTTTGATATCATATAGCTCAAATCCCCTCCAGCTAATTATTGTTTGCTAAACCAGCAGAATGCTAACCGCTAATATATTCACAGCTAACGTTTGATAGCAAAATGTAAGTTAACTTCGCTTCAAAACCAGGGACATGAAAGCGTGGTGGACTCTTATTTAGCAAAGTTGTGTTACGCTGATTAATTTCATAACATTTCACGTAATATTTGTGAAATATGTGGTTTATTTACACATGAATTGGCATATGTCCGCTCTATTTACTGTACTTCTGTGACCGTGAGACTTGTTTTGGTAACTTAATAGTGAGCTATCAACTCACAGCTGCCACCTGTCGATGTGGAGGAGTAAAAAAAAAAAAAGAAGTGATTTAGAAAATAAGAAAATACTCATTTGTAACACTGCGTGTCGCCAAAGCCCTATTTAACCGGACGACAACAGGATGCACAGAAGCCCTTAAAGACAACCATTTTTCTGCAAAAGCAAAATACCAATCTTGTACTACATTTGAAATTCTCGTTATATATTTTTTTTTAATATCACATTTGTGCATGTATATATGTATTCATGCATATCGTGGAGTGTGTTTTTTCAGTCAGCAGGCACTGGATCACTGCTGAGCTCCAGATGGGACCCTTGGATTCAGGCCAAAAGGCAGCAGTATCTGCAAAATAATGCTTTACATAAACCATCTTTAATGAAAACATGTGTAGGGGTTAATACTGCATTGTCCAGTCTGTGAAAAATAAAATTGGTTAAAAAGCATAGATGCAAGGTCTATGATCCAGTGTTTAGCCTGATACTTGATGTGGATAATTTAGGAACAGGTACACACGGTTAAAATGTTTTAATTTAGCATAAATTGTAGTTACGTCGGTTCAGGAAAGCATTAGCAATAAACAAAGAATCATAGTTTATTATTATTATTATTATTATTATTGTAACCTTTTTTCAACCAGGAGAGGGATTAAGAATTTCTTTTTCAAGGGTGACCTGGCCAAGACAGGCAGCAGCATAAATTAAAAACAGGTACAGACAAATAACACAAGAGACAAACATAGTGAGCTCACATTGAGTCTGCTTCATAGGTAATCTGTCCAAAATTAAACAGTTGTGTGAATAATATGCACATGTACATTGCACATATTACACAATCTTTTTGGCTGTTGACAAGAAGGTACACAGTGCACAGACTCCTAGTTGAGTTAAGGTATCAGGTTAACAGTCAGAGAGGCTTATTTATAGCTGAAGATCCACCCTAACGTCACACAAACACCGACACATGTACTCTCACTCTGACCCTTTTTATTCACGCTCGTGACCCAAACCTCTCCCTTCAAGCGCACTTCATGCACTATTGCCAGCCACCCATCTACACCAGAGAAATGTGGTGAACCTGTAGAAACAAAGCACAATCCTCCTCTGGAGTCAAAGATTTAGATTTCTTAAGTGCATGAAGTATGAGTACAGCCAAGTATAAATGGGTACAAAATATACAAACTAGACTGAAAAATAAAGTATTTTGCACTCTTTATATATGAAGTTTTAAGGATTCATCTAAGTTAAGACTAATTTTACTGGAGTTTTAAGGCCTTGACTAAAGACACATGAGCAAGGCACTTGGCATTAAATCTGTTGAAAATACTGTAGGTCAGTTAAAGTATTATACACTGTCCTTTGTCTTTAGCTGGCTCACTTGGTACAGCGGTTGAACAATCTGGATAAACCTTTTTAGCCAGTTCTGATGACCTAGTATCCGCCTCTTCTGGTTCAGTTTGTTTTGTAGCTGCTTCAGTCTCACTTTTTTCCTCTTCTACTGTTTCAGTGTCTTTCTCCTCAGCTGCAGCTGGTTCTGTGTTCCCAACAGTTATTTTGTTGTTATCTTTTACATTTTCAGGGGACTCCACTGCAGCCAACATGTTCTCGGATACAGCAACATTGCAGGAGGCCTGCATCGTTTCCTCTCCTTCTCCGTCTTCTTCGTCGGCAGTCTCTGTTGGTGATGCCGTCTCTTTCTCCTCCTCCCTCTGTTCCTTTCCACAAGCCTCTTCTTTTTCCTGTATAATAACATCAACTGGAGTCAGAGGTGTTAAGTCCAGTGATGCCTTAGGAGAAGAGGTTGCCTTTTTCCTGGGAGGGGCAACTGGCTTTTGCATTTCCGAATCTTGCTTCTGAAATTCCTGAGCTGGATGCACACTGACATCTTTCTCATCCAGGTCTGTAAGATGATCATCTGTACTCCCCCACTCAGTTTCCTCCGAGGGAAACTCAAAGCTTGAGATGCTAAGTGGATCTACATCGACTTTTTCTACCTTGAAGGAGACATTTTTGTTTGTCTCGTCTTTACTCTGTGTAGTTGATTGTGTTTCATCCTCTTCGAGATATCGAGAGAGAGGCTCTATATCACATGGAGAAGCGTTGGCACTGGACCTGAAGAAGTCTGTGATTTCCTCCTCTGAATTTGGCTCTTCACCTTTTTCAGGCTCTGACAGCAAATTGACCAATTCATACAAATCTTGGGACATTACCCGAGGACCTTCCTTTGGGCATTTTTCTTTATCAGTGAGTTCCTCTTCCACGGCAGGAGTCTCATCTATAAGGACATATTTCTCTAAATATCCCCTGGCCTCCCGGTCTGAATACCTGCTGTGGAAGGACTTCTCAGAGGTCATACTTTCTGTGTCCTCTTCTTTTTTCCGACTGCCGATTGATTCCTCATACAGGTCCGTGTAAAGGAAAGCCATGGCTTTGGGCTCCTCCAGCAAAATGGGGTCTATAATTTTGGCAGGTCCTTCTGGCAGAAAGATTGGAGTCAGGATGTCCTCTTGGCTTCCAAACAAAGTCGAACCACTCGTTTTTGAAGGCAGCCTAGAGGGCGCACCTTCAGCCACTCCGTCCTCCCTGTCTAGACTTTTCATGTAGTTGTCTGTACCAACGTAGAAGACTTCATCTAGGAGCTCACTGGTGATTTCCTCAAGACTGATTGTGTCTGAGTTGTCATTATCCACGAAGGTTGTTGATGTTGATGCTGCTGCTACTGTTGTTGTTGTTGTGGTGTCGTCTTTAGAGTGCACATAACTCTCTGTGTCCTGGCTCCCAGTGACGACCTCTGCCTCTTGTTCCACCTGTCCCTGTGTGATCACAGCAGGACTTCCTGGAGCCTGGCCATCAATCATGGTGAACGCCTCAAAGTAGTCCGCATTGGCACGGGCTCCTCTGCCTGGAGGTCTGGCCACTGGAGCCCCTGGTGGATCCATTACATTTGGACCTGTTGCAGGTGAGGACTTGACCTGGTAACCTCCTACTGCTCCTGTAACCAGCTCGTAATCATGAGAGTCTTCAGAGGCTTTAGGAACAAGGCTGTCCTCCAGATAAGAAAGGTTGTCCACCATTTCTTTGCTCTCCTCTTCATCCACAGTAGCCAGTTTTGGAGGAACAACAATGTTGAGGATTTCAGAGCCTTCAGACACTAATCTGAAAAGCTGTTGCTCTTTATCTTCCAGAGGATCATTTGCTTCCTCTTCGTCTCCTTCTCCTTCGGTTTTCACATTTGGCTGTGAGAATCCTACTAACTCCGGCCTTCCTGAGATGTTTTCAGAACTTCCTACAAGAACTTCTCGTTGTCTGTCTGCTCTGCTCTTCTGACTGCTTACCCTCTCTTTAGTTTTCTTCCGTCTTGAAATCAGCTCCTCATCCATGACAAAGATGATCTTTCCTGCAGGAACAGACCCAGGTGTCGCAGGCCGTCCTGCAACCAGAGAGCTAAGATCCACAGCGTGGTTTCCAGCTTCGGCTGCCCATGGCGTGGTGCAGCGACTAGGGGTCGTCTCCCATGCGATCCCGCTGTCCTCGCCTTGCATAGTTACCATGGAGAAGGAAGAGTCCATCATGAGGCACTGCATCTTAGGCCGGACGTTGTCATCGTGGACAGCCTCACGTAAACTGACGGCACAGTGACAGAGAAACAATATGGCAATAAGATAAAACTGCTGTGTTTGTAGGCACAACAATCTGGTCAAGCTAAGCTAATCAAGTCAGCCAAAGAGGACGAGAGTCGAATAACAGAATTATATTTTAAGAGAAATTGAGTATATTAGAAAATATTTTGTGAAGACTTTTGTAAAATGGTCATGTAGTAGTTTATTCTCTGTGCAAAACAATATAAAAATCTTACATGTTATATTACATAATGTAATATGTGTAAGAAATATATGTACTTTATGATTTTGTTTTTCTCGAAACCCTGATATTCACAACTGTTCACACACTCAGTTGCCAGTTTATTAATGGCATCTAGATGGGAGTTCCCCGGACCTCACTTTGACAAAATGTTAGAAAAGTATAATGTAAAATTCAGGGGATGCGAGGATTTATTGCAGAACTGTTGTGTTGCAAATTGCTTGGTGAACCTAATAAACTGACAACTGAGTGTCTATACATGCACTCAAACATATAAACACACACACACAAAGATTAGTTTCACTAAAGGACTGTCCTTCATTAATTCACCATTTCATATGTAAATGGGTCCAATTTATTATTGTACAATAAACTGTTGCCTCTGGGATTTGTTGAAAATGAAAAAATATATAAAGCAAACTTCATTACACAGAAAACATTTGACTTTGAGCTGCAGTAATAAGTCCAGAATACAATATTAAACACAGCTACTGATTTACCTGTTTCGAAGGTTCTCCACATCATCACTGTCTTCTGGGTTTTCTTCGCTGATATCTTCAGGTGTCAACACTGTCATCTCAGTGTCCACATCTGACCGTGCCAAATCTTCTGTATCCATTGTTGCAATATCTTGATGAATTTGCTTCGGCCTCTCACCACAACTCAGCGCTGCTCTGTTGAGCAAGTTCAAGCGAGCGTTCCTTGAGTAGAGTTCTCAAGCTCAGCGTAATCTTGAAATAGAAAACTGGTCTTCCTGTGTTTCATGTGAAGCATTTGCAACATGTAGGGAGGTTGTTTTGTCATCTGTTCACACGGGCTGAACCCTTGCATTTGGCATATACAATAATTATTATTATTATAATAGTTTAGGCTAATTAGTTGTAGCCTGTGGACATTTAAACTGTAAGAAATGCAGCAGCATGAAGTAAATCCCTTTGCTTTATTTTTTTTTGCCAGGTCTAAAAATAATGTTTTGCTAGTAGCCTATATCCAATGTCATGAGTCTGTAAGTCTGTCATAGGCTTATAAGTATGTTGAAGGGGTTTTTAGTTGTAAACAGCTGATAATGGATCAAACAAATCCTGTATTAAGCTTTAAGACTGTGATAAGATAAGATTTATGATCCCACTCTGGGTAAATTCACTTACAACAGCACAAGATAGAACAGATTAGAAAATATACATTCATTTAAAATAGTAGTAATAGAGGAGAATAATAAAAAATATAAAAGAAATAGAAAGACAAGAATAAGAGTTATGTGCACACTATATACACTTTTTATGTACAAACACCTTTTATTTACAAGGAATGGATAATAACACATTTATGGGCTACTTCTAAAACAAAATGAGCTTTTCTTGCCCCTTGATCCTTTTATGAAAATGTCAACCTCGCACCTGTTAATGTCTGTCTCGTAGTGTGACAGGGATACTACGTGGGAAGTGAAAGACTGGAGGAGTTGGGGAGGGTTTTGCTCATAGTGAACAGGTTGTTTCTGGGCAAACGTTGCCATCATGTGTAAATTAGTCTGGCATACATTCTGTAAATCTTAAACTTACCCAATAGGCTAAAAATGTAGCAGTATTAAACACAAGCTTTCTTCTTCAAGGACTATACCAATGTTTTTGAATATTCAGCTTATTTATTACAAATCACATTATACTTATCTAGCAGTAAACAACTAAATGGTTCTACATTAGAGTGAAGCACTAAAGGACAGGTAAGTTTCTATGTGGAGGAAACTCGTTACTTCAGTTACCAGATTTACTAATTAAAAGAGTTTTTTAAGTCTATCTTAGTACAATACTCATGTAGGGCTGGAACTAATTATTGTGTTCATAACCGATAAATCTGCAGATTATTTTCCTGATTAATTATTTGGTCTATAAAACATAATCTACATCTACAAAAATATAATGTTGTGTCTGAGGTCGTCAGATGTCTCAATTTGTCAAAGACACTGATAGAAAACAGAGAAAAGCAGGAAATCGTCATATTTGAGAGGCTGAAAATAGTATATTAATATATAATAGTAGTAATGTAGGTGCTTTTTGTTGTCCCTTACACCAAAGGAGAGGCAAGGAATCAATGGTCTGCTTCTTAATTTTCAATGATTTTATTAAACATACAAGGTGTTCACTCCTTACAGTAGTACCATAGGCTATGTATTGGGAATCTCTTTCACATAATCAACAAAATGCTTCACGTGTATATACTTCTACTTCTACAATCAAACCTTTTACCATATACTTTTTGAATTCCCTTTATGCCCTCATACTAGATACTTATGACCTTCAAAGAAAACAAACACTTCTACATATAAAACTCTTAAGAACAGAATCTTCAAAATGGTAAAGTTAGTAAACATTTTTGTTTTTGTTGTTTTGTCTTAAATGATTATGTACATGGATTAAATGAAACACAAAATATTTCTTTAAAAAAACTTCTCATGCCTTCATAACGGTGATGGCTCTGGGAGTGGAGGACACTTTTAAATCATCTTCATGTATTGCTCAAATGATTTTTAATGACTCTAAGGAGAAAATTTGTTTTTATTTGAGACCAGGTAGGCGACCCCTTGACCTCGTACGTCCTTCCTCGGGCCGTTCCACTTTTCTCCTGAAGACTCTTACGAAAACATCTGATCACCAGGTTGGATTGCTGCCCCCACTCGCTCACTCTCGTTCTGTAACCTCTCTCTTCCCTGCTTAGTCACAAGGTGGGACGAAACTATCCGGCAATTGTTAGACATTTGTTGTATGTACATCTTTTGTAATTCTCTAGCATGCTTGAAGGCGGGCCTTTATGCAGATGCTTTAGCTCGTGACCAGTAGCAAGCTCATGCGGTGTTGGGTTAGTTTTGCGATTCACACCACTTCTTTATGCCAGAAGTGCTAATGGAAATGCATTCACCCGGTTAAGCCTATAATGACCACAAATCTTTGTTAGTTTAGCACACCATTCACTCGTTCAACCATCCGTTGAGATTGTGGATAATAAACACAGCCAAAACGTTGAACGTCTTCAATGAACGTCTGTCATTTATTGGCTTAATCATGTCAATATAGACTATCGCTAAATGCTGAAATGGTTGCTTAGGGACTGGCATGTGGCCCATAGGTGTAACCACATCTTTTTTAACATTATTTTTAATGCATCTTGCCAAAGTCAATTTGCTCTCTCTGTTTGTTACTTAAAAACCCCATTCAGTTATATTCCTCAGCTTGTATGATCAATACTGGGCTTGCAAAATCATTAATGACATCAAATCAACCGGGGCTAAAACATAGAGAAAAAATGCTTTGTAATAATTTGGAAGCGCAAGAACAGGGGCTCGTTGAAGCATTTCTTTGATTGTCTCAAATGCTATCTCTCCCTCCTGTGTCAACATAACAGTATACTCCTTAACCCAGTCTGAACTATAACTTGTTGTTACCCCAAAAAATGTCAGCATGTTTCGAACAACTACCGGTTTAGGAGCTTTGCTTATCCCCTCAAGGTGTGATGGGGACACGCTTCTCGTGCCATTTTGTGTGACACGTTCCAGGTATTCAACCTTGTCCTAGCAATACTGGATCTTTTGTTTTGAGGCCTAGTGGCCCCTTTTCTGCCAGTATCTTTAACAGTGCAATAGAGTCTTTGTGGCACTTCTCTTGCGTCTCAGAACAGTCGAGAATGTCATTTACACACCGAATAACGGTGCTGGACACCTTTTTGCCCAGCTCGGATAAATCTTTCTTCAGAGTCTTATTAAAAATATGTGGCGCATGCTTTAAGCCTTTATGGAAAGCGCCTGGGACAGATAAACTTTGACCCAAAGAGATATTGTGATCTCTTGCTGATTAGAACACAGAAAAAATGTCAAACAGATCAATTACCATAAAATACGTGACAGTGGGGGGAATGTTTGATATATATATAGCATATATGGATTTGGAACTTCTGCGTCAATATCCTAAATTTCTTCATTTATTGCTCTCTATTTTACTAGTTGGTATTTTGACTTATCTGCTTTCAGCACAGGATGAATCAGGGTGTTGCCATGTGAAACAATGCGGGTCAATACTCCTGCTTCCAGCCATTCAGGTATTGTCCTTTCACTTCCTTTTTCAGCCTCAGGCTTCTGTGGATATTTTGGAATCAACAGTGGTTTGCAGCCTGGTTTCAGCTTAAAGTCCACTGGTTGTGCTGATTTTATCAGTCCAAGATTGGTCTAATGTTTTGACCACAGATGATCTGGCACTTGAGTTAATTAGGGAGTCTGGGCTTTTATAAATCAGGATGGTGTCTGGTGGGCAACATATTGCACATTTCAATTCGTCCATATCGTCCAATTAGACTCACAGACGTCTCGTCTGATATCAACAAAGGGAGATGAGCTTGTCAGTTTTGTAGCTAAAGGATGACAGGCTTTGATGGCTCTATGCCCCGTCAAAATCTTTCTGCTGGGCCTCTCTAGATGACTACTGATCCTCGCGGAGATGGCCTCTGACCTCTTGGCAGTCTGTTATCTTGCCACGGATTTGTGGGACATGCGTTTCTTAAATGATTTTCACGTCCGCAACCCCAACACCTTCTTGGGTAGTATGGCAGAGATTGGGGAGGTTTGGTAGGAAGTCCCCTACCTCCCCTTTGTCCCCGTCCTCTTTGCAGTCCAGATGGTCCTCCTCTCCCTCTCCCCATATACTGAGGATGAGGTAGGGGACGTGGCCCAAAGTTGTTTTCTGCTTCTGGCCAGGATGCCATGGCTTGATAGCCCCAAGGTGCAGACAGTTGCCCCCATATCTGCTTCTGCTTGTCTATCAGGACTTGAAGCGCCTCTTGAAACGACGCTCTCTCTTGGCTCTCCATGCTGCTGAGTCTTGAAGCACCCACTCCTCCCTCTAGTTTTTTCTTTCCTGCAGTCAGCTGCTGTTGAGTCAGTTTGCGGAGTGCCTCTTTGTCTTTTTCCTCCCGCTCCCTTTGCGATTCTCTGTGTCTGCAGACGGCGTGAGCAACATGGTCGCAGAACTCATGAAATGTCATTGAATACAGAGTCACAACCTTCTTCAGCTTTTTCTTCACCGGAGTTGGAAGACCTTTCAAAACACTCTCCCGGAACTTTTCCTGATGTAAAGGATTGTCTTCAGGGTTTACTCCAAACTCCTGTCTCCATTCTCGGCATTTTGTACGGACATATGAAACAGGGCTTTCGTCATCTTTAAGGGGACTCCAGAGGAGTGTTTCATGAGTTATCTGTGTCGGATACCTCCGTTGGAGTGTCTCCTTCAACACCTCCTGCCTCTCTTCTAGTTCAAGCACTCGTGTAAGCAGGGCTTTCACATCTCCAACAGCAAGCATTATCCCCTGTGCCTGATCTTCAGATTTTCCTCCTTTTTCCAGGCCCTGTATGCTGGACCCTTCTTCGTTTACTCTTCTGTTGCAGACATGTGGGGGATCTGAGGCTTGAGCAGTGGCATGCTTCTCTGTGGATTCCTTCTCTGCTGCTGCTGTGCTCTTCTTTAACCTTACTACCCTACTCTCAGCTGGGCTTAATTCACCTTTCTCATAGTCCCTGTCCATGCTATCCTCAAATGTAACTTCTTCCTCATCCTCCTCATGTTCCTCTCCTCTAGCCATCCTTTCCTCTCTCTCTACATTCTTTAGCATTTCCCTTATAGGTGTCCTAAATCCACTAAGTCCTCCTTTTATATCAAGCTTACTCAAATCTGGGCACACTTCCCCTCCTCTAAGCTCAGTTAGGGGAATGTCATCACCCTCTAGGTTATTGTCTCCTTCAATGCTTAATTTCTTGTATACAGGGAGCTCTTGCACATAAGGCGGTGGTGGTGGTGCTGCTGTGACCTTGGCCTCTTCTAATAAATCTTTTTCATGTTCCCTAGTGGCTGTTCTTAGCATCTCACCTTTCTTCCTAAACAAACCTAGAATGTTTTCCTCTTCCTTTCTCTTTTGGGCTCTTATCGGACCTTTCTGATTTAGCTTGTAGTTCTTAATTAAAACCTGCATATCCCTGCAAGTCTCTAAATCAAACGTTCCTCCCTCTGGCCACTTGGTCGACATGTTACGGGTCCTCTTTTCCCACTTCTGCGAGAGTTTCTTTATCATTTGTGCCAGCAATGGATGCTGTTTTGCCAAAACGTCCTCTGCTGTGTTCAGACACGGAGCAGCCATCCTGACTCCTTGGTTGTCAAACTCCAGGCAGAAAATTTAATTTCCTTTTTAAAATCGGATAAACGACTCTTCTATCTATCTATCTCTTTAAATTCTCTGTCTGCCGATCACTGATCGAAAACAAAGACCAGAAATATGAATTTATACTGTTGCCTTGAATGACTCTGCTGTCCTTTAAATCAGAGATTGAGGAGAGAAACACTCAAATCAATCTCTTTTTTTGTTTTGTATTTAAATTAAACAACTAATCCAAGAAATGTGTAAGAAATTAAAATTAAACCTGCAGGGAAACTGTCAATTATTTTCCCAGTGTCAGGTGTTCAATGCTTCGGTCGAGTCCTGGCTCGTGGGCCTTAAGTCTCTTAGTTTCTGTCAGCAACACTCACTCCTGCCAAGACTGCTTAAGACAGGAAAACACTGAATAAAGACTGAGATCAAATTGAAACATTTACTCGATATTTCCTGTAGGGGGCTCTGCCTGGGCTCACAGTCCAGTTAGAACAGAGCCTTTTGTGTAAAGTTTTTGCCTCAGTAGTTTGATGTTTCAGTTTAAGTCCAGTCTACCTTTGAATCACTTCCAGATGAAACCTCAAAATCTTAAAAGGTTTGAAAGTGAACTTCCAGAACTTGTCATAAAAGTGTAATCTTAAAAGGGTTCAAATGTATTTGATCTGTATTTGGTCCCTAAGCAATCAAAACACAAGAACAAAATGACAGCATCACATTTAACAGTTTGCACAGAAATTACAACGCACACTGAACGCACCACGATTCCTTTCACGTTTATTCCAAAGCTATAGCAAATTATCAGCCAGCCAAACTAAAGAACATGTATTTTACTTCGACAAACAACGTTTTATCTTTAGCCGAGACCACCAATTTAACACGTTGCTTCTCACAACTCAACAAGAACCAAACCCGTACATCAGCCTAGATTTCCAATACTTTTAAATATTTATCACACACAAAACAAGATCATACATATACTGATATACTTTTCTAAAACACCTCCTAGTTTTTACTTTATTTATATTCTTTAGCCTATGTTCTTTAGGCTATGTAATACAATACGTTTTTGTCACTGTTTGCACATTTTTGGGCGACTGTCGCATGTATACAGTCTATGCAAATGCGATTCCTATCCCTCAAATTCCCCTTAACTCAGGCACAAGCCTATATTATTTTATTTACTAGACGAAACGCTATTTCAGCAACTGTCCACGACTTCTGAGCTCTGCAAAGTCGCTACTTAGTAAAACCCAATAAAGCGTCTCGTTATGACGGTGTCTTTTTGAAAGAAACCGTACCTTACAAGTACTCTGCGAAAATATCGTCCTACTAAACAATTTAGTGTTCGCAGGCAAAATAACACAGTGGTCTTTAATTCTCAGCTCTTATATTATTTTTGCATTTATTTATTCTTTCATTCATTGCAATTAACATGCTGTTACTCTCTCATGCAGCCAATAAGTCCTCAGACAGCCTGCAGGTCTAGCTTTAGATCTTCCACACAATTTAGTTAAACGTCAAGCACGCATGCGCAGTCACACACACAGACGCAAAGCTGCTCTTTTTCAGTCACACACGGCAAAGTTGTCCGTCTCTCTCTTATTTTATTTAAAATTTGGACTATTTAATTTTCCCGGTAGGACTTTACCGTCTTCACCAGCTTCTTAATTTTCAATTATTTTATTAAACATAGCCTAGGTGCACATATATATATAAAAAATGTGACAGTTTATATTGTGATTACATAAATATTATTATTAAAGAAAATACTAAAAATAGAATGAAAAACAGAAGTGGAGATAACTTAAATTAGTCCGATCAAATTAAAGGAGGGAGTTTATCCTCCTTGTCAGAATCCTGGTGATTACTCAGGAGTCCCAGAGCCACTCGAATTGGTTAAAAGTTACACAAACTTAGTGAATCTTAAGAATTTAGACTAAATCAATATTCAAAAGTATTTTGGTATTTGCTTAGAATTTAAAAGGAGAGATAACTGACCGAAATTTGCCGGAGACGTTTTCCCTCCGCCTTCAGGAATAATGTCTGAAGGGCAACACCCTCTTCAGTTGCTAATATGTCCTGGTGAAAACCCAGAGTCCACGTAGACACAAACTCACATAAAACAAACTTTCCTCTTAATTCCTTAAAAGGACAAAAACTGCAGTCTAAAAAAGTTGTAGACTATTATAGCTACACTTCTTTATCACCTATTGAAACGATAATACCAGACTTTCGTACGCGTGTTTTTAAGGATTTAGATCTCTCTTTCACTTGGCTTAAACCCAAGGAATTTTGTTGTTCTGAACAAAGGTTCATACAGTCGGTCTGACCTAGCGGTTTCCCATCACGTGTTTACCCATGGGGTTTGTTCTTATGCCAAAATGTCCCAGCTATGGACAACTGTTTTTCTCTTGGCAGAACACTTACACAAAGCTAAACTAAAAACTTTAAGAGATTAGGTTCGTATCGTATCATTTCCCCATGTAGTGAACTTTCCCCCTATAGGCTACCAAATAATATTTTTCTCACATAACTTTAATCATTTGTATTGCAGAAATCAAAACCTATACAAGAGTGTAATTTCGCCACGTCAGAAAATACTCAATTACATGCAAAAGCCCTGCATTCAAAATCTTACTGTAAAAGTACGCAAATATTATCAGCGCTAATTACTTATCAAGTATCAAATATCAACAGCAAAATGTCTCTGTCAGTGTTTTCCTATTATATACTGTACGTTTACTAAAGTACTATTGTGAACGCAAGACTTTCAATTGTCATGAAGTATTTCTATTCTTTGGTGTTTCTGCACTTTCAGTATTGCTATGTCAATAACTGTCCACAAGATGGCAATCATCAGTAGCACATAATGTGTTCCTGCATGTTGTGCTAAACTGACTCTGATTTTTAGTTTGCACATTTTGAAAGAAAATAATGACATGTAATACCTGAGCAATAAATCTGTTGTCCTCTATGATATTAAACGGTTTGACTTCAGGTAGTCAAGTGGGACAGTTATAGATCATTATGGTTTTTCCGGTCAAAGTAAAATCTCCATTTTTTCCATTTAGGAAGGTCTTTATCAACACGCCTACACGGAAATTAAATTAATTATAAACATCAGAGATTATAGGCATTTTCTGATTGCACATTTTTAATGGAGGACTTTTTCCAGTAATTGAGAATATTTACAGTGTGGTATTAGTACTTTTACTTAAGTAAAGGATGTGAATACTACTTCCACCACAGGTTATCAGCTCTTACATGACAAACTGTTCAAGCATCCATCCCACTCAACCTGAACCCACCCTGAGTCTTAGCTCAGGAGTAGTGGTGGAAAGTAACTACATTTTCTCAAATATTGTACTTAAATACAATTTTGAGGTACTTGAGTTTTTCTGTTTTGTGCTACTTCATACTTTACTCCACTACATTTCAGAGGGACACATTGTACTAGATTCTCCAATATATTTATCTGACAGCCATACTTTACAATTTCAAGATTATACAAAATATAATCAACAAATAAAATGTATATAAAGTAAAATAAGCTCCACCTTAACCGGCTGCAACATTAGAGTGATGTACACATGAATGCATAAATACTTTGACTTTGACTTTTGGTACATATATTTTGATACTAGTGCGTGTGTATTTTACCCTGAGTAAAGTATGTTCTTGCCATTTTGAACCATCCAAGTAAGCAAGTAAGTTATATCCAGTAGTGGAAACTAAGTACATTTAGTTACAAATGCTGTAATTAAGTACCATTTACAATCCTTGGACTTCACTTGAGTATTCCTCCTTTTTTTTTTTTTTACTAGTTTGTTCTTCTACTTATACTACATTTCAAAGGGAAATATTGTATGTTATACATTTGTTTAACAAGTTACATTTATATATTGAGATTAGTAAGTAGAAATTAGTAAGTAAAAATTAGTAAGTAAAAATTAGTATTAGTACAGTAAAAGATCAGCTTAAATTCAACTCAATCAGAAGATATTGTGCATTGTTATTGATTAAACAATTAGTATAAAGAAGTCCAACTTGTCCAACTACAACATTAAAATGCTGTTTGCAGAGTTATAAAATATTACACTCAGAAGGGTCATTTTTCCAGCTTAATGAGTACTTATATTTTAAGTAGCATATATTTGTAAGTACAGTTTTGAATACAAGACGTGTAAGTAAGTATTTCTACACTGTGGTATTGCTATTTGTACTTTAATTTTTACTTTAATCTGAGTACTTCTTCTCTGACCATTTTTATGGTTTTTATACTGCAAAATATACAACTTTGATTATTGAACATACCGGATGTGAGGAAATACTTTATTGCCAAGTACGTCAAATTTCAGGGGCGGCGTGATGACGTCATCATATAAATGGTCCCCTCTGAGCAGCAGCGGCAGGGAGGATGCTGCCGAGCAAATGAATGAAGATGCGGGGCTGAAAGAGAGGAGGACGAATCGGCGGATGGAGCACCAGCATTATAATTTGGACATGATTTGAAGAGCAGTTGAACGTTTTGGCTAAATTACAAGTGAGCAGTAAGACAGGAAACCAGCTTGTTGAGGAGTGACGGCGCGTCCGTTTGTAGTCTATATAATTATTTTTTGGTTGACATCGCTGTCTTTGAGGAGGAGGAGGAGGATGTTAAAGACTGGAGTGTTTGCACCAAGTGTATTTTGTCTTTTTCTCCAGAAACAGCTTCAGAGATGAAGCTCTCTCTTGAAAGAAGATGCTTACCGTCTCCATGGGGCGTTGAAGGTCTTAACTTGCGGCGGTGAAAAACACTCGGTTAAAGGGATTTAATGGCACAGCGGACGGCGAGAAAGACCCAGCGATTGAAACTGGGATTTATGAACAGTCGGCTTATTGAGATTGAGGGTTCGGATCTTAAGGTTTTTTTCGGCTGAGGATAAATATCTGTACAAGTATTAGTGTGACCACCGTTGCTCAAATCTCACAGTGTCCAACCAAAGGAGTAACGTTAACTGTTAATCAGCAAGCTAGCATCGGACAGATGAAGCTAGCTTAACGTTATTTGACAGGTTAGACAACAATTTTGTTTGTCTCTTTTATCTATTTTTTTCCCCCTTTTTGTATTTAAAAGCTTACTTTAGTTAGAAGTGACACTGCCTTTCCTGTCAGTCAGTTTAACGTTAGCTCGTTAATCCTCGTTTGTGTGTTAACTGGAGGAGTTTTGTTTAACGGTTGCTAACGGTCGCTCCTACTAACTGGCAGTCAGTGCTGCTGTGAGTTCTTGCTCTTCATCATCATCATCATCATGCATGCGCCAACACGTTTGCTCGGATGAAACCAACACCCCACCAAAATGTACTCAAGGGCATAACAACAACACCACCACGAAGACATGTCGGACTGAATACAGCACCGTGGCTCCGCCGACCGTGAAGTCGCAACAACCACAGCGGCTTTAGTTTGGAGAGAGAGCGGATCAAGAGCTGAAGCTAGTCCCCACTGAAAAGCCTGTTCACACCGCCCTCAAGAGACCACAGACAGCAGGACCAGTTTCGACTAAACCCAAGCCTCCAAAATCCAGCAAAAATGGGGTATGTTGTTCGATAGTTAACTTGCAGTAACGATGAAATATCATGCTACAGGTCTCACTCTACGTGTCCAGAGTAGGACTGACTTTGTTATTTAGATTTGAGCTGCCCCTTAAGCAGATTTCAGCACCAAAAGTGTCAGCTGCCAGTCTGGCAAACACTGCTAGCTCCTGTAGCCACCCATGGCTAACTCTGTGTGAAGTACTGCTTCTCAGATACTAACAGAAATGCATGGCCCGTAGCAAACAGCCCCAGAGATACACTACCAAACCACACACTGCTGATAGAAGTCCCATCATTATATCCACTCACATTTGAGATTACTGGAGCCAAAAGATTAGGCTGTAATGAAGTAGCCTACTGTTCATGATGGCAGAGAGCAGGTCAGAGCTCACACATTGCATATTTAGGTACAATGTGATTTGAAAAAGTATGTCTGGGAAAGTAATACATATGCATTATTGTTTTTTTTTCTCTCTTTCTTGAGAAAATGTAGATTAATTGTGTAATTCTTTATTTTGTGGTGCTGCCAAAACAATAATGATCTTTCCTGCACTTGGCTAGTGTAATGCATGTGGCTGAACCTGCAGATGTATGGTGATTCTCCTGATCAACTGCGACCTAGTTCTTACTTCAGATGACAGCAGATGATGTAGCATGAGATTGGTTTGTTGTGATATTGTGGTGGTGGGGGGGGGTAGGGTAGGGTCAGGTCAGAAGGGGGGTGAACTGCTTACAAACCTAATGCAAAGCACATCCTCTGTAATTCTCAAGGCCAATGGTTATAATCCAGTCAACGATCCGGTTCTTCAGACACAGAAAGAGAGCTTGTCCTATGTGTGCACTTACTCCTTAATTAACAAGTCAGATTTAGCTGTTTCCAACAAGTACCAGGGCTTCTGTTCTTGCATAATAGATGGTTGTAAACATGATGTCCTCCTCAAACTCGGCACTTCTGAATAAAACAGCGTCCAGGCAATATTTTCGACTTCACTGCTCAGGCCAGTAGGCCAGAGTTCAACTTGATGCAAGTATGTTTTGTCACTAGAAACAGAAATATTTTGGGAGCACAGTGAATGACGTCTGTCACAGGAATTTAGGTATAACGAGGTTGGAGATATTAGTGGTTAGTTCTAGTTTAGTTTATACTTTTATTGGCTTACAGTAGGACTAGGCTTCTGTATAACCTGGATAATTTACTTTGCAGACATTCTATCAAACAAATGACTAATTAAGAAAATAAAACTTAGGTTAATAGAAAATGTTGTAATCGGTAGTTGCTGCCCTAATTTCAAACATGACACACAGTTAAGGTTCTCAGACAACGTGGCATGAACATTTTGTAGATTTGCGCCAACTACATTGAGATTTCTTTGCACCATTGTCCATTTGTCTTTTCCTAACTTCTTCCCTTATTGGTCTTATTATATTTTCCAAGTGATTTGAAAAGGGAAAGGACGTACTGTAACTTTCTCTTTTTATCTTATTACACCCAATTTAAAGGCAATGAAAAGATGCAAGGCTTCAGCTGTCAGTGCATCACTGTATCTTGAGAAATTTTGAAGGGAATAAATATTGAATATGTTCTTTGCACAAAAACACACACTCGTCTGTCTGCTACTGAAAGCTCTGAGCCCGCTGGAAAATATGGCTGTGGAGGGTTGTGCCTTCCCGAGCCCCTGCTGCTTCCCTCTGCGAGTGGGTCAGCAGACAGTGACACTGGGTCAGATTGGGCGAGGGAGCATGTGGGAAGGATGTTCACAGCTCATGACTAGCCCTGAGTCACACTAAGTTAGTAATGCAGGGTTATTTTTCTTGTGTCTAGCAAGCACAGACTGTCCGTGCTGTGAAACTCTGGTTGATTTTTTTTTTTGTTTGTTTGTTTTTTCATTGTATATTCTTCATATTCAGGATAATGGTAACATGAATTAATATAGCTTATAAGTGTGTGAAGAGCACTTTATAGGACGGCATTGATTTGAGGGTGAAATGAAAGAAGAGGAAAATATAGTTTGTAATAGGGCTGCATTGATTGGTCCATCAATCAGTTAGTCAACAGAAAAGTAATGAGCCATTATTTTGATAATTGACTAATCTTTTGAGTCAAATTTAATAGTTATTGGTTCTCAAATTGGAGAATTTGATTATTGTCTTGGTCTTATAGTAAATTGAATATTATTGGGTTTTTGACTGTTGTTTGGACAAAACAAGACATTCGGTGACGTTTCCTTGGGTTCTAGGATATTGGGATGGGAATTTTTCACTGTTTTCTAATCTTTTATAGACCACACATTCATTTATAACAAAAATAATCATAAATTGCAGCCCTAATGTGTATTAGAAGGAAACAAATTAATATTTGTTAACAGGAACAACTTGAAATCGAGGTTAGAACAACAGCAACTGCATAAAAGCGGGTTATAAAGGATGGTTAAATTGTTTGAGATTATATCACATACTAGGAGCCCTTAAAGTAAAACCACAATCAGTTCCAGTCTAGAGAATGTGCATTTTATAATAAAATTTTAATTTTAGTTTAGGCTATTGCAGGGTAGAGCCACTAAATGGTCTGTTTGTACTTTATTATAGCAGAAAACTTTCTCAAAGACTAAAAACAGTTTTACAAAAAGGTTCCTTTAAATAGTGAACCTTTAGATGATTTCAGATTATTTCACACATACCTAAATAAATATTCAAAAATTACACTTTGACCACAGTGTGAACTAGAGTGGATCCGATTAGTCAGTTAATCCATTAGTCGATTGACAGAAAATTTATCTGCAACTATTTTGGTAAACAATTTTTTAAGCAAATGGACCAAACGATTGACAAAATAAGCACTAATCTAATGAAAATAAATTTCAGCCCTAATCTTTAGAGATTCTTAAATCCAAGATTTAATTTCCTTAGAATTAGAGCTAAAACATCTTCTCAAATGTGATGATTTACTGCTTTTCTCTGTTTTTGTATCAATATAAATGAATATCTATATAAGCAACCCCCCACCCGAATCCAAGTTGGCATGAGGATGAATGTGGCATGCATCAACAAGTTACCAGTGTCCTGAATGTCCTGATACAGAACACACTGTTCATAGTTTGAAGATAATCTGAACACATTGCCCTTTTAGTCACAGACAGCGCATGTCTTTGTTTTCCAGTATGCAAACACTGGTGTCTGTGTGTGTCTTCTGCTGGTGTGTAAGTGGAGAATTGCTGATTTGATAACATCTGGGGTCAGATTCCTCTGTCAAAGCACTCGTCATTGAGACTTGAATGCCACAGTACATTTCATTGTGAAAAGGGATTATGGGCTAACAATCACCATGCACTCTCATAGAGACACACACCTCCGGGGCAGATTCTGATCTAGGCCACGCTGTCAGACTAATGACACACTGAAACATAAAATGACTCGCTAAAATTTCTCTTCAACCCCCTTAAAATCAATGGATAATTGAGACTTTGACGCTGTGTTGAGCAAAGCTAAAGTCAGAATGTTTTCAGCAGTCAAATAAAAGTTGTGACTTAATCTAGTCAAGCCTCTGATCCATTTTCTCCATTTGTAACTATACTAAATAAAGTATTTTGTCTTTACTGAAAGAATACAATATATTTTTAAATAGATCACTTTGTGTTCATTTTCAGTTGGCTGAATTCACTTTCTTTTTTCTTCCTTTTTATTTTTAACACAGTTGACACACTGGTCTTTTTACACCGATCAGCCATAACTTTATGACTGTTCGGTGTCCTTAAAGCTTTTTCTCTTAACGTAATGTTAAAACTGAAAACGTACCCTCTCCAAGTATGTAAAGCCAAGCATCCGAACAGGGAGATGTTAAAATGAAATAGCGGTCTGTATGTCTTTTTAGGGCTGGGCGATATGGCCAAAAAAGTTATCACGATAAAAGTTTTCACATCATTCAATATAGATAATTATCATGATAAATGTCAAATTATTATTTCTTTCAAGTTTAAAGGCAGATTTCTTCTCCTGAGTGAAAGTCCCCTTTTCTCAACAAAATAAATATCTTGATATAAAAATTTTATGATTTTGTGATTCAAATGAATTAAATCAAACGTTATTGGGCATTTGTAAAATGTTTATTGAGGAAAATTAATAATTAATAATTGATAAAATCTGACAACAGCAGTTGTCATTATAGCAGATAGAATCAGAAGTCAGCGACTGGAAATGAGAAGCAAATTACTCTGAATTTTAATAGTAACTCTGCCATTGTTATCACTGAGTTTGACATGCATAGCAACAGTAACTAAGGGGGCGGAGCTTAGCAAACCATTTAAGAGACAATCTCCCAAACTGTCCTGTCTTAAACCCTGCCGATTTTACATAACAGCTCGTCCCGAACATGTTCTGATAGATAATAGAGAAGAGCTGCTGTAAGCAAATCATGTCCGAGGAAGTAAAATTGTCTTCATGATGATCAGTTACTCACACGAAACATCCACAGCATACACAAGTGTAGTTAAGTGCCCTGTACAGACAGAAATAAGTGCAGATAAACTGATAAAAGTAAAACATTTGAAGTATATTAAAAAGAAATAAAATATAGCTGTAGTATATGTACACACAGTACCCACAACCAGTGTTGTGCTGAAACTAAAAGTACAGTAAATTAAAGTAACAAAGTTAAAACTGTATAACATATAAACATACAATAATATCAGGGCTGGGAAAATATGTCTTTATTTTCTGTACTGTAAAGGCATACAGTTACTGTTTTTTGCACCCTAATTATGTAACGGCCCTACATGTAATCCGTTACTCCCTAACCCTGTATATTATAATATATTACAGTATAAAATAGTATGAGATCATTTATATAATAAAGTACAGTAATATAACATAGAATATAAAAAATACATATGTATATATGAAAAGTATATAATATGTGTATGAGTGTGAGTGTCCCAAGTGCGCCCCTATATAAATACACTAAATATTTAACATAAAGATTCACTAGAGCTGCAACGATTTAATCAATTAGTTGTCAACTATTAAAAAAATTGCCAACTATTTTGTAAATATCCTAAATGTAAATATCTTCTGGTTTCTTTACTCCTTTATCACAGTAAACTGAATATCTTTGAGTTTTGTACAAAACAAGACATTTGAGGACGTCATCTTGGACTTTGGGAAATGCTGACCGACATTTTTCACAATTTTCTGGCATTTTATAGACCAACTAATCAATCAATTAAGACAATAATCAACAGACTTATCGATGATGAAAATAATTATTAGTTGCAGCCTTAAATACTGTACACATACAGTATATTCTTGCCATCTCCATTGTTGAGCTGCCAGCCTGTTTTAGCTGGTGTGTAACCCGTTTGCACACCCTCACATTACATCAGCACTTCTCTGATTAACTGTGTCTGTCTTTAAATAACATCTGCCGAGTCTTCCCTCCGCTGACTTAATTAACACACTTAGACATGATGGGAGGTTCCCAGAGAGGGGAACAATCGCTGTATCTCAGAGGAGACCAGGGAGGAGCTCCCAGCCAAGCAATGAAATCTACTTTCCCTGGAAGACCGGCACAGACATTACATTAAATTTGTCGAGTGTCAGTGTGTTATTGTTGGGCTGTTGTTACTGAGTGTGTCTTTGTTGTTGTTTAGTCAACCAAATATAACCAGGAGTTTATATGGCTAGCTACAAACAGATATAAGGACCAAAATATAATGTGTTACTTTAGTGGTGTATAGACTGCCTAAATGTAACATGACTGAAGTTCCTGATTCAAGGATTAAGAGCGTCGGCCGGTTTATTTTTGTCTGGTTGTCCAGAATGACAGAGGTGTGTCAAAGAGGATCTCAGTTATCCGTGACTTAGTGCAGCAGAAATTGGAAGTGATTATGCTTTGCATTTTGGACACCTTGTTTTACATTTTGATAGCTGTTTCAGATATGCTAACCAAAACATTCACTGACGTCACTGTCTGCATGACTTTGAGACGCTGGCAACTCTAGGGACGGCAGTGTCGGTTGGTTTGTCCACCACTTTGGTCCAGACTGAAGTATCTCAACATTTATTGGTTGGATTTTCATGAAATGTAATTCACAGTCCTCAGAGGATGAATCTTACTGCCTTTGGTGATTCCCTGACCTTTTCTCTAGCACCATCGTGAGGTTGACATTTATACTTTTGGGTGAACTATTTGATGTCGTGACATTCATGTCACCCTCATGATGAAGATTAAAAACTTTGGTGATCCTCTGAAGCTAATTGAAACAAAATTAATCAGAACAAATATCAGCATCGGTGTTTAACGTGTAGTTTGATGTTTAGCAAACTAAGATGCTTTAATGTGTGTTTACATGTGCAGAATCATTGTTACTACTTAGATTTTGTTCATACTGGATTTTTCTGATCATCATTGAAATATTCTCTAAAAATTTAAATCCCATTACATTTAAATTAAGACTGTTCATTTTTTTTAAGCTAAAAAAATAGCATTTAGGTGAGAAAGTTGTAGTGCAGTCTGTGTATATTAGTTTTAAGGTAAAATATAAATGTAAATGTTCATGTTTATGGTAAAACTAGATAATTGTTGCCACAATTTGCATATATTTACATTTTTACAAACTTTCCTTTTTTTGAGCTGGAGAAGATGACTTTTCTCATCTATATTCTATTAAATCTAGATCTCGTTACCTGTTCTTTAGCTTTTAACCCAAAGACCCTGGGAGCTTTAAATCCATAGCAGTGTTTGGAAGCCGATCAGAGCCTGCTGATCTTTGTATGTTGGCACAGGTGCTCTCAGGTCACCTTTTAACATAGCTCTACGTCAGTGTACGACCTGCCGCTCAGCTCTGGCCTGCAAACACACATACAGGGCCTTTTAAATATAAATATAAATCTAGCCACTGTAGCAAAATCATTAGGGCATGTCACTTTGAGCGGTCTCTGTGAAAGTGGGAGCTCTCCACAGTATCGATCTGAACACACATGATCTTTTCAATCAGTTGACCTGTTGTTCTTTTAATGAGTCCAATCTTTGTTTTGTTGTGCAAGTTGCTCGGGAGCTGCAGCAGCATTGAAGAGAGGCACGTAGAGACTAGACACACCTGCCTCCAACACACAGGGTTCTTGTCTTATCATCAGCGAAACAGTACAGTCAGTCGCTGTGCTCATAAGATGGCTGTCCATGTCTGTGTGGGGGCTCTGCTGCATTGCTTAAGCCAGACTCTGGGTTTTTAAAAGTAGAAGCAAATTAATGTTCCCTTTCTTTTGCTGCTTTTAAAAAATGCATAATACCAGCTTGATTTTTATCTTAACCGCCCACACACGGCAGAAAGAGGGAGAAAGTCGCTCTCTCCGTCTCCTTCCTCTCGTCCATGCTGGTTATATGCTGCTTTTCTTATCTAGTATTTTTTTTGTTTTATTTACTGCTATTCTGCTTTCCCCACTAACTTCAGTGTTACTCCCTGGTATGTGTTAGATGCTGCATATGTTTAATTTTGTTTAGTGATTGGTCTATGATACCGACACTCTGAGGCATGTCTCAGTCTTGTGAAGTGCCCTGTTTCAGTAAATTGTGCCTCGTGTCAAATGAAGAATACCGCGTAAACAATGACGTCTGAAGCTTCAAACTTCACTGGTGCTTTAGGAATAGCTTCTTTGATTTTGACAGCTCTGAAGGTTTTGCAGTTAAACTGTGTGATACTTACATAAGTGGGTTAAAGAGAATAAAATGGCGATACACTATGGAAAGACAATATCAGGAGAACATTTTCACCTCTTTACCAGTTAGACTTGTGAATGAAAAGAGAGGAGATGGCTTATCTTTTGCTGACTGCTGCCTTTCGCTGTTGCTTTTTGTACACCTTTGAAACATTTTTGGATGCGTTGTATTCACAACGATTGTTGGCTTTCTTAAAATTACAACTACAAAATGCGGCCATTGGATTTGTGAGTCACTGAGAGTTAGGTAGGTTAGTCACCTCAACTTAGCCGCAACATATTTTTAGTTACAGATAGTTGCCTATACTTCAGAACAAAAGGTATACAGATTTAGCAATAACACATAGACTTCTTGGACTGAAACTTTTAAAATCAGCAATGTTTTGTGGTCTTAAAGGGTGGAAGAAAGAGAGAAAGAAATCCACAAATCCCAGACCCATTTCTAGTTTTGCTATTACAGAGGAAACACGGAAATTATCGACAGTGAGGGATTGCACTGATACAACTTGAAATATCTCAGTCTTGATACAAAGTGCATTTGTGAAGGAGGGAGTTAAAGCAGTTTTTTAAATTAAACTCTGATTTTTGAATCTTTAGAACATGAGTCTTTCCATATCATACCTCTGAATGTCCAGCCACTGCCTTAGAGGAGGGACGGGTTTCTTTGCACCTTGTGATTGCCATCTTGGGCGCCACAAATAAAACTTAGACCAGATACTGAATCCATGTATGGTTCGTTCTTTGATTATTTTGTTTCAAAAACAAAAAAACAAGTTGTCTTTTCCGTTTAGGTTTAGTTAGAAAAACAGGAGGCTCACCGTTCAGTTTGTAGCTCACACAGTACATCCAATGTACTGACAGCAAACACGAACTGTTATTGGTTAAATCAGCATGCTGTATATTAACGAATCATACACGGATTAAAATGTTCGGGTAATTTTCGTTCAGCCTCTCTACACTGTTTCAACCTGACTTGTATTTTCTTCGTGAGATGCAACATTTTTGAAAGTTGCGCGGTGTTGCGGAGAGCCTTCAGCTGCAGTAACACATGGATCAGGCTATGTGTAAAATCAGGAGCATTGGACTTCTTCCAGCCAGAGGGAAAGACCACTGACCATCCAGTGCGCCGGTTCCACTGGCAACACAACCCATAGTAGGTCTACCGGAGAGGTCGCGGGCGCTGGACCGTACAGGGCGAGGGAGAGGAGGTCGCGGGAGCGACCTGGTGAGCTGTGGAGGGTCGGTGATCGTTCCCTCTGGCTGGATGAAGCGAGACCACAGCTGTTGAAAACAACGGGCACACTTGTACAGCAGCTAGTTAATTTGAAAACCAGTGGGATACAAAACCGGCCATAGATGAAACAAAACGCAGCTGCTTTGTTTTTGCCATTTTGGTTTTAAAAAAGAAAAACAAAAACAGATGATTTTTTTTGTTTTCTATTTACCTGTTTTTCCATTTTGGTTTTGAAACTAAATAATCAAAGAATGAACCATACACAGATTATACTGGTACTGATGTTTTATATTTTCCCATGTCAAACATAAACTTAAACATGTCTTCTGTAATTTGTAACATCACTATCATAATATCACTTTCAGCTCTACACATACATCATCACTTCATCCCTTGGTAATAATACCAAGGCAAATGTAAGTGAAATCCTACTCATCAATAAACCTGTTTCAGTGTAAATGTCATTGTATGACATTATTTTGTCGAGCTTCCATGAGGCTTTATTTCTAACATAAATCATTTTTAATGACTCCGCCTTCATTGCCTGCTGACTGAAAAGGTTCATTAACTCGAAGTAATGAAGTGATCATGGTATTATGGTTTATTTGTGTTTTGAAAGATTGCAGAC
The DNA here is from genome assembly GCF_021292245.1 of Micropterus dolomieu. NCBI lineage: Eukaryota > Metazoa > Chordata > Actinopteri > Centrarchiformes > Centrarchidae > Micropterus > Micropterus dolomieu. The sequence goes on along the minus strand of NC_060162.1, from coordinate 5,591,091 downwards.
AGTCATTATTTGAGTTATTGAATTTTGCATTCTTTTATTTCAATGTTTTATCAGTCAGTCTTTATTTGTATAGCACTTTCCATACAAAAGGCATGTAAAACAAAGTGCTTCACACTATGGAAATAAAAACAATGACAATAATGCCACCACACACACACACACACAAACAGAATTGAAGTAAAAGACAATAAAAACACAAGGTGAGTAAACATTTTCATGAATGGCCACTACCAGTGGCCATTGTTGTATAAAACTCAAATGCAGTGAGGCAGAGTTAAAAAAAAAAAAACAAAATTAAAGATTATGGTAAATAATGATAAAATGAAAAGAAAACTCAACCAAAAATTAGGAAACATGAAAATAAAAAAGAATAAAACAATGTCAGTAAAATAAATACAATTAAACTAAAAACCTGGTTAAAAAAGGTCTTTAGGTTTGTAGTTTGCTTTAAAAAATATCAGTGTTCGCTGCTGCCCTCAGGTCCTCAGGAAGGCTGTTCCACAGACGTGGGCCATTAAGACCATTAAGAGACTTATAAACAAATAAAATGATACAATGAGCCAATGCAGAGACTTTAAAATTGGTGTAATGTGTGCTCTTTCTTTATGGTCCTAGTTTTAATGTATTCTTTTTTGGGAGACCGAAAGCAGAGCATTACAGCAATCAATCCTGGAGGTAATAAAAGTGTCTTTGCATTGTCTTGAGAGAGAAATGGTCACACTCTGGCTCTGTTCTTGATAAAAAGCACTCTTAGTTTATATTGTGCGGATAAAAACTGAGACTGAAGTTTTCAGAAATACTTACTATTGTATATATTATTACTATTGAAATAATACTATTGATCCCAAGGGGAAATTCTGTGTCACAGTTACATAAATTGCACAGCAAGGAAAAAGCAATATAAATAATAATAGAAAGTTGGTATATAAAAAAGTATATAAATATCAGAGTAAAAATATAAAATACAAAGAGAATATAAAGAAGTGTTGATATGTACAATATTTACATAATTAAAAGAGTTGTTATGGGGAGACTGTTGGGCTGTGTGTCATCAGCATAACTATGGAAGTTGATGCCGTCTCCAAGTGGCAGCATGTAGAGGTTGAAATGGACCAAATCATTTTGTAGTTACAAAGAAGAGAATACAGAGAGAAAAAGAGAGATACAAAGATAATTTAAAATGTTTACTATCTGCCCTTATTTGCCAGTTTACATCATATGTGTGTAACACTTGGGTGTGTATATTTGTACATAAACACACTTGTTTTCAGTGTGAAGTGCCTTGTGGGTTTTTTTTTGTCTTTTTCTTTGCCCTCTTCCAGTCACTGAGTAGTGCAGCAACACAGCAGTAAATTATGGATGTGCTGGGATCTAGGAAGCTGTTTCTCCCACCTGCCTCTGATTCACCACGTTCCTCAGTACTTCTACTTCCTTCCCTTGGCAGGATAATGTTAGATATCTGATGTGGAGCATTATTCACACGTTTTCTTTTGTGTCTTTTAGCCATGCTAGCAGCGTAGCTCTAGAAATGCCATGTTTTTGTACAGATATTCATGTCCCCTTCAGGATGAATTCTAGTTTAACGCTGTCCTCTGGTCAAATATTGAATTTTTCTTACTTTGATTTATGAGCAAATAACTGCAAAACATCCCATCATCCCCAGCTGTACTTTGTGCTTAGTGCCAAGAGATAAGCATATTTTGTATGACAGAGAGACGAGTTATAACTGATAGGTTTGCACTCTAATGATCTTTACCTTTAAAGTACTTTGACCTTAAATTCAAATTCAGTACACCTGAATGTTTTTAGCCATGATAGTATCGTGGCTTTAGGGATGGCATGATCCCCAGAGGATGAACTCTAATGACTTTGGTGATCCCTTGACTTTTCCTTTAGCGCCACCATGAGGTTGACACAGAGGCCGATGTAACACCTCCCTGCGTTTTTTGTTCACAATGTGTGTCTCACATTGGTTTCACCTACAGCAGTGGTTGGCAAGAGGCTGGCCAAGTCAATAAATAAATACTTTGATAGCGGCTGGTGCAGTTATTCACGTTATTACATCAAGTTTTTTGCCACAATGCTTTACTTCGAGTTGAATTGAGAGCTTTTACTTTGAAAAGTTCTGAAAGACATTCAGAAGAGTCTGTGTTGTGCTTAACACACCTCTGAAATAGCCGTCAGGATGGGACGCACACGCTCCAGCACATGCTTTATTGTGAGCATGTGAAACAGTGTCTTCATACTTCATTTGTTGAGGGAAAAATATGTTCGTGGAAGGGGGAACCGAACACACAACTCTCCGATTGTATAGCCTGTGCACTACTGACTAAGCTAACCGGGAAGTTGATTGGATGAATGGTTTAATTGAAGTACATAAAACAGACACACACACACACACACACACACACACACACACACACACACACACACACACACACACACACACACACACACACACTCTTTCCTTCCTTTATTAGAGAGATGATAATTGGCTGGATTGTCATGAAGTTTGGTACAGACCAAAGCCTGATTTTCCTCTTGTGTTCAGTTACACGCCAGATATTAGAGTTTAACCTCCGAATTGAGGCTTTCTAACCAGATACTGATTATTTCATATTCTGTTTCTTCCTTTCTGTGCACAGAGAGCAGCCCATCTTCAGTACACGGGCCCACGTCTTCCAGATCGACCCAAGCACCAAGAAGAATTGGGTTCCCACCAGTAAACATGCTGTCACCGTCTCCTACTTCTACGACAATACCAGGAATGTATATCGAATCATCAGTCTGGATGGATCAAAGGTGTGTGTACAGTTTATATCATTCAGTACTGTTTGTGTATTTATGTATGTGTTATTTGGAGCAACAGAGAGGTCTCTGTCCAATTTGTTTCTGTGGTCAGCTCTTCTAAAGTCAGAACCGTTTCTTAATCAATACGAACACACTGATAATCACCCCCAAAATAATCCTTGCACCTCTCCTGTGGGTATGAATAAAGTTTAGATGTTGGTCAATATGTCCGACCCCTGCTCTCGGCTTGTATGCCTCGTTTGCCTCGGCCTGTGTGTGCTGAAGCAGTGAAGGAGTGGTTGGGCCTGTCATATCTATGTGGCAGTGATTATTTTAGTCATGAGAGAGGTGCAGGGGTGGAGTTAGCATAGTTATGTAAGAGCCTCTCAGGGTGACTGCTGCTATTGAACCAGAAAGTTTTGCTGCGTTCTGCTGGAAATAGCAGAGATTGGGTGGGCTGGTGCTGGAGGAAAAAAAATGTCTGGTTGTGTTTCTTTCCAAATTCCAAAAGTGAGGAAAAATGTTTTCTTTTGCTTTGAAAAACAAATGCAGACGGTTTTCTAAACCAGTTTACAAGTTGTGAAACCTTTTAAAAACAAAACAATATCTGCTTGCATATCCCTGTCATCAGTTGAAAATGTCTGCCAGTTGCGTTTAGTTCAACCAAACACTGATTTCCATCTTCTGTTAAATGTCTCACAACACCTCAAATTTATCTTGTGACCCCTTGTGCTGTGAGTACTGTGTGATCAATAATATCACTGTCAGTTGGACTAACTCATTGACTGCTTCCTGTTTACCGAACAGAATTAAAACTCACATCCACCGGGTCCTAGTAGATATCAGGCATCCAGCGGCTCTCAGCTGTCACTGCTGTAACTTTTTCCTGTATCAATGAGGCTTTAACAAACACTATATTTGTTTTCACTTTTTAGATGTTGTCATGTGACCTCATGTGTGTTTTCTCTTCCACAGGCCATTATCAACAGCACCATCACCCCCAACATGACGTTCACAAAGACATCGCAGAAGTTTGGCCAGTGGGCCGACAGCCGGGCGAACACCGTCTACGGCCTCGGCTTCTCGTCTGAGAGCAATCTGGCCAAGGTGAGAACTCAAGACTCGGACTCACTTTGATATACGTGTGTGTGCGTATGCGCTCTCAAAAAAGAGTTTAAAAAACGTCGTTGTAGTAGTTTCCATCCATGCTGTAGTATTTAGCTGCTCGTGTTGTGTTTGTAGTTTGCAGATAAGTTTGCAGAGTTCAAAGAGGCGGCACGGTTAGCCAAGGAGAAGTCTCAGGAGAAGATGGAGCTCACCAGCACTCCCTCTCAGGTACGGACACTATCAGCATCCTAGCATACTTTGTACACTAGGATCTCTCTTTGAAGAAGTGACCTTAACCATACATTTGAGTTTCTGGAGCGGGGGGGGGGGACTTACAGCCACAATGTCATGATAGCTTATATATCAACATTTTTTAGTATTTAGAAATGAAGCAAATTACTGGAAGCAAATAAAATTTGTATGTGGAACCCGTCCTCGCATTTCCAAACCCTTTTCACTCTGATGGACATCTGACGGCTGCGGCTAGCCAAAAAATTATAACAATGACAAAATTATATTTTTCAGAAATGCCTAGATGCTAATAGCTAATTTTGCACTGTGAGCTCACAGGGAGGTTTCCTTTTTGAGATTATCCACTCATTAACCTTCTGTGATTTGTGCTGTTTCAGACGCAAAAACTCTTCATCTTGATCTCCTCAGATGTTTAACAGTGGAGTGCAGAATCAGTGTTAATTCAGTGTTATGTTAAAAATCCCTGTGTGACACTAAAGCCAACCTGTACGAATCAGTACTCATTAGAAATTGATGAGAAACTGATGTAATCATGTACGCCACCTCCTGTAACACAAGTCTTGTTGATGTAGTAACTTGTTTTATGTTTCTTTCAGCATTATGCTCACATTATTAGCCACTAAGCTAACTCCTTGTGGCTTGTTTTACCTCCTCTGCTCTCCCGAATGATTCTTCCTCAGGGTGGCGCTGTAAAAAGGAATGTGTTGTCAGTCAACAAACCTGTTAAAAAGAAGGTAAAAAGAAGTAGAAAAACTAATTTTCATGACTCTGATGGCCCTTTTCCCCAGTCTTACCCTCAGTTAATGATACAAACTCCTCTCCCCTCACCATTTGTGCAAAAAACCAGCGTGAGCTCAGTGATGTATCTAACAGATTTTTGCATATCAATGAAGCCCAGACATCGTTGTCATTGTTTTGGTGTGATACGCAAGCCTTTCTTTTTTTCAGGAGAGCCCTGTCATCAGTCTTGTCTATCATCCTAATGTCAGACTAACAACCAGAGGAACCCCGTCTCTGTGAATCTCCCACATAAACCTCCCTCCAGTTCTCCTTTCATGCTCTCAAAAAGTGACGGGCAGCTAGCGTTAGGGCTGTTTGAGCAGCTGCCAGTCACAAATGACAACAATTAAACGTAGATAAATGTAAAAGGGGACACAGCGTCTTCAGAGTCAGTTCTGAAATCACAAAAGTAAAGCGTGTCAAAAGTATTTCTTAAATGATGCACTGTGAAGTTCAGCCTGCAGCTCTTTGAAAATAATAAATAAATATATTGACACAGAGGAAACATCCTGTCATTTGAAGTAAATTTTGTTTCCAGTGTTTAGTTCAGAGGCATGATGAAAAAGCTCATAACTTATAACCGAGCATCCTGAACTACGTTTACTTTTTCAGAGCATTGAAATCGTCAACACTTTATCACAGTTGTTTTTTTTTTTCAGAATCTGAATTTTGTGTTTTCGGAAATATGCTTGCTTGGAGTTAGATGAGAAGATCAGTGTCATTCTCATATCTGTACATTAAATATGAAGCTACAACCAGCAGCCGGTTAGCTTAGCTTAGCATAAAGACTGGAAACAGGGGGAAGAGCTAGCCTACCAGCACCTACGGTATATAGTATATTCATATTCAGCGTACAGCCGTGAGAGCAGCATCGATATTCTCTTCTAACTCTGGGAATGTTTAACAAAAACTCTGTGCATTTTTTGTTTTCTAATAATAATGATTTATTTTTGTTTCGCCGATGTGTCGGAGCAGGAGTCAGCCCCGGGTGATCTGCAGTCACCTTTGACCTCAGAGAGCATTAACGGTACAGACGACGAGACGGTCACACCAGACGCACCCCAGCACATCGAAGCCAGAGCAGAGCCTTCCCAGAATGCACTTGCCTTCTCACACAGGTAAACCAGAGCCAGGTGAACCTGAGGTCAAAGTGACGACATTCTCAAGTATCACAAAACACAGAGCAGAAAGGTGTAAAGCTGATGATACACAGGGCAACTTTTTGAGCAACGTTGCTGGTGGTAAGTCCCACTATGTTTTGAGCGGATAGCGGCGGTCAGGGCGGGTGGTGGAGTGGTGGGGGAAGGGGAATACGGTAGTAATCTTTACTCATTACCACTGATGGCAACGTTGCCCTGCACGATTGCTCTAAAAGTTGCTCCGTGTATCATCAGCTTAAAACATCGTCTTCCTGTTGTTACAGTTGTGTTTTTCAAACGTTGTTAAATAAGGTTTTAATTGTTAACGCGTCCTGATCATGAAGTGATCACATTCTGCTGCCTAAACGAGAGTAATGAGTCCGTTAGCGACTCTCTGGTGTGCTTATTTAAAATGTAATTGGCACAGAGCGCCGCAGCTCCTGTTGGTTCATTCATTATTAATCTGATCCCCCGGGCCTCTGCAATGTAAAGCATTACATTAAAACACTACGCATGCTTCCTATTATTAATTATTAACCACTGAATTATTTTTGTGCACCACATATTCAGATCACACTCTCACTTCAGGACTTATTAATTACTTAACAGTTAGAAGTATTAATAAATGTAACTTTTCTAAAAATACTTTTTTTTTTTTTTTTTTTACAATGCTCCATGATCATAAATGTCACACCAAAACAAGGTACTATTTTGATAATCTATTACTTGTTTAAGTCATTTATCAAGCATTTTATATTATTGTACATTTTCTCTTTTCTCTATCTTTGATTTTTCTGGGCACTTCAGTATTGTTGTATTTAGTACTTTGACTTGACTACATTTCAGAGGAAATTAGTTACTGTTCTTTTGCTCCAGCTCAACTAATTACAACATATTTTTACATGGTGCTACTATGACTTGAGTTAATGATGTGAAAACTTCTTCCACCACTGATGAATTATGGGTAGAAGACATCTGAGAGGGGGCAGCTTGTGTTACTTACAAAGCCTCACACGATGACAGTTGGTCAGTGCAAACTGGTATTACATGAAATCATTTGGATGATGAATCATCGTGGTGCAAACTAAAAACTTCTCCACTACAGAAACTTTTAAATGCACTTAAAGGGTTGGCAGCTTTTTATGTATTACTTTATTTATAATGGAACTTTTAGCAGTTCATAGTGATAGTTCACAGACTAATACATTAACAAAGAAAGGATAAAAATAAACATTAAAAAATAAAAATAAAATATGTTTAGATAATGTGATAAAATGTCATTTTTTTTTTCTTTTTACCAGTAAAGCTTCATTATACATAAAGAAATCCCCTCCATACTTTAAAGGTACATATTCTGGACTTAACAAAAGCAAATACTAGTACTTACTGATTTGCTCATATGATGTGATGCAGCACTATACTTTAATCTACACAGTAGTGTGGACAATGTGTACAATTTACTCCATATTGACGTACTACAACATTAAAATACTCTTGCATGTATTCATTAGTGATAAAAACAGAATAATATAATATTCTGTAGTAATATAACTGTGAAAAGAGCCATTCTGCATAATTCTGTACTTTACTTTTGATACTGAAAGTACATTTTGAGTATAGCACTTTGAGTATCTTTAGACCATAGTATTTTTAAGGCAAGACATTACAGGCAAAAACATCTTTCTGGTCAAATTTGAGATTCAAGGTTTTCTTTCAGACTAGTGGAAAGAAAACACCCAAAATACACATGTAGGTGTTTATTTTACTACACTTTGTCAATTTTTAGTTAAGGCCTCATTTGCACATTTAAACATACCATTTCAGAAAAGCTGTAATACAAAAGATAATTGTCTTAATGTAAATAATCATCTGGGGAAGTTTCATGTTGATATCTGTCAGTTATACTTTTCACCTTATTCACCTGTAGTGAAATTAACATTAACGTTAACATACATAGGTACAATTTTCTCATGTTCTGAGCCAGAAATCTTTACTTCAGTACCACTTACACACACTGGACCTTCCAATTTTATTCCTTTCTATATTCTAAGGGATTTTGCACAGGGCTTTGTTCATGTATCATTCATAGTCTGATTTATAGAACATTTTATTCCTAAAAACATGGCGAACATATTACTTTTTTATGGCTGTTGTGCTGAAAAGTAAGCAAATGAGTGCATTGTTAATTAGAAAATGCCTCATTTGCATATTTAATATTATTTAATATAATATTTGATAATAATCAACTGGGGAAGTTTCGGGGGGATGTCCATTTGTTAAAAAGTGTTTCCCCTATTTACCTGTAGTGTCTCCCCTTATGTAAAGGATCTGAATCAACCACTGTCTCTTCTTCACATCCCAGTTCCACCAGCATCAATAAGCACTGGGAGGCGGAGCTGGAGGCTCTTAAGGGGAACAACGCCAAGCTAACGGCGGCGCTGCTCGAGTCCACGGCCAACGTCAAACAGTGGAAACAACAGCTGGGCGCTTATCAGGAGGAAGCTGAGAGGCTACACAAACGGGTAGCAGCTCACAAACAGAATGATTCTGTTGAACGGTTGTTTTTACCACGTCGGGATGAGGTTTTGATGTATGTGGTGTTTGTAATCCAGGTGACGGAGCTGGAGTGTGTGAGCGGCCAAACAACGGTGATCAAATCCCAAAAGACAGAACTCAACCAAACGATAGAAGAGCTGGAGTCGGCGCTGAGGGCCAAGGAGGAGGTACGTTAAGACATGTTTGTGCGGTGTCACACACATGTTACAACATCTGATCTCTTTCTGTGATTTACTTCCAGGAGTTGGAGAGACTGAAAGCAGAGGTGGAGAGTGCCAACGAGTTCCAGTCTCAAAAAGACTCCCTCGCTCTGAAGCTACGGGTGAGTTCTGTGCTTACAGTCACACCTGCAGCTGATGAGGTGTTGCTAATGCTGCTTTCAGCTCGTGTTCTACCAGATCCTTTTACTTTACTTTAAATTTTGGAATGGATCCCTACAGAGATAAACATTAAGATGTAAGATCCTTTATGTTTAACCAGAAACAGTCGCCATATCTCTCGTTAAAGCCACCAGACTTCCTTGACAAAAATAGTAATTTTACCACTCTAGTCTACGGCTGCCTCCAGCGGTTGTTTGTTATTGTGTGACTTTTTAACCCTTTTAAACATCAGAGTTACACAATCACAGAAACAAACTGACCGATGCAGCGCTAGTCCAGCTACTTCCGTGTTCTGAAAGATAAAATTTCTGTTCTTATCAGTGGAGTCTGGTGGCTGCCCACAAACTGTAGGCGCCTGTTTTTGACACGGAAGAAGAATGTGTGGAATTAAAAAAGATGACGACATCTTTGATTCTGCTGCATCAAATTTGATCCTTTTTTTTTTTTTTAAATAACCTTTTCAACTGCTAAATCCTTTTAAACCACCTGCCTTTGACCTTTTTACTTCGTTGTAAGATGGTTTAAGAGTTTGAGAAGCACAGGTTTAAAGCTAGTTTGAAGAACCAAATTGTTTCAGGACACGGAGTCGAGGAACGAGACGTTGGAGGCCCAGCTGAGCGATCTGGAGCAGCGTCTGGAGAGCAACCAGCAGGAGAGGGAGGCCTTTCACAAGAGCCTGCGCTCCCTGCTCGAGCTGCTGGACGGCAAGCTCTTCGAGCTGAACGAACTTCGGGACACGCTGGCCAAACTCATAGAGTGCAGCTAGAGAGGCCGACGCCACCAGCAGCCAGCGCTCAGAGAAGAAACCACCTGCATGTTGGCACTCACCGACACGTTAAGCAACTTGAATTCTCTTCTTCTTTTTTTCTCTCCACATGTATACGATACTTGTGAAAGAGTATGTTTACACACAACTTTATGCATTAACGGTACACACACATTTTTTCTACGGGACATGTTTACAATCAAGCCAAGTTAAAGGGTACCTCAGGTATGTTTCAACCTGGATCCTACTTTCATGTTTTTCTGTCTGTGTGACTAAATGGGACAAATTTTTTTTAAATTGGTCCAGTATTGAGCGAGCGCACTGCAGTCGGTTCACTAAAGTGCATGTTTTTACCATTGACGGGCTCAGATTGTCATTATAGGTGTCTGACAACATGGTGGAAAGTCCATGCAGAGAAAGACCGTTGTTCAAAGAGTACAAACCTTTTTTGTTTAACCAGATACATTTGCTATTTCGTTCTCGTCAAAGCCACCAGGCTCCATTGAGGAAAACAGAAATTTTACCTGTCAGAACAAGGGAGTTGCTTGTTTACCGCTGCCTTGGTCGGTTAGTTTAGTTTTCTCAAGGGAGTCTGGTGGCTTTGATGAGACAGTATAGCGACCGTGTTTCTGGTTAAACAAAAAGGATGTCACATCTTAATGTCTATCTCTGTAGAGATCCTTTCCATAATGTTGTCAGACACCTATAATGACAATCTAAGCCTGTCAGTGGCAAAAAGTCCGCAAGGATTATGGTGCGGCTCTGTTTTGCTGCTGCCCAATGTAGCGTGCTCGCTCAATACTGAACCAATTTCAAAAATGTTTCCTAAGTAGTCACAAAGAGATAAAAACATTGAAAAATAGGGTCCAGGTTGAAAAATACAGAGGTTACTCTTGAGAGAGGCTTTGCTTGGACCATGCCTTCCCTCTGCTCCACTCTTGACGGTCTGACAACACTTTTAAAACTCAGAACATGAATCTGTTTTTGTTCTTTGTCTCTTGAATGTCATGCCGTTTGACGGGACGTTGAGTGTCATTTTAGTTTTTGGTTCAGGGTTTATTTTTTTGTCCATAAAGACTTTGTTAATTAATAAAAGACGGCCTGCGCCGTCACCAGGAGCCGGCGAGTCTTCTTTTTTGTTTTTCTCTCTCTTCCTCACGTCATCGTCAGCCAAATGGACACTTGAGAGTCAGACAGGAAGGACTCGGTTTGACTTTTCCTACACTACTCTTTTTTTGTTATTTGAACTCTGCGGGGTCGAATGTCACGAAGAGAAAACTACAAATGTCCCCCCTGTGACTGTAATCCAACAAGGGACCGCCAAAACGGCCGGCGAGGACTACGTCTTATATTCTTCTACAATATATATGAGCAATACAAAAAGGGAGCATCAGAGGGTAAATAAACACTTTCCACTCTCACTTTCAGGTAATGTTACTCTCTGATATGTTTAGACCACAATCGAGGCAGGATTTTAATCACTTTCTTTCTTTACACTTTTTTTAAAGAATACCACTCCAACAAATTCATAGTGCACTTGTAAAAATGGAGTTTGTGTGTTCGAGTGAATCAGATGTTTTCTCTTCCCTCTTGTTTCTGTTGCGACTTGAAGTGCAATGATTGAATCCTTTTTGTTAATTTATTACTGAAGCAACTGTTACTGAAGATGAGGATTATGATGGAAGTTGTACAAAGATCTTTATTTACTATCTTGTTTTCACTTAATATGATTTTTTTTGTCTAGTATGTGGGGTGTCGAGGTAGTTTTTGTTTTTTAGGGGGGAAAAATGGCAATATTTTTGAACTATTTATCAAAAGGAGATGAAAATCGCACGTTGGATTTGCAGAGAATCTTTTTTTTTTTTTTGCCAAATGATGTTTTTGATGTACAGATTTAAATTTTTGCTGATTTGCCTTTGGTACAGAGATGCATCAATGGTAACTAACAAGCGGTACTTTTTCTTTTTGGGAAGATTTACAATTGCCAAAAATTCAGCGACGTTTAGAGGAGTGCGGTACTTACACCTGAGGAACACTATTTAAGGGCTTGTTGTTGGTTCGGGTACATTTGGGAGATCTGAATGACTTTGTCATGTTGGAAAATTATGAATATTACACCTTGAAAGGGGGAAAAACATTTGAAAAAGACTTTTAAATGTTGATTATACCACATGCTTAAAAACAAAAAATTGGAATTTTGATTTGTTTATAGTAAAACAAAACCAAAATGAAAATTAAGCAGTTGTGTCATTCTTTCAGTCTGGTTATAGTACAAATACACCACTAAATGCTTTAAAATGTTCTTATTTCTGCTTTCAACTGCATTTACAGTTTTTACAAACATTAAATACTGCGTATAAATACAGTGAAGTGTTACCTATGTACTGTAAACAGTGGTGGAAGGAAGTGTTCAGATATTCACCAACAGGTGAGCTACTGAAGGTCAAACTGCTGAAAAAGTTGATGCTGGTTCTGATAGGAAGGTGCCAGAATCACAGTGCAGACCAGTCAGGGTGCTCCTGCCGATCCCGGTCCTCTGCAGAAAGCACCTACAATGGGCATCAGAACTGAAGTACGGACCAGTAGAAGAAGGCGATCCGGCAGAGGCCGTGTAATGCCTTGGACAGTGTTCTGCTGGGAAACCTCGGGTCCTGCCGTTCATGTGGATGTGACTTTGACACGTACACTCTGTCATGGAAACGATCCCTGATGGCAGCGGCCTCTCTCAGCAGGATAATGCGCCTTGCCACAAACATGGTTCAGGAAGGGTTTGAGGAACACAACGAGTTCAAAGTGTTGACTTGGCCTCCAAATTTTCCCAGATCTCAGTCCAATCGAGCATCTCTGGGATGTGCTGGACAAACAAATCTGATCCACGGAGGCCCCGCCTCACACCTTACAGAACGTAAAGGATCTGCTGCTAACGTCTTGGTGCCAGATACCACAGCCCACCTTCAGAGGTCTAGTGGAGTCCTTTCCTCGACAGGACAGTTTTTGGCAGCAAAAGTGGGACCTACACAATATTAGGCAGGTGTTCATAGGTGTCAACAAATGAAAATGCTTTGAGAAAATTTTCACCAGAATGCAGGAAAGTAAGTGTTTAATGCTCAACATTGTGTCTCGTCACACCTCTTATCTGAGCCCTTATGTCCCCACCACTTTAACGTTAAGTAACGTCATAATGTTATGGCTGATTGGTTTATATACAGGTAGCTAGTTTAGTCCAGCGGTTCCCAAATCTGAACATCATAGTTGGAAAATTTGCCTTCTTAGGACTAAAAACCAATAATTTCAAATGTAACTATCTGAAAAGTTTAGAGTGGGAATTTGTCTTTGGTGGAACTGCTAACATCTGAAATGTGAAAAAGACTTATGTTTAATGTAAAATCTGAATCTGCAAAGTAACTGAAGCCGTCAAACAAATGTTGGAGTAAAAAGAACATCATATTTTTTTAGAAGCATAAAGTATCATAAAATGGAAATAACGTTACTCAAGTATAAGTACCTCGAAATTGAGATGATTTACATGAAGGACATCTTCAATACACCAAGGAGCATTAAAAGACATGTTGGTGCTTTATTTTATTTTATAGAAAGCAGAGAGGAATGTCATGATAGGAAACAAAATAAGCAACAAAAAAGAAAACCTTATAAAGTACATTTACATTTGTATGTAAAATCATTTAAAATATGAAGTTTCAATAAATACTTCAATACATTTAGGCATGCAGATATATATTTTTCATGATTTACATTTCATTACAGTATTAATTCATAAAATGACTTTTTCATCTCAATTATTGCACTTACGTTGTGATGGGTTCGTCCTGAAACCGGTCACATGCATAAGGTCGTAAAGGTTAAAAGGTCAAACTCGTGTCACGTTCAGGGCGGGAAAGAAAATCCACAGTTTGGATTCTACACATTTTAACTAAAAAAGGAAAAAGAAAGCACGATGGTATCATGAGCCCAAATACAAGACGGGACAGAGAGCAAGAGGGAGTTTGTCACTGAGCAAATATCTGCTTTGCTCTTACACATGTCTGTCTGAATGGCAGCTGTAAACTCCACGATTCAGGAAGAGTGACATTTGACATTGATGCCACTCTCAAATATGAAGCTACAGCTAGCTGCTGGTTAGCTTAGCATAAAGACTAGGATTTTTAGCCAGAATCTGTCCAAAGGTAAATAAATCCGCCTACCGGCTCCTTTAAAGCTCACTTATTAACAAGTTATATGTCGTTTGTTTAATCAGTAAGTTTTCGTTCGGTGCAACAAACTCTGACGAGCTCATTACTGCCCCAGCTAGACGCCAACTGTGTCTGCCAGCTGATTAATCAATTATTAAAATAGTTGTCAATTAATTAATCGACTACTAACCAAAACGGTAAAGCTGCAGCCCAGACAGCTGAACAATTGCTACACAGATATTTCTGCCATAATCCCAAACTTTACCCTCTGTATGAAGGGAAAAGAGGCTTTAACCTGCTAATAGTCCTGCAATGACATGTGTGTTAATCAGTGAGCTTTAGAGGTGCTGGTAGGTCAGGCTAGCTGTTTCCCCCCGTTTCCAGTCTTTATGCTAAGCTAAGCTAAGCGTGGGCTGGCTGAAGCTTCATATTAATGTCCTTGTAAAACTCATGGTACTTTGGACTCGTTAAATACAGGAACGTATTTTTACAGTTAAAGACAGGTTTGACACAGTTAACACATAATAAGAGAACAGTTTAAAATCACACACACACCAAACTCAAACAACAACAACTCCAGTAAGTAAATAAGCTCGGAAAACAAATCTTTGGGGAAAAAAAAAAAAAAAAAAGGCAGCGGAAAGAGTCTCTCGGGGAATAAAATAAGATAAATATAAACATCACATATTCCAAATCTTGTTAGGTCTGTCAGTTACCAGCTGAACAAATCAAACAGGCTTCAAAATGCTGCATCATGTATCTAAATATTTGTTATACAGCATGTTTAAAGCATTTTAAATATGAGGGGGAGTCATCTTAAACATTTACTCAGTATTTTACTCGAAATTAACCATTTGTATTAGCAGTTAATCTGCAGGTTATTTTCTCAATTAATACGTTCAGTTGGTCTGTAAAACGCCCAAACTTCAAACATCTTGTTTTGTCCAAAACCCAAAGATATTCAGTTTACAGTGACTTAAAACAGAGAAAAGCAGCAACTCGTCACATTGGAGCAGCTAAAACCAGAGAGTTTTTGCTTTAAAATTTTTTGTTTTATGATTTAATCGATTATTAAAATAGTTTCCAGCTCTGATTATAGTATTTTAAGCTCATTAAAATAGATTTTCACCCTCTGTCGTCACATCCTTGCTGGTTTTAAATATTGTCGCCTGTTAAAGAGTAATTTAATGGTAATGTGTCATGATGAAACTCATTAATCGTCCATCTTTCTTTCCTTCTCAGAGTGACAGCACAATCAGCCGATCACAAAAAAATAATGACAGAAGCTTGATTCAAGTAATCATTTATATGTGTATATACAGTATTTGTTTTTCTTTTTCAAAATACTGACCCGGTTTAAAAATGACATCCTTAGAAGAGAAGTAGAGGATGCACAAGTCAGCAGATGGTTTGTTATGAATAAAGATCTGAAAAACTGCAGCTGTTTTGTGTGTTAATATTTCCAGTGTCGTTTCAAAACACTAAACACCACTTCTGTCAGCGGCAGCATCCGTTTAAACCTTTAAAAGCTCACAGGGACGCCATCTCAGCGAATAAACAGCTAATAACCCAGCTGGGCCTCCGTCTGATCCTGTGTGGGACTGCAGGTAAACAGTTTATTTGAATCATATACTAACAGAAATCTCTCTCGCTCTCTTACATACTGCAGGTCTGTTTGTATTAATAGATTTGGTCTCTCCTGCTGGAATTACACTTTCCCATAATGCCTTGGGGAGATGTACACATGAAGTATAATGTCACGGAGATAGTGAGCTGTGGATTTTTAGCATATATTTGTTACAAAATTCATTTTGGCACCATTATAATTATGCCAAATTAGCTGTTAGCTTTTCCCGTTTGCATTGTACCCGTAGATGTTCAGACAACTATCACAAGACTACTTTGATGCTGAAGAAAACTTATAAACGTGATGTTTCTTAGGCAAGTTCTGCAGTTACAAGCGTATTTTTTTTCTCCTAAGATTTCTAAGCACATTTATGGTTGTTTATTCCCAGCAATCGGGCGCTAAACTGCCTTTATAAGTCCCAGCATGCACCTGTCTCTTTCACCTCGCAGTTTGAAAACCTCAGTCTCTGATAGAGATTGAATGTGAGTTTGATATCCTTCCTCCATAATCCCTTCCTCTTGTTGCATCATATTTCACCCTATATATTTATATTCGTGTATATTTATGACTTATATGAAAAAGTGAAAACGCTACAAAAAGAAAAAAAAAAAACAGGCATTGGTGATTTGCTGAATCCACAAATCAACGGCAGTTTTTGGCATTCTTCCCACCAGGATGATGAAAATGACCCAGTTTTACTAATTAAAAGGATAATTGTGGTGCTTTTAAACTGGGAAAACCATATTTTCACACATTTTGATGTTGAAGTGACTTGTAGTTACAAAAAATTTGGAATCTGTGCTGTAGTTGCAACCGGTTTGTGGCTGCAGCAGCTGAAACGCTTTTCTTCAGGGAAATTGCGCTTCTCAAAAATACGTCCAAAAAAGGTGCTTCTTTTTGCCACCAACAGGCTCAGACTGTTACACCAGGTGTCTGACAACATCAGAGACAGGATCCCCACGAGTGACTCCCGGTGGTCTTTTTTAACAGGAAACTGAAGTCTCGCTCTGAAATCTCGTGGGAGGAGAGTTGCTGCAGGATGCCGCCGGTGGAAACGAGGGAGAGGCGTTTGATGTGTACATAGAGGAGCTGATAGTAACACTTTTATTTTCCTAACGTTACTCCAAGATAAACTCCTCTCTCCAACTCTGACTCTCGTTTCCACGGTCGTCTTCCTGCAACAACCCGCCTCTCACGATATTTCAGAGTGAGAATTATCCTTGAGCGAGACTTCAACTTTTTGCACTTTCTGTGGACGTGTTCTGGCGGGCATTGCCCCTGAGGAAAACTCACACAGATCCAATCCACGGATTCCAAACCTTTTTGTACCTACTCGTCATTTTTTCGAGTTTAAAAATACTGAAATTATCCTTTTAAAGTAATATTTTGACAAATTGGGAAATGCACTACAGTATTTACTGTTTTGCCGAGATGCGATGAGACGAGAAGATCGTTTCCACTCTCATTTGTGTTTGCTTAATACAAAGCTACAGTCAGCAGCTGGATTTCCCACAATGTCAAACTTCTCCTGTAAGGAAGTGAGAAAATCCTGCTCACATAAAATCTACAGTACAAATGGTTGTCACACAGCTGAATGTATGAGTGTGCAGCACGTGTGTTCAGTGAAGAGCTGAGTCTGTGACAAAAATACTCACTTCCTAAAACAAACCCATCACAGCAAGCTACAGTACGACTCTGACATGTAGACCGACATAATGAGAGGTTAGAGGTTGTATCCTCGCCAAGAATGCCACAGCAACAACAACAAGAACATTAAAAAAAAAAAGATTAGTGGTCCATCTTTACAAACAACATACAGAAGAATGACAAAAAATACTTCTGAGTAGTTTCTGATTTTAAAAAAATCAAGTTTTTTTGTTCAAAGGTGTCTCCAGCTCGTCTGCTTGATTCGAGCCACTGTTTTCTTTTGGCTCCACGTATCCATAAAACATTAAAAAATATTCCTCCAGTAAGCATAACTAGTTTTCCCAGTCAGTGCACGGGAGGCCTTCGTCCTCGGACTCTGACTCCGGCGAGGCCTCTTTGATTCTTCTCAGGGCCTCGTGGATGCTGCGGGTCAGAGCGTCGGCCGAGTGGGTGAAGCTCTTGGGGTGTCGCGGCTGCTCCGGCCGGGTCCGGACCTTCTTCAGCCTGACGCCCTGCCTGATCTGAGCCAGGATGTTGTTGCTGTCGTCGTCCGGGTCGGGGCCCAGGACCCGCAGCTCGGCCTTCCTCAGGTGGAAACTGCCCCGTTTTAAGGAAGCCAGCACCTCGTCCATGGGGGAGCTCGCTGCAGACACGCAGCGACACCACAGTTAACCTCACGTACAGTTTCTGGGTTCATTTTAAAACCACATAGAAAACAATTCAACACCTGTTAAACAATCACACCGACCAAAGTGTGAAAAACTGATGGAAAATCAGTACGGACCTAAAATTATAATAATATTATTATTATTATTATTATTATTCACTACTTCTAAGCATTATTTAAAAATTATTGACTAATAATTCATTTAATAACTTCATTAGGACCTGAATAAGTAACAGGAAATGTATTAGGGCTGAACAATTTGGAAAAAATATCTAATTGCGATTATTTTGACTAATATTGAAATTAGGATATGATTTGCGATTTTAGAGGGAATGATCACTTTTACATAATTATTTTCATTTTCTTTGAATAACATTTCGATAAATTGTTAAATAGATTGTTCAGCACTAAAAGTGATAAATTAATTTAATTCATTTTAAGTTTTTGGCTAAAATCAATGCTTTCTGTGAGATGATGAGTTTGCTGTAGTGTTTTCTTTAGCTTACAGATGGAAAACGTCTCCCAACAGCCCGTAATCACATACAAAAACATATTTAAGACTTTTTTTATTTCCTTTTTCTGGAGGAAATAAAATTTGATGCTTTTTAAGACTTTACAGAAAATCCTCCTTTATTACTTTGTCTCTGCCTCTATACTGCTCTAAAACAACATGCCCATAAATATAATAAGATTTACCTTTTTAATCAGTTTGTATCCTTTACTAAAAGTTTTATTTTTAATTTCAGTTCATCTTATTTCACATTATTATTCTACCCTGGTTTATTGTATATTATTTTTGAGCAGCATTGTGTGAATGACAGGTGCTATAAAAATAAAAAGGCTTTGACAGCCAAAAAGGGCAAACACACCTCAACTTTAGAAAACACAAATACGCACAACAGAAATGTTTCAAGAGGACACGAAAAAGTCAGGTCCAAATCATCCGTTCATTGTTTATCTGTTGTTCTGTTTTGTACCGTTTCTTCAGTTTGCGTAGTCTGATGTGCAGCGTGCACCTTACAGGAGCTCGCAGATTAAAAGAAGTGTTGGGAAATTTCTGTTAATCAGAGGTAATAACCAGGTTCATCAGTGATGACAGACGGACTTTAGCCTGTTCTGAACATAAATAACCGTCTGAAAAGTTTCCTGAATTAAAGCCAGCACTGAAGTTTGTTGTCCACACCGATTTTTAATCTCAGGTCGTACAGTGGCATCTTGTGGCCACGGACGTCAAAGCAGCTTCATTAGTAGTTTAATACTTAATATAACTACTGCATGACTTGGTGATATTGACCAAACCTGGATGTCTTTCCAAAACAGCCTGTCAACATTTGGTGAATCATTTCTATTTGTGATACCAAGTTCTGGACATCCTCAGCTTCATCAGTGGCGGGGCAATATACAAGCAATAAATCTCCTCCCCCTTAAACAATTGTGATCCTATGTGATGTGTAACTTTTTAAACATCGAAGCTGAGGTTATCTCTTTATCCTGATAATGCTTGGCCTTTGGTAGCCTGTACCTCGGGATATTTCTCCTCTAACAATATGATTATCGCGCAGGCTACAGGCCATCTGTCAACACTGGTGGTAGGACAGTAAAGACTCTAGGTAGGATAGCGCAGTAGCAGAAGTCAAAGACACACAACATCAACTTAAACGGACGATACCCGGACCAGGCTTCAATAACTTAATGGGTCGCAAACCGTGGCAACAACAAGCGTGTCCATGTTCAGCACTTTTAAGTGTCCGCCTTCTGTTGTCCTTTTGTCTATTTGCAGTGCATCAAATGAATGTAGAGGTTTTCTTAATTTGCTTGTGTTTGGTCTATTTGAAGGTAAAAGGTAGGTTTATTTGTCACATTACAACAGTAAAGAGAAAATTAAGTTTGTAACGTCCTTCTGTCAAGTAGCAGACAATATACAGTTCATCAAACTTCCATCTCGCCAAATACACCAGGACTGAGATCTTAAGGATTATAACTAAAGACTTTTCGTTTGTTATGATAAATGTCAAAACAATGTGAGTTTCCTCCTCACCTCTCCTCCACTGCGACGAGTCCAGCGAGGCAGTCTTCCTCAGCTTCGTCCTCGCTGTCAGCAGCTCACTGCTGTCAAAGAAACGAGGGGAAAATGGAGCCAGGGGTAGGGAGGGAGATTCAGACTCGCACGTGTGGTGCCGCACTGGACTGTCTGTGGGATTCCTCTCCCTCCCGTCAACCTGCTGCTGGTCGTCTGATGGTGGCGGAGGAGGCGGGGGAGGTGGCGGGGGAGGAGGAGGAGGGGGAGGACCCAGTGATAGAATAGATGGGGAGGCTGGGAGGGGAGGCAGTGAGAGAAAGGGAGGTGAAGAGTCGAGACTTTGGAGTTCAACAGTAGGTAAAGAGACGCTGTCACAGCCGCAAGCGTCCGGCGGAGGAGGAGCAGAGAGTTCTGGGAGATCTGAGATGCAGTCAGTCTGAACGCCGGCCGCCTGGGTGTTGGGCTGCTGACCGGCTCTCCTCCGGACATGAGACTGGCTCAGACGCATCCGGCTGGACTTCACAGTCATCTGGCCTGGATAACGCTGGATGGGTAGTCAACAAAAGGAGGTCAGACACAAGGATCAGTCAAAGGTCAAAGGTCAGGTTCAGCTAAACATCAGGACCGTGGACCCTCACCTGTCTGAGGCTGCGGAGTCTGTCCAGAGTCCTCTGCCTCTCCTGACTCACTCTGGCATTGCTCCTGGCTTCATCTTCCTCAGCGTCTCCTCCCTTTACAGGAAACAACAAAGTAAATCTCATTAACAAGTTTGATTATTTGTAGGATCCAGACGGGTTATTAACTCTTAAAGTAGTTGATTGATTGAAGAGGTTGTTTTCACCAAAATAAAACAGGTTCGAATAAACCAGTAAAACTTAATTTATGCTGTCAACTGAACTGTAGCGTGGACTAAACAACTGCACCAAGACCTCTTATAAAGGAGGTCTCAGTCTGCATTGACCTCAGGCATGAAAGCAAAATTATCTATACATTTATCACTTATCAGCATGTGAATGTGGGGATTTCTACCATATCAATCAGAGAGAAAAATGTATTTTCTCGGTTCAGCTCTCGGTTTGTTTGTAAAAATCCAATGTGAAATCCACCGCACCAGAACATAAAGGCTAACCTGCTGTTTGGTTGTTTTCTTTGGTTCCCGACCAGAAGAACCAAAATGCAGGTGTGAAAGTGACCTAAGTCTTCTCTGAGTTTACAAGACGATAGACAGCAACAACAACCAAGATGATAATTATGCAAATGATAACAATCAGTTCCACTAAATCAAACAGATTCAATTTACATAACAAAAGCAGTCTTATAATGAAGGACACCAACGCTTGCTTCTCTTTAGGATCTGCATCTCGCAACGTTCAGTATTAACAAACCAGCTCTTAACTGGGCACATGATGGCGTCTGCCTTCTCTGTAAATTAACAGTGAAAATTTTTCCTGAAAATAAAATATCAGAAAGAGATCATTTTATAATGACATTTCTCTATCCTTAGATAATTCAGTGCTCTGTTTCACTTGAAAGGTCTTTTTGGTCATTTGGACAAGGTGTTTCCATAACCTCACATTTCAGCTTAACCAGACTCTCATCCCACATCACCTTCAATGCTGTGAATGTAGCTGCACCAAAAGAAAGCAACTCGTGCCTTGTCTTTGGACAGAATGACTGTCAGGGGAATCCTTAAAAAAACCCACACTCCTTCTTGGGATCTGTTTTGGACCTACACAAGGACTAATGAAAACTCAGCCTAAGAAATCAGAGACTAAATATTACACAGCTCCTTCCTTTTTTTCTGTGGTCTGGATTTCCCCCACATTTATTTATTTACTTTTTTTTCCAGACTTGATTCTCATTTTATTTTTCTAAGTTTATTTTTCCTCTGTGACAGGTCAGAATATGTTTACGCCAAGAATCCGAAATGTATGACCAACCCTGTACGCACATACTCTGCTATGAAGAATTCAATAAATATTTTAAAGATTAAAAAAAATCACACTCCTGCAGCATTAAGTAACATTATAATGTTCGCATCACGAGGACGTTTAATTGCGACTAGCCTTCAGTATAATTCTGCAGGTAGAAATGCCATAATAACAACAACAATATAGTGGTGGCAGATATGCATATGTTCATTTTTTATTCATTCATTCTTGTCAAAGATACCCGCTGTTTAATAAACCAATCAATGTCAAGTTTAGGGAGACGTAGCCCACATAGTGACGACAGGACGCAAGTCTGTCACGTAAAGTCCTTTAGTGCCGGCGTAGAATTGCAGTGTGAACCCCAACTAAAACTAACCGAATGTATCAAAATGTATGAAAACATTAACTCTGGTTCGGACCTTGGTGAGGACTTTCAGGTGTGAAAGCCCCCTTAAGTCTTACCTGCAGTGACCGTGGGAAGTCACTGTCAGCATGGCTACCTGGTCGCTGTTGTATCTTCTGGTTGTGATTGACAATACAGATTTCCTGTTCAAGACAAAAAGCATATAAATGATGGGGGTGGCCAAAGTACGGCCCGCTGTGAATTTTTAGGACTAAACTACAATACGACTTTTGCATATTTCTAATAAATGACATTGCATATCCGGGTTTAAACACTAAATGTCGCGGTCATCTTCAACAGCTACTAATAAGCCCTGTTATTGCACTTCTTAGTTTGATCACTAGAGAAGCTGCCCTTTTAACTTACCTACAGCTGGTATTAAATCCTCTCTGGAGGTGTCTTCAAAGGGCCAGCAACCTCAACAACATCTAACTGCCTCTTTAATCATCGGTGCTTACCTTCTTGTTTTTGAGGTAGACTTTCTTGGCAGTGATGCGCCCCCTGCGGGCCTCGAGCTGCCGCGTCCTCTGCTGTAGGATGCCGAGTTCTTCATCTCTGAGGGGGGACGGCGTGGTTGCAGGATCTTCGTCGCCCTTCATGGCGTCAGGGCTTTCAAAGGCATCGTAGTACACGACCTCATCCTGTCGCTCTGGTACCACATCAGAACAGATTCATCAAAATGCTGCTTGTTCAGGTCCTTCGTTTATAAAGCTGTATGTAGTGCGACATGTGACCAAACAATAGTTCATCCATCCATCCATCTTCATCCGCTTATCCGGGGTCGGCTCGCGGGGACAATAGTTCATTCACCTGTTATTGAGCTACCTGAAGTTCAACACTTGCAGCGGTTACTATTTTAAGTTTTATCTTCTTTCCTTTTTAATGTTTTGTTGCATAGTTACTTTCATCTCATCACATGGAGGAACAAAGAAATGAGCTTTAGTTAAAAAGAAATGCCTGATTTTAGCTGGTAGCCAAATGTGGTTCAGTACATCTCTCGTCTTTGTATGATGCAAATGTTTTTTGCACAAGGTACCTGGTAATTACATAAAATTAATAAACTAAAATAAACAAAGATCAGACTGAGATCAAACATTTATTGTCTTTTTATAAAACTTTGTAGTGATTTTAGAACAGCTTGGAAAGTTCAGTCTCAATATTCAGAGATATCGTTATTAAATTAAAGGTTTTGTGGCACTACAATATTGTTGAAGTCAATGAAACACTTTCTTTTAACGTTAACACAAACATTTTTAAATAAGGATCCCTGATGTTTGTATAAATATGTAGACATTTATTAGTTTTCTGCATTTCTGTACTGCAATTTTTTGTTACTTATCAGCCCTTATATACGCTGATACAGATATACAGTATCTGTAATAAGCAAAAATATGATAATGTCAGTCTACAGTCGGTCAGACTGACCTTTATGAAAAACAGATGCTCACCTGTCATTTGCCTCCGCAGACTCTGCAGCTGGGCAGTGAGCAGCAGCTCTTCACAGCGCAGCACCTCCGCCTGAATATCATACAACTGCAGCTGCAACTCGTAGTACAGCGCCTCCAGCTGGTCCAGACGCAGCATGGCATCCTCCCCACCTTGCAGACTCTGCATCTAGAACCACAGCCGATCGCATTACTCCACTGTACACCAAAGGGTTCACTTCCTGACTGTGCATTTGTTTTTAACAAGTTGAAACTGAAGCCGAGGTTCTGTCCTGGCTCAGGAGGTAGAGCGGGTTGCCCGTTAATCGGAAGGTGAATACGCTATAAGGTGCATAAAAGGTGCTATACAAATACGAAGCATCTAAGTGCTGAACTACAACATGCTATCTCTTCTACTCTTTTACACATGTAAAGAAAGTATTTTGACCCCAACAGTTGTTCCCAATGAGTCATTTCCACTGCTGTACACCAGGATGTTATTCACTCCATTGCAGGATGTCTGTGCCATGAAGTAATTTTTCTAACAACAGTTATCTTGCTTTTCCCCTCTTCTCTTTCTAAACTTGTCTATATCCAAGTCTTTATGTCTCTCACTCTTGTGATTGTGACTTCTGAAAAACTCACTGACTGTCACAGGCTTTTAAAGACACTTACACAGCTAAACACCTCGGTCTACATCATTGACAGCATCAGTTGTGCGTCATGCTGTACTTTACCTCCTCCTTCAAGCCATGTTTCCTCTGCTCCAGGCAGATTTCCTTGGCCCTCATCAGCTGCAGAGTTTCTTTGGAAAAGGCGTACTGAAGCCGCTCCATGCGTTCAACTGCGGCCGCCCACGCTGACTTCCCAAACTTCCTCTGGTCAGCACGCATACGCTCATACAAAGCTGCAACACACATAAACGATTGTTGTAAATGGACTAGAGCTGAATGATCAGTCAATTAATCGATTAGTTGATCGACAGATATTAAATTTTTATATTAAACTATTTTGATTATCATTTTCAGTTCTTTTTTAAGATAAAGTGCTCTGCTTTTTTCTGTTTTAATCATTTTAAATAGAATATCTTTTTGGACGGTTGGTCAAACAAAACAAGGCATTTAAAGAAGCCGTCTTGGACTCTTGCGCTACATCCACACTACTACTTTTTCATTTTAAAACAGTTCTATCTCGTTGTCAGTCCATGCAAAAACATCTCTGGTGCATTTGACGGAGATCTGTTCTGGTCCGCAGCTAAAACGCTGGTGTGGATAGAGATCATTTTTGTTTTAAAACGTATTAGTGTGGATGCAGCCTTGGGGAATACTGAATGATTAATTGACTAATCAAGAAAGTAATAACAATAACATATGAATCACTAAGCTGCAGCCATTAAATGGACAGTTTGCATTAGTGCTTCGACTCAATTCAGCAAAGCCTTAACGCTTAAACAGAAATCTGTTGACATGTTTTCTAGTTCATAGCTGAGATGTTTGGAGGATTAAAATACTTTTGGACGAAGGGGAGATTTACAGAAGTCACTTTGGTGTGTGAGAGGTTGGAGATGAGGATCTAAGACAATAATGGGTAGGTAGGTACGTTTATTGTCACAATATAACAAGTTTTAGAGTGAAATTGAGTTTTGTAACTCCTTTCTGCTACATGGCAGACAATATACATAAAATAAAGAATCAATTTAATTAATAATATAATTATTATAAGGTAATGTTAGTTTTAAAATCGTCCCTGCATGTTAAAGCTGGGGTAGGAAATTATTATTCAGAAGTATATTTTGTTTATATTTGCTAAAATTCTCTTTAAATCAAGACAGCAATCAATTAATCAAATGTTCTGACACAAGAATGAAAACAATCCGGTGTCTGTGGCTGTCGCAGGACTGTAATAAGCCTACGCCAGCTTTAACTGCACTTTGTTATTGAGTAAACATACAACACAAAGGTTCAAAAGGTCACACCAAAGCCCCACGCTGCTTTATGTCAGAGAGGAAATGCCTTCATTGTGTGTTTACCTTTCTGTGCCCGAGTCGTGGTTTCAAAGAACTTGACAGTCAGGTCCTGTATGGAAAGGACGGCGGCGTGAGCTTTCTTCTGCCACTCCTCATCCTCTTTCCTCAGGCCCTCCACACGACGAGGACCCAGGCGCTCCGTCTCGAGTGAGATCTGAAGGGAGTCAAAGCAGGTCAAACACAGAGCACACTTTTCCTCCCACATATCATACAGTATAGTGCAACATGACTCTCTTACCTCTATGTGTCACTTTTATTATGTAAATTATCATAGCCTAAGTTTTTGTGGATGTAAACAGGAAGTGTGATGTTGCCATGGATTCAGAGTTAGCTGCAGACTACAAGTTGAGCATGATTAAAAGTAGGCCAAGTTAGCAATTAGCAGTCCCGGTTTGCAGTGTGCCAATGGATGTACAGACAACTATGACTTTAATACTGAAGAAAGTTTAAAACGAGATGACTATCAGGATCTGGAGTTTTAAGAAGCGTCTTTTCTGTCAGTGACATCTAACCGGGTTTATAGTTATCTATCTGCGATGGACATCCAAATAATATTCTCAGAAAGTGTAAGTCTGTGTGTCCAGATTTGACTGAGTTATGAAAAGTAATCTGGCACCTCCATGAGCTTGTGTGTCACAGCGGGCCAAACTATAATAACTAACTCGTACCTGTCAACCCTCCCATTTTTGACCGTCCTCTCCCGCTGTCCTCCCGTTAAAATTATTTCCCGTAAATCTCCCGTATTTTTAACCTTTCTAAAAAATAAATAAGAAACAGATGGGCGTATTTGAAACGTTTGCTACACTACTCTCCGGTAAAGCCAGTGACAGTATGTACAACATCAGCTGTGTCAGTGACGGGAAGTCAACAGCACCCGCCAATAAAAGAAGAAAGAAGAAGACAAAGACGAAAAAACCAGGATGGATGATGCATGAGAGTTATGAGTAAGTGAGTATTTCACTCGCATATGCCCCTAAAAATACATATGTATGAGTAAAGAATGCAACCTAGTGTAATTGTTCTGCATAAATGGTAATGATTATTGACAATTAGGACTATACTAGTGGTAAACTATATATGAAATTATAATCATTATAGTAACTATAAGTATAAATAACATTATACTAACACACACACACACACACACACACACACATTCTTGCCTGAAAATTTCCCTTATTTTCAGATCCCAATGTTGATAGGTATGCAAACTTCCTAACTTCTCCTGCACCTGCTCACCTCACACAGTATCTTTGCCTCACCTTGGTCCCTCACAGTTTGAAAACCCCCGGTATAAACCGTTCACTACAGTACTCTGTAGTACCAGCAAGCTACAGCAGATGGTGGTAATAGTGAGTGGTCACCAGAGGCATGCCTGTGCATGTTCAGAGTGACACTAACCCAGTGTCCTACTGGGCAAGAAATAAAAAGGTTAGATTTAAAAAAACACAATCTGAATACACTCAGGAAGGAGTTTACTTTACGTGGCACAACATCACATGCCGAACCAGAGTTCATTCTTCACAGTTTACCAGCTTGTGTCAGGCCATGCGAAAGAGTGCAAAACAGGGAAAAATGCCACGTGGAGTCCTGTCCTGGGTGTTGACTGAGAACTGAACCCCCTCCCCTCCAAGAGGAGACCACATGGAACAAAACGTACACAGATAAATTAACTCCCTGTGAGGGCCTCATGCACATACCGTCATATACTACTATCTTAATGTAAAACAGGTGTGGGTAGGTGCTTAAAAATAAACAGGACTACAGTGATCACCAACAAACCTCATGCTCAGTACTTTGTATTGTTTGTGTGTGTGTGTCTCCACGTGAGGCACAAGAACAGGGAGGGGTTTGGGTTTGGGGGTGAGACTGGGAGCGAGAGGGGGAGGAGAGATTACATCAGAGGCCAGAGAGAAAAAGTCACAGTCACTTGAGGAATGAGAGAAAGAAAATATTAACTCGGATCTCTTTTAATCCGTGATCTCACTGTTCAGGTATCCTTTAACAGAAACAGATACAGCACCAAAACATTTAAAGAGCTGGGCCTACATGTCAACACATACGAAGACAAAAAATTTAACACTCACAGAGAACCAAATGGCAGAGACTTCTGCCCTCAGGGGATCAGTCAGACCTGGTGAGATTTCACACTGCCTATGACTGGTAACATTTAAAAACATCTGTTGTTTAACGCCTTTGCATGTTGTTGTTAACTCCGCGACATGTTGAGCTAAAACAAAACATCTCTCCATCAAGTTGTTGGCCCGAGATCGTCAGTCTGACAGACTGGTTTTTATGCAAAACAGAAAGCTTTCATTTCAGTTGGCTTCTGTTTTTCCAGTCAACACTCAGTAGCTCTAGTGAAACATATCACATATTAAAAATAAACCGCCTTTTGTTACTGTCAGACCTGCACCTCTTGACGTTAATCCAACTATTCCAGTCTCATGTCTGAATAAGCACCCTGGTTACTTGTAAGTAAAAGTCACGACGGTAATGTTACTAGGTCTGATCTCGCACCATTTCTGTATCACTTTCAGCATTCAATGTAGTCAGATTTAATGCAGAAATAGAAGAGAGACATCTGAATAATCATCTTCTATAATAAATAAAAAATAAATTTAATAAACTTGGAAACACTGAAAGAGCCGAAGGAGATCGATCTTTTCGTATCAGATCAGTCTATAAAAACGGTATTCCCTTTTAGATGCAACCGAGGTAAGAGGTACCTTCCAGTAAGCGAGCCTCAAGCATAGATGAGACAAGGCAAAGTGCTTTGCATAAAACATTAAAGGCAATAAAACAACATAAATACAATTAGAAAGGGTTAAATTAAAAAAGAAAAATAAGCTGAAGCAGGAGAGTAAACAGGTACAGAGCAGTGCAAGATATTAATCAAAAAGCCTTAAATCTGATTTAATAAAAAGGCAGCAGCTAACAGAAAGGTCTTCAGCCTTGAGAGTTGCAGCGGAGTTTGTTCCAGGCGCATGGTGCATATGAACACCTACAATCAAAATATGCAGTGTAAACTTGGGGGAATAACTCCTTTAAAACAACAACAGTCACAAGCAAAAAAATTCATTTTAAACCATATTTATGTAAGAGGGTGAATTTCTGGGACAGCCGTAGTGAGGAAATGAAAATGTGGAGCACACTTTCAATACCAAAAAGCAGAAAAAGAAAACAAGGGTTACTGTGCAGAAGAGTGAGCAGATTGAACCTTTAAAGCTGCTCTGCAAACAGGCAAGGCAACATATTCGTATGGACAAAGTTCAGCACATTGGGCTTGGTGAGTCCCAGACAGAAAATAAAGAGAGGAGGATATGATGGTGAATCACAGAGGGAATCATCTCTACACTGTATCAGCTCGCTACCTACAAAGCACTTTCCCTCTCAACTTTCATCTACTGTTGTCACTGAACTAATCCCTGCCTCATGAATAACTCCTCCTGCTGCACCATCCAGTCATCACTACTCATAATCATACAGTGAGACAGAGACTGACAAGAGATTATACGGTCACTGAGAACAATACTATACAAGTACTATAGACTGAACAGGGATGTCACAACAACAAAAATGTAGTGGTTGATATTGATACCAGTGAAATTCCACGATTCGCCACGGTAAAACAACAACAACAAAAAACAATAAATAAATAAAAGTTAACCATTGAAAAAGCAACTAACCGCTGTGAAAGCTGTGAGAAGACGTCCAGGACAGATGAGAGGAGATTTGATGTCTTTACACTGTGTGTCTTTAATTAATAAATGAATTACTTAATTTTCCTAGCTTTTATTGAAAAACTCTCACAGATGTGAAATGTTTAAGGTTGATCAATATCTGTATTTGGCAGTGGTTAGAGGTTTTTATGTTGAAAAATTTTATTGAAATTGGGCCATAGTGCACTTTTGAGATGGCCCCTAACTCCACCTGTAGTAAGGTGCTTTGGACAGACATTTAGTTCTTACTGCACTAAATGCAAACTGCATCTTCATCTTTTTGTGATTTTCAGGTGATCAAAACTGTGAAACATCTGCCTAAATTAGCTCTCCAACATATCCCAAAACTGTGAGAAATCGAGGCTTTGACACGGAGCTATTGAAGGTAACAACAGCAAAACTAATACACAACTCTTTCCGTCTTGAGTCGAGGCAGAGCGGTCGCTGCAGCTGCGCTTGTCTCTGTCTTCCACATGTCCCCGGTACCTTTGGTACCAAACAAAACAAGTACCGACATGTTTTCAGAATTTTGGTATCGGTTCTCGTGACATCCCTACATCTGAGTATGTTAACCTAAAATGTTAACGTTAGGATGTGTGTTCAGTAAACAAACCATAAAATTTAGTACCAGTTCTACACCTGTATAGGAACTTTTTTTAAAGTCAGCTAGCAACAGACAGCTGCGGGGGAGATCAACTATTAATGACTACCTTTAACACCTCTTAACAGCTGTTGGTGAAAAAACACAGACGTGTCAGTCTCACTGGAAATAGAAGTGACTCCAGCTTTTGTGGTGCTGTGCTGTGATTACAACATAGATAACGTCACGGTGGCCCTTACCTCATTTGGTGAAAATAGCAAGTGAAACTGCTGTTTGTGAGTGACGCAGTGTTAGATTCTAGATCAGGCAGTTGTGGAGGATGGCCGGCTGATTTTTAAATATTATCCATTTTTGTTAATCCTAATCCAGTAATCCAGTAAAAGTCAAAAAACCAACAATAAATTAATTCTTCTAACGAGTATAGTCTGCGTCTCTATCCTTTATCACCATTAACACACACACACTGTAGTTTATTTTGTCTCACATGCACTAAATATGGAATCATCCACCACTGAAAAAGTCCCCAACAAATGCACTATTTATTTTTGTTTGTTTGCCATTTTAAGACATGAAACTGTATTTACGAGGGCTATTTTTAAAGATGTATGTCTTCATTAAGAACCAGTGGGCTTAAAGCTGAGAGCCACAGATATGGGGTAAGGAAAAGTATCGACACATTGATTTGGTATTTCATGGGCTACATTAACTAAAATATAGGAAAACACCAGCTTTATCCTTTAAGAAGCAATAGGTATCCTCCATGCATCCGTCTTTCCCCCACCTCTCATTCATGAAACCTGATAAGCTACAGCCCCTTTGTGTTTGACTTCACATCTATAAATGCCTGCACTGAGTCTGGTTTATCTGCCATAAATGTTCATTATACATAATACAATACTAACCATTACCCTCTCGGTGAGCAGTCTGAGCCATTTATTTGGTTTATTTAGAACTAAAACAATTAATTGAAAGTCGATCAACGATTTTGGTTTTGGAATGTTGGTCGGAACAAAACAAGACATTTTAATACGTCATCTTGGACTTTGGAAAACATTTTTACTATTTTTAACCTTTTATAGACCAAGTGATTAACTGATAACTTACTAGAAAATAATTAGATTAATCGTTAAAGCAGAGCCGTTTTATAGAGACACACCACTCAATCCCATCCTCAACATAACTCTTTGGGGAAAACCTCTAACGGCAAAGATGGCGGTTATCCCACCCTTTCTGCTAGAAAGCCAATCATCTGCTTTTAAACGGCCAAAGTGGGAAACATATTTCAGCCAATCGTGTGGTTCCACTGATGTAAGGGTCTGTTTTACTTCTACTGCGCATGCGTGGAAGTATAACCGGTCGGGAAAACGCTTTTTAAACCTTATTTTGGGGCAAAGTTGTCAAATTTTTTCTGTGATTTTTATTAGATTTTACTGGGGGATTCTATTGATGTAGTTTTTATATCCCGGTGACCAGTAAAAGTGCGGTTCTGGCTCTCTCTCCATTCATTCAGATAGGAGCCTGGTCTTGTTAGTCCGAAATAGCTGCCGAAGGCGCTGCAAAGATAGCTGCCAAGCGGCATGACTTGCCTATAAGGATTTTGATTATAGTCAATATCTATAAATGTGTTTGTAAGTCTATGTATTTTATTAGAAAAGCTATTCTGGTCTATCTGTGTACATACTAATAATAATATAGCCCAAAGCAAATAAACACTCAGTCAGACTATTTACTTCAATTCAGGTCACACAACTACTTAATTTGCATATTATGCTACGTGATATTTCAACATTTGTGTAACATTTGCTTGACAGCTGGAGGTAAACAGAGCAGGTGCTTTAAGGGACCACCATGAAAACCTTTACCGTGTAGTAATCCAGTCCATACAGTGAAACGGTAACTGGAGCTCACTGCGGTACAAAAGTATCTCAGATACCGAGAAACATTCATTTTTAATTCATGGCTGCCCCCTGACCTTCCCAGCAACAGGACACCGATGCTGCGCCGCTCCAACATGTGAGAGGGCCGTGCAACAATGCACCATTCACCACAATACTTGACACCCTTTGTTGCTGATTCATTCACTTCATGATCACTCATTCACTGCTCCATCTGCTCTTTCATTCACTGATTCAGTTAGGCCTAGATGTGAGGAGTAGAAAGGGTTAAAATGATAACATTTGAATTTATCTATATCTATCTCTATAATAGTCTAACTATTTTGATAATCAATTCATCGCTAAAGTCAATTTTTTTAAGTAAATAAAGTCAAACAAGTTTTAGCTTGTCATTTGTGAGGATTTGCTGCTTTTCTCTGAACTTTATATCTTTGAAGACGTCATGTTGGGTCTTTCACAAGTTGTTAAGAGTTATAGCCCTTATTGAATGTAAAACTCTGTGTAGCCTCTGAATTCAATGTCTAAATAGCATAGCTAAAAACACTATGTTAACTCCTCCTGACCCCACAAATCATTGAGATCTGTCTTTCTTCAGTTTGACGTGTGAATCTTAATTCCAGTTCATTATAACAGTCTGGCTTTTAGCTTGAAGCACTGTGGTGGCTTTAAATCAACCTCACACGTGTCATGTGTATTCACACTTGCTGATGAAGCCTGCAATGCAGGCATGTAGGTGTCTTTTTCACCTCACCTTTGCGACATTGAGTAGGATGCAAACTGTATGTAAATTGAAAGCATCCTGCGTCCTAATTCCCGACTTCCCTTTCTTCACAAAAGGGAGAGTATGGCCCCCTGACTCATCAGCTTGGGAGGAACAAACTGCCTCTGCCGGCATCAAGGATTCATTTGCATACAGCTTTGTTTTCAGTCGTTGGATCGCCCTGAGGGAAGCAGGTGCTCGAGCTGGAAACTTTGGCAACAGATAGAGTTCAGATTCTCAGGTAGCTTCACAAATCATTTCAGAAACAAAAAAAGGTTTGAGGGTCAAGTTTTTAGGTTAAACTGACAAGAACCACTCAAAAATTTCTTCTCTAAATATGAAATTCTTTACATTTGAGGTCAAGTTTCACATTATGGCACAATGAATACTACAATTCCCATAATGCAACTCAAAAGTACCTCTCATTAGATTCTCTCTGCCTTCAAACCTCACACCTCCTATTTGTAATGTAGGCTTTCTGTAAAAAAAAAAAAAAAAAAATTGTAAAGCTGAGACGACCCTGATGACTCCATAGAAAGGAAACAGATGTCCTTTCAGGTTTTACATTTTCCATAGATTTCTAATATATGTTTTTCTACAATATCAGCAGGACTGTTGAACTTACAAGACATGATACAGCTGAAAGGACGAGTCGATCGTCTAATCAAAGTCTAACTATTTTTATATTTTATTAATACAATTTTCCAGTTTTCTTGTCCTATATGAAAGTAAACTGAACATTTTTGGCTTTGAAATTGCAAGGGACATTTTTCACAATTTTCTGACACTTTTCTCTCAGGAAACCCAGTGACACGAACAACGTGTTTGTCTCTCAACACTTTTTCAACTTCCCCAACCTGTTTCTGCCTAAATTCATTAATTTCTACTGGTAAAGCTTTAAACACAGGTTAAAGGCTAAATACTTCTATAAAACAGCTGGGCACTAAAACACGAGGAAACAGTGCATTTGCTGGGGACTATTTTTAGCAGCGGATTAATCTACATTTGGTGCTGTAGTCAGTATTTGGGGCAGCAGGACGATGTATGTGGGACTGAGTCAGAATAAACTAGTGTGTGTTCATGCTGATGAAGTAACATGTCAGCCAGTGCAACAGTGTGGCTCATAATAAGTTACTGTACATTATTGCCTTTGTATACACAATACAATACCTGTTAACACCAATAACAAAACTATGAAATACCCTGTTCCTTTAAGAAAAAGTGTCGCATTCATTTTGGTGATTCAGTGAAATGCCCTAATTTAGCTCAGCACCCGCCCAAGAACACAAATACCATCATACATCAACACACACTCAAACACACCCACCCAGCCACTTGTTTTGGTTAGTGACACAATGCTGGATAAGCATGCTGTCTTTGGAATGTAGTTTAGAGACGGGAAAGTACTCCGAAGTAAAGACAGATACAGAGATGGGGAGAGCACATTTCCAGTTAAACAGCAGTCAATACCTTGTAACATAATGTCAATGCCGCCACCGGCTGCACAATCCAGTCGAACACAAACTTGATAAGGATTTGGTGAAAACTCTGGCTAACAAGACACAGGGCCTTTCCGAAACTACACCCTCGCCACTCTGATCAGAGTCACTCTCCAGCCAAATCGAGCTCCTAATTTGGCTGAAGATTTTCGTATAAGATGAATACGAGTCAATAAAAACAACAGTTGTATTGTCTATCAGACAAGATAATTTTTTAAATTAAACACAAAAGGTGTTTACCTGTGAATGGTGATATGAAATGTTAGTGTAGTTTTGGAATTTAAAAATCCTACATCTTAACCAGCGAATTCACACGGAACTCAAATTGAAAGAAAGGTCCCCCATCGTGCGGCAAAGGGTGTTACACACCTTCAACAAGCCGGCATCGGTGCTCACTCAGCATTGGAGGGTTTAACAACTACCACTCCGCCCTCATTGGTTTCGGATGGCACTCAATGTGGCTGACCCTCCGCATGAACGTGCAAACCGAGTGGAAGTAGGTAGGGGGAGGGAGTAGCAAGCAGTTTCGGAAAGGTCCACAGACTTTGGCTGACTCTGCTCAAGCCATTTCTCCTGTTGGACGAGGTTATTTTTGCCTCTTCTCTCTCTCTCTCAACCACTCGCACACTTTCTCCTCTGTTGTGTTTATTCTGACTCTCCCAGGATCTGGTAACTCATCAAGTTATGAGGAATGGATACACCTGTATGCAGTTTTTACAAAGTACAAAGGCTGTGTTGCAAATCACTCCCTATTAAAATGTAGGGTAAGCAAGTCTAATCCAATACACCTCTTTTTGTCGAATTCAGCAAAATTCTCTTCACGGTCCGCTAGCTGTCCTTTCTGTGTGTGAACTGAACAAATATCTGGTGTTTATGCAAAGCCTTGGCTCTGTAAATAGGGAAACAAACCACACAATATTGTTCCAGCTATGATTTGTGTGAAAGGTAACATTAAAAGACTTGCCCACAGACATTCAGCTTACTTTCTAGTTTGCCAAGACGTGCTTTTTTTGTGGTGGTAGCTAAAGTAGCAGGAGAGTTTTAAGTATCACTGTCTGGAGTTGGTGTGCTTGGACCAATTTGTCCTTTCTGCATTTTAGCTTCATGTTAGCTTCATGTTGGCTTCATGTTGGCTTTGCAGCAGCTGTAGCCACGGTTTGCTAAAACCTTAGCTAACGTAAGTTACATTACTTGTTCTGTCATTGTTTGCTCTATATCATGGTATTTGTTGTGGTATTGGATTTCTCCAGAATAACATACCCCACCTTTAAGTACACAGTGCATTACATTTACTGTCCAAAATGTTATTTGAGTGTCCAACTGAGTGTAAAATTTATGTTCTATTGTGTTTATGCTTGTATACTACAGTACTTTTCGCCAACAAAGTATTGTATTACAGTCGTGCAATGCTACACCTGTCAGAGATGACGCAAAATGATGATGATTCACACGCGTCTATAATCACAATTTACTGGTCACTATAGAGGAGATGTGATGTAAAGATATCGAGGGAGGTGAAAGGGACAGGTGCATGCTGGTGTTGGAGTAGCACTTAATGCTCAATTGCAAATTAAACTTCCATAAATCCTCTTAGACTTTATACAAAGAAGCTCCAGAATTTGCCTGAGAATCCTCATGTTTTAAAGTTTTCTTCAGTATCAAAGTAATCCAGTGATGGCTGTCTGTAAATACATGAGAGCACTGCAAACAGGCAACAGCTCATTCAGTAAACATTTGGTGCCAGTTTTCCAAAATGTAAACAAGGAAAAGCTTTAAAAACACAGGGATTAAATTGTAACTCACTGAAGACTTGGCAACATTATACTTCCTGTTCACAGGGCTAGTAGTCTTGCCAGTGTCAAACTTTGAACCCCCCTTGCTGTAGAGTAAACTATCAAGTGTCTATTATATATGGAGTAGGGAATGAGTGAACAAGAGAGGGATCTGGGACAAAGCCGAGGAGTACAAATACCGTTTCTTTCATAGTGGAAGCAAATCTTTTCTCAGTTTGTTTACTAGATTATATTGTGACATGTTGTCAGCAATTTTCAAGTGGTCATTTGAGCAGGCTTTCAGAAAAACCTACAATAAAGGAAAGCATACATGAAAAGCCCACAACTAATCCTGTGCGCCAGCAAAGACGGTAGCCAAAAATCCTTCATTAGGTATGGGTAACATGGTGATATTGTTGCCTTGTCAGTATATCTACAGTCTGGTTTTATTGCAGTATTCAGCAAATTAATCCATTCTGCTGTTGTATTTAAATTTAGTAATAATAATAAATAATGTAAATTTATAGAACTTATTCCTGAACAAGTGTACTGACCTATTGACCCCACCAGGCATGTGTTAGGTTTCAGTGACGGCCATGAGACAGTGGAGATTAGTCTGCGGATTTACTTCCCTTTTCAAGCCTCGAATGAAGAAAGAACAACAAAAGATGGAGTGGGAAAAGAGTGTGGAAAACAGAAGAGTGTGCTGAGGCTGCAGAATTACTGAGTGGTTTAGTGGCTGCTGTAATAATACTTATGCTGGTTGTTAAGCCGCTCTGGACGGGGGAAAAAAGCCTCTCTGGCTGATCCTCTGCCCTCCACAGCCCCCAGATGCAAAGCTACAGGGAACAGACCGGCTACTACACCATCATTATCGCCACAAAAAAACCCTCAGCAGATAATGCTAATATCATTACAGTGGGCTTAGGAGGGTAGGCTCAATGGAGGACATTACCATGCAGTGACGCAGGGCTCGTTTCCCAGCACTAACCCTGGTTTTTAAAACCGCCAAACAACAAAAATAGCATTGTAACTGGTAGAGTCCACTGCAGTAGAGAGGCAGTCTAACACAAGTCAAAGTATGTTCCAGGACAGACCATTTAGCTGGCTCCAGTGAGGTCTAAACCTACTTAAATCAAGCCTTAAAACAGATGGTACTTTTATCTGTGTGTCTATGTGTCGGTGTGTATTACCTTAATCTGCTGTCTGCGTAACATTGCCAGTTCCCTCATGTCCCTGAAAGGCTGCAGCAGATAGTGGTAGAGCTGCGTTGTTGCCTCCAGCAGCTCTCCATACGCCTCGTCCTCCTCGGGGTACACCTGCAGCAGCTCCACCATGCTGTCCATGGCTTTGTGTTTGTCCAAAACCTGGGACAAAACAGAAAGAGAAAAGATGTAGCTGGGAAACTGGTGCAGCCGGAGATCCAAAGGGTGCAAACAGCTGGGCACTGTAGTTCTTAGCGGAGCTGAAACTATCCACAGAAAATTAATTAGATTTTAAGAAGATTTTAACGACTTTAAAGAGGAAACACCAGAGGTTCACTGGCTCCAGGTTCTTAAATGTGACCATTTGCTTCTACGATAGTACATAGAATATTTTTGGGTTTTGGACGGTTGGTCAAACATAACAAGACATTTGAAAACATCAACTCTGGCTTTTGTGAAGCTGTCGTTGGCAATTCAATTCTTTCATCTCAGGCTCCCTGCTACAATGCTTAGATAGAGGTATATAGATATTTATATATGTATGTATACAGAAAAATTACGCAAGTGGAACCAAATATAGGCTAATGAAAAACACCAGAAAATATTGTCAGGTGCACAACAAAATAGCCTTTTTAAAATCATTAGTTAGAAAATAAATGAAAAAAGATCTAAGAAGTGATGCTAGATTTGCTAAATTCTGTGTGTAACGAGTCTAATTCTGACTAATTCATGATTACAATGAGTCCTAAACAAAAAGCTCTTTCAAAGCGCAAGAAAAAAACTCCAAGCCTAATCTACAAAAGCAAGAGTAAGGAGTGTGCGAGAGTCTCCGTTCGCTCATATGAGTGCAGGCACATGGGTGTGTAGTCAGGAATGAATAAAAAATATATTGTTTGAAATTGGCCCCAACCATTGCTGATTCATACCATATGTGCTGTTATCCACAGACTGTTCATTGTTGGTGAGATAAACGCTATCAAAACAGCTATTGTACACAAATACAATTCATCTCCCAGCTCTCAGAAACCAGCAGCTCCCATTCACACAGTACAATACTACTTCTTCACGTCTGCCTCAGATAATATTGAAATGTACCACCACCCAATCTCCGTCCAAAACGGTGAATAAAGTGCTCTACTCTCTGCAAGAAGCTGCAGATATGAACAGAGACTCTTATATTAACTTCAGGCTGTAGCGTTGAGGACTGGGGCAGACACTGCACGATTCAGCTCGAACACTGATCCTACTGTTTACCTTGAGTCTGTATCTCCCTGGTAACTCCCTGCCCCTGCAGGCGCTGCTCGCCAGGAAACCCCCAGGCTAAATGAGCAGACTCTTGCCTGGGCACCAGCTAGGCAAAGTGTTCTCCGTCATGTGCCATTTTAACTTAGAAACGCCAAACTTAAGAGTCAAATAAAAGTGCTGGAGCAAATAAATACTTCCTTTGAAGGCAGAGCTCTACAATGCCAGATTCTCATTTCATGTTGGAATTGTATTTACAAAGTCAAATCTATTTGTTAATGGTGAAATGCAAGACGTTGGCTGCTTGGTGTTTGAGCTGATGAGCCTGTACTTCTAAAATAAAAAAAAATAAAAAAGAAAGGGCAACAGGATTACCCGTCTCGAGTCCAAACAATTAAGTTGATTAACAGAAAATTAATCTGCAGCTATTTTGTATCATGAAAGTCAACCAGACATTCCCTAGTCCCAACTTCCCCACTGTGATTTCTTTGTTGTAAGTGTCCACTGAATTTAGCTGGGGATTTGGACTGTTGGTCAGACGAAGGCTTCAGGAAATTATGATAGACAACAGATTAATCTGTCAAGAAAAGAATTGTTACTTGCAGCCCTAGCTTTAACTTTTGGTTGACATTGCCTGTCAACATTGAGTGTTTTCAGGGTCAGTGTAGTGGAAACCAAGGCCATCATTTTTAAAAAGACTGTTTAGCGACTTTCAGGTTAAAATCATGTTAAAATTCTGTCATTTAAATTAATGTTTCCAAGTAAACTGTAATTAAAAATGAACTAAATTAGTTACTGGATGTTGTCAAGATATTACTGGAGGCAAAACTACACCCATTTAGTTTAGGGTAGCGCTCATGGCCATCCACAATTCTGGTCTAGAGTCACAGGCACCATCCACTTTCACAGTGACTTAAATTGACTGTTTTAAATGTGGCCCATATCAGACTCCAGTGTGAACTGGCCACGGCCTGAAAGTGACCCACATGCGTAAAAGTATAATATGACATCACACGTAGCACGCTGATGTACAAAAGTAAACACAGCGGTCACAAAGGTTAGCCTTTGTTATTGGGAGAATTTCCTCCCAGGGTCACAATTCTCCCAATTTCCTGTATTTCTCCCGATTTATGACAAATATTCACAACTTTGTGTCCTTTTCATTTTCATTTCTCATTCATTTTGCTCCGGCTAGCGCAGAACTGTGACCACAGTTGCTCCAGACTGACTTCAGAGTCGCATGAATCCCGATCTGATCCAGAGTGAGGTCGCAAAAAACACGACCTGTACCTGATTTGGACCACAGATGAAAATGGCCCAAAACCTGTCACTTGGGTATACAGTCTGAATGCAGCCATAGTTATCTTGTCACATAGCTTTTGTCTAATTTGTTTTTATACCTTTATGGTTTTTGTAACTGTGTTTTTTATTGCTGTCTGGTGACTTCATGTCAATGGCTTTTACTAGTGTTTTATTACACAAATGTGGTCTCATACCCAATCTTAAATTTAAATATTTTACATGTTTGTTGTTGATAGTATAAATATAAGAAAACTGGCTGAACTGCAGGGGTTAGTTTAACATTAAATGCACTGATTTCTTACTTTCCAAACCAAATGGCAAGATGTCATTAAAACATAAATGACTGTGTGCTAAATGTAGCCGTTACGTCTACAGAAAACACACACAATTACAGGACGTTCTGAGTGATATGAGTTATAGTATCTCTGCTCCAGCCCTATTATCAGGACTAACTCTTCCAGTTTGTCAGTACTAAATCTGCTCCGTCTTGCTGGAGTACTTTTCTCTTGAAATATCTCACAGTAGGAACACGCCTTGACTCTGATCTGAGCAGATCCTCTGTTTAATAGCTCTTTGAAACGACTGAACTGAATTTAGGAGCCATACGATTCAAAATGAGTCTAAAAAGGGAATACCATCATCATGTCATCTTTCCCACAAATAGCACGTAGGGATACCACCGTCAGTGAAGCAGCTGAACTGGGACCCACAGATTGAATTCCTTTGAGCAATGTGGATCTTTGTATTCACATATTTCATGTAGGGATCAAGAGGATCAATGGTGCCAGGAGCCAGCAGAAGCAGTCTCAATGGGAAACATTTTGGCAACATGCGCATTACCTGTAGTGCAAATAAATGTTAGTGAGTAACACAAGATAAACAAACACTACCTGCATGCCCCAGTGTTGATCATGTAATGTAAACAAACTAAGCTAAAATGTTGTCCCGCAAAGCTCCAGTAATGCAGACTAATCCCACAGCGGCATCGTGGCTCACTTGAACACTCACAACGACAAACACAAACTATGTACAAACAGAAAACATACAGGCATGCCGAAATGGGCACATAACAGAGCGTAAACCCTAAGAAGTTATCCAGTAATTCATTTTTCACATTTATGGTAGGCTTGAGTCATCGTGTGCGCTGATGGATAGACCCATCAAGTTCCCTTGATTATTCTATCAACAGGGGGATGAGTGCCATTGAATTACTTAATCACTTTAAATAGAAAGATAGAGATAGATAATATAGCTAAATTCATAGCTAGATAGAGATACAGAGCTAGAAACTGCTAGATAGATGGCTAGAGATATAGAGATATAGATAGATATAGACAGACAGACAGACAGAGATAGATAGATAGATGTTCTATTATATGCTATATTTATAATAGGTTGACAGATGCTGCTACTCGGCACTCCTGTGCTGCAGAACAAGATGTTCTTATTATACGAAATATAATTTGTGCTGGTTTTTCTTTGTCTTTTTTCACCTGAACGTGTTTAGGTTTTTAACAGCTGTTTGCACAAAACCGTATTTAAATAGGTCACCTCAAAAGGACTGGGACCTTCTGATGGGACTGTTTTCCAAAATTTTATTGGGTAAATGATTCATCGAGAAAACAATAGGTGGATTAAATCGATTTTGAATATAATTGTTGCAGCCAACGTGCGCTCACTGTGCAATAAACTGGACGAACTTTGGCTACTGGTGGAGAAAAACAGAGACTTTTATTTATCTTCTGCTTTGTGCTTCACAGAGACGAGGCTGTGTGGATCAATACCGGACTCCACGCTGTAGCTGGCTGGCTTCCAGGTCCACAGAGCAGAAAGGGACACGGAACTCTCCGGCAAAACAAAAGGTGGAGGTGTCTGTTTTTACATTAACAGTGCTGGTGTAATGATGTGACAGTGATTCAGCAACACTTTTCTCAAGACCTGGAATATTTACTGATACACTGTAAACCATTCTACTCTCCCCACGAGTTTGTTAGCTACTTTCTGCTCGGTGTTTACATCACACAGGCCACTGTGCACAAGGCACAAAGCACGCTGGCCGCCCAGATACTCTGGGTAGAGCAGACATTCCCGGACTCCTCAGTTATTGTTCTAGGTGACTTTAACAAAGGAAACCTCAGCCATGAACTCCCCAAATACAGATAGTTCATAAAATGTCCAACCAGAGAGGGGAACACTCTGGATCACTGCTACACCGCAGTAGGCAGTGCCTATCACGCCGTCCCTCAATCTCCACTGGGACACTCTGATCATGCCATGGTTCACTTCATTCCTGCTTACAGTCAAAAGCTAAAACTGTGTAAACCTGTTGTGAGAACATCAAAACAGTGGACCAGTGAAGCTGTAGAGAACCTCCAGGCGTGTTTGGACTGCACTGACTGGGATGTTTTCAGGACTGCCTGGATGAGTTTACAGAGGCTGTGACATCCTACATCAGTTTCTGTGAGGACAGCTGCATTCCAACACGGACTAGGTTGAGTTATAACAATGACAAACCCTGGTTCACCGCTAAGCTCAGACAGCTGAGGTTTGAAAAGGAAGAGGCATTTAGGAGTGGAGTCTGGGCCAGGTTTAAGAAGTCAAAGTACAGGTTTAGGAAGGCGGTGCGAGATGCTAAACAGCTGTTCGCAGAGAGATTACAGCACCAGTTCTCAAGAAATGACTCTGCTTCTGTCTGGAGAGGATCCACACAGATCACTAGCTACAAACCTAAATCCCCCCACTCCATAAACGACTCACACCTTGCCAACGAGTTGAACCAGTTTTACTGTGGTTTTGAAAGACAATGGGACAGACCTGACACCATCCCCCGTCACACCACTGATCAGCCACAGTCCTCCATCTCATCCCCTACCTCCTCCCCCTCTCTTACCATCCTAGAGAGGGACGTCAACAGACCGTTCAGGAGGCAGAAACCTCACAAAGCAGCTGGGCCGGACTCTGTCTCCCCATCCACCCTGAAGCACTGCGCCAATCAGCTGTCTCCGGTGTTAACAGACATTTTTAACACCTCACTGGAGACATGCCATGTGCCAGCCTGCTTCAAAGCCTCCACCATCATCCCTGTCTCCAAAAAACCAAGGACCACTGGACTAAATGACTACAGACCAGTCGCCCTTACATCTGTGGTTGGGAAGTCCTTTGAGTCCCACCTAAAATCAATCACTGATCCACCCCTGGACCCCCTGCAGTTTGCCTTCAGAGCGACGCAGTAAACATGGACCTTCACTACATACTCCAGCACCTGGACTCCCCAGGAACCTACGCCAGGATCCTGTTTGTGGATTTCAGCTCAACGCTCTGAAGACAGTGGAGATGGACGTGGACTTCAGAAAGAACCCAGCCCCACCCTCCCACATCATCCTGGGTGACTCTGCAGTCGCCACTGTGGACTCCTTCCACTTCCTGGGCATCTCCCAGGACCTCAAGTGGGAGCTAAACATTAACTCCATCACCAAGAAGACCCAGCAGAGGATGTTGTTCCTGATGAAGAAGTTCAGCCAGCCAAAGACAATGATGGTGCACTTCTACACCGCCATCATCTGTCAGAAGGCTGCGGTCCATCAGGACCAAAACCTCTCGCCACAAGAACCGTTTCTTTCCGATGGCAGTGGGCTTCCTCAACAAGCCCGGGTCCCCACTGTCACTGACTCTCATGCCCCCCCCCCCAAACACACACTCCTGACCCCACATTTTACAACAATACTCAACTGTGCTTTATGCTCACGTTGTGAACTTTTGCACATACTTGGCAGTATTTTATTATTGTATTTTTTTGTATACTTCTCCTTACTTTTTTAATTTTTTTGTGTACTGTAAGCACCAATTTATACCAAGGCAAATTCCTCGTACGTGAAAATGTACCTGGCAATAAACCTGATTATCAGCTTTTACATGCCAGGTTTACATTATACTCAAACATTATACTCATTACAAATGCAGTTAATGTTTAATTAGTTTTCACATGCTTTACATTGTCATCACCCATGAACTACAAAAGAGCCCAGCAGGACCATTAAAATCTAACTTAGCTTGCAACGTGTCAGGCTAACTGTAGACAAGCTGTTATCCTCATTCTGTACAACAGGCCACTGATAAGGAAAAACTACAAGTCTCTGGTCAATGATCCACAGATTCATGCCCTCCACATGTGGATTGTTTTCCACTAGTGTTTTTGCAGCTTGTGCCCGGTTTACACCACAAGCAGGGTTGAGATTGGTGCTGCAACTTGTGATAAGGGTACAACAGTGATTCTTCAGCTGCTCCACACACACCAAAAATAACCAGGCGAAGGGTGCCAAAAACACCATCACCAGTAGAAGCGAGAGACGGAGCCAGTGAGCGTCTTCAAGTAATGCTTTCTTCTAATCCAATAATATTTCAATCCAAGTCTGTAATCTCTTCTTCATAGTTGCAAGTGTTATAGAAGAGCTGCATGAGGTATATAGTACATTTTATTATCGTAATTAATTAAAATCTCAAATATATTCAGTTAACTGTCCTACAAAGAAAAGCATAAAATTCTCAAATTTGAGAAGCTGTAACCAGGAAATTTGGGACAGTTTTGCTTGAAAAATTACAAAAACTTTTAATTAATTATCAAAATAGTTTCAGATTAATTGCTTGTAGATTGCCCGATCAAATATTTGACAAAATTTTGCAGCTCTAGAGTACATTAGAAAATAAACCATCATATTAGTGTATGTTAAAAAATAAAAGTAAAACCTTTATTTTACTAAGA
The DNA here is from genome assembly GCF_021292245.1 of Micropterus dolomieu. Taxonomy (NCBI): domain Eukaryota; kingdom Metazoa; phylum Chordata; class Actinopteri; order Centrarchiformes; family Centrarchidae; genus Micropterus; species Micropterus dolomieu. Next base: position 5,546,629 of record NC_060162.1, on the reverse strand, counting down.
GAAGTAAAACATATCCTGTTGTTGTTCCTCTCTCAACATGGCATTAAGTCTAGACTACAGCTTTCTTAAATGCTGCTTATTATATTACCTCCAGTAAAGGTTTATCAGGAATGGACTTAGTGGCCAGGAAATTGGAAACACGCGCAATCCAATAAAACTGTGCTGCAATAAATACAAACTCTGTTGTAGTTGATTCGTTCTCAGAGTTACAGTTTTTGAGGCTGTAGTGTCTGGTGTGGCACTGGATTACATTATATCATGATGTGTTTCTAATTTTATGTCCATCTATGTAAAATGAGTTGGATAAAATATTAAAACATTTAACAACTGCATGACACACAATATGAAGATGTGTTTGTCTCGGTTTTATGGATTATTTTCATTATCGTTTAATCTGACGATTGTTTTCTCAATTATTAAACGTTTCTTTGAGTCCAAAAAATGTCATAAAATAGTGGAAACTGTCCCCTCACCATTTCACCGAGCCCAAGGTGACGTCTTCAAATTGCTTGTAACAGTTCAAAACCAAAAGCAGTGCATATTCAGGTTTCTTAAAACCAGGATACAGCCTTATCCAGGATATGATGTTTATTGTAGAGCCCGACCAATGAATCAGTGTGCCGATATGATTGGTGCTTATAACAGCCGATAAATGATAATTAAAAAAGAAACGGAGCTCTGCAACTACCCTGTTGGCAATACATTTGTTTGGAACAAATCCACCACAAAACATACCTATCAGCTTTACTTTTTTTTACGGTAAAACTTCAATTAATCAAATAGCACCCTGCCTTTAGGACAGGCGTCTATATGGGACAGGCCTTTACATCCTTTACTATGCCGGTAAATCGGAATGAATAATACTTTGGTGCTCATTGTTTCCTTAAAATGATGATAAATGATTTATTTTGGTACATTTATTTTGGTACGCACAATCTAAGCAATTCAGAAGTAGAGAACTTCTATAAAAACCAGACCAGGCTTCTAATTGAGACCTGCATTTATTTGTCAAAACGTGGAGCCACACCAGGCCAGTAACCAGGCGTCTAACTGGGACTAGGCTTTTTTAATTGAAGTTTTACGGTATGTCTTGTTATCTTAGTGAAATGTCATCACTACACGAAACAAATGTTAGGGATAATCTAGATGGGGAGAAAAAAAGAATATTGGCCGAAATATCGTAATCATCAAAATTGGTATCAGTCTTAAAAATCGGTTGGGCTCTAGTTTACATGCATAATTGTTCCAGTTAGTTTTAGGGCCATTGTACCGTACTCACATGCAAACAGAGAGAAAATAAATTGGTCACTATTTTGATTCTGATAACTGAATCCGTGTTTTAGACACAGCTGCAATGATCAGTTGATAAATCCATTAAATTAATCACCAACTATTTTGATAAATCCATAAATCGCTTTTAGTTATTTTTCAAAGAAAAATCATCCTAATTCTATGATTCCAGCTTCTGAAATGTAAATATTTTCTGGTTTCTATACTTCTCTGTGAGAGTAAAGTAAATACATTTTGGTTGTGGACAAAAATAAAAAACACATTTGAGGACGTCACCTTAGACTTTAGGAAACACTGATCAACATTTTTCACCATTTTCTGGATTTAACAATTAATTGATTAATTGAAAAAATAACAGACCGATTACTCGATAATGAAAAAATGTGTTAATTGCAACCCTAGTTTTAGTTCATTGACTGGTTCCAGGTTTTCAAGTGTGAGGATGAGATCTCTTTTTATGTCGTACATGATAGTAAACTTTGGGTTCTGAACAATCACCTAGAGCTGTGGGAGATTATGGCAGCCATTTTTTAAAGTTTCTGACATTTTATAGATAAAATTATGCATTGAGTAAATAATCAGCAGATTAACTGATAATGAAAATAATAGTTAGTTGCAGCCCTAATACACTAGATCAGGCCATATCTATTAAGTGATGTGTCATTTTAATAAAACCAGGTGCAACCAAATGATCAGTCGCCTTCAAAAACAAACAAGTGAGATATGTCATTAAAGAATTTCTTCCTGGTTAGACCAAGCTGTTTGAATGCTTTGTGTGTCAATCAGTCAAACAAAAACAACACTGGAGGTAGGGCTGGACAATAAAACAATAACAATCGCAATATAATTTTTTTCCAACAACAATATAGCAAATATTCAATAAATGTTTGATTTTATTCACTTGACTCATACACGAATTAGGACTTAATTTTTTATTAAGATGGTTATTTTGTTGAGGAAAAAGGACTGAAAAAAAGCTTTTACAAAATTTTACTCATGCATATGTGTTGAAAAAGATTTTATCATAAATTGTTTTGAAAGTTCTACCTCAGATTTGTGAAATGATCCACTGTTTGGCATCAAGTGTTGACCATAAAGACGAGTTTAAACCACAATTAACCATCAGGTTTCTTTCCCTCAGTAGCAAAAATCCGCCTTTAAAACTCAAAAGAAATAACAATTTGATACTTATCGTGATAATTATCGATATCGAAAGATATGAAACTTTTTATCGTGATAACATTTTTGGCCATATCGTCCAGCCCTAGCGGGAGGTGAAAGAGTTTGTGACTGACTGTGATTTTATAGTAGCTGCTCTAGTTGGATTTGTCACTAATGTCTACTCTAACAGCTCTATAATATCTGTCACATTTCCTGCAGGTAAAATATTGTATACTTTAGCTTCTTACATGCTTGTTGAGCTAAACTCATGTCTTCATCTGTCTGGACAGTGAAATAATCTCAACAGCTGTGGAGGCGTAACTCCACCTCTAATTGTTCTCCTATGTTTATGTGACTCCCTTTAAAACTACAGAGCGATGTCTGGCCAGACCAGATCATATTTCAGGCCTGTGAACATGCAGCAACAGATGGTAGATCACAAGGGGAGGAGGGGAGGCAAGAGGAAGAGGAGGAGAATAAGCAAACCATGAGGCACAATTATGCTCCAAAAACTCACCAGTCTGCGGTTGTCCTGACTCCTCCTTACAAAAAGAGCCTTTCCATGTAATATAGGACTGACTTTAAAGAGGCTTTTTATGAACTCACAACATCAAGTACCAAAAGGATTCTCATCCCATTAGGGCTGGGCGATATGACCAAAAATGTTGTCACGATAAAATAATTTAATATCATTCAATATGACAATTATAATGATAAAAGTCAGATCATTGTTTCTTTTACGTCTATGGGCTGATTTTTGCTCCAGGTCAGGAGCAAATGGATCACTTAACAAATCTGTGGCAGAACATTCAAAACAATTATGATATCATCTTTTTAAATAAACAAATAAACATGAAAAATATATATATCTTCATAGAAAAATTAAGTGCTGCTTCATTCGTGATTAAAATTTATTTGCTATGTTGTTATTTAGGAAAATTATATCGCGATAATCATGAATCTTGTTTTATTGCCCAGCCATACATCCCATGTGCATTTCAAAAACATAAATGAAACTACCTGAAAGCAAAGATAAGTTAATTCACCTCTTGCATGGATCGTTTGGCCCTCTCCAGAGCATCCTCATAGCCTTTCTGCCTCAGCTCGCTCAGGCTCTCGTAGTACTCCTCCGTGTCGTCGCCTTCGGAGAAAAGCACCTGTGAGAGGATCTTCCAGCCGCAGGTGTCCAGGGCATGGCCCAGGTACACCTGCAGCTGGTAGCACAGGGCGTCCGTCTCCCGCTGCGACACCCCGGAGGCGCCAAAAAGCACCGTCCACACGCCGGACTGCTCCTCCGGAAACGAGGGTAAACACGGCTCCAGGTCCGAGTTGACGGCGCAGAGCTGGAGGTGGACTGCCCTCAGGTCCTGGAAGGAGAACAGCCCGGCCCAGCTGAAGCCCTCACGCCCGCTGCTCTCCCCGGCCTCTTGGTCTGCATCCTCCGGAGACAGCGGGGCATCCACGAGATCTAGGATCTCTAAATCTATAACCTTCGGTGTCACAATATCCCAGGACCCTAATGTGTGGCTGATACACTCCGATGTTTTTGAAGCCGTCTTGCCTCCAACATGAATCTTTGTTGCGGGTTTTCCTTTGGGAAAAGAGTGCGGTCTAACTTTACCCGTTTGGCAGACTTCATCTTTCTTCGTCTTGAGAGGACTTTTTGTGCGTTTTTCTGCCACGGAGGCACCGGGGGCAGGGAGAAAAGCGGGGCTAGTGCCGTCGAGGAGCGGGTCCAGAAACGTGCTCCGTCTCTGTACGGTTCTGTTGTGGCAGGTTATGGCGAACTTTCCCTCGATGTCGTTCCAGGCCACGATGAAGACGAATTTATGCCTCTCTTTTTCGTCGAAGACTCTGGGTCGGACGGACACCCATCCGGACTCCAAGTTATCCTCCATCGTGAATGACATCTCATCCAGCCAGTAAAAAAAAAAAAAAAAGACGAGCAGATTAACGTTGGCCTGAAAAAAAAAAAAAAAAAAAAAAATCTCTTCTGATGTCGAAGGCTAAAAGGCTACAGCTAGCTACGGACAGCTAACGTTAAACGCCAGATAGAAAAGTAAGATTTGGCGCAGATGAAGCGAACGAACCGACCAGCTGAATTAGGAGGTGAAACAAAGGCTTTTCCCAGCTTTGTTTACCCGCTGCCAGCTGCGCGCGAGCTGGTGAAAACGCAGCTACCGTCGTTGTCCCTCCTAACGGTCGGATTTGGGATTCAGACATGAAGAAGTTCAACGGACGCACGCAGCGGTTTAACCGACACCGGCTTCACGTCGGTTGTCATGACACCTGTCTGCGTGGTTACCTGCCCCGATGCTCGCGCAGACTGATGTCGCTCTTTGTCCGATCCACAGACAATGCGGTCGCGCGGCTCGGCTCGGCTCTCGGGGTGTCACGTGTGAGCTTCTGTTTACAAGCAGTCAAGGTGCGTGTTGTCAAATCCGGGGAGGGATTTAACTGGTAGAACGATGTGGCGTTCAAGTTCCATGATGAGAGTAGTAAAAGAAACGATACTGATACTTTATATTATTTGATGTTAGATGTTAAAGAGTTAGGAAAGCATGTCAGGGAAATTCCTTGTTTCAACCTGGTTTCAACCTTAAAGGTCAGTCTCGTGCAGCACATTACACCCATAACGGGACACAACTGACCTGTTTGCGTCTTTACATGTTGTATGTTTGTGCCAACACTGTCAATAAAGTCAGTAAAAAATGTCATAATGTATGTGGATTAAGTGCAAACAACAACTAAGACACATAAAACCACTACAAAGAGATCCAAAATTGCTAAGGATACGCGAAACGATAGCAAAATGACGCAAAACAAACGCAAAGTGTTGCGTTGTGTTAAAAAATAAGTGAAATAATTGATTTGTGTTAGAATTCAAGTGTGTCCCATTCTGGATGTAATATGTTGTAAGAGCCTTTAAGGTTGAAACAACGCATTTCTTTCCTAATTCTATCAACCAATATGCCTTAGGAAATACATTTTTAAAAGCCGAAATTTCTTCATCTTTTTTCTATAATTCTTAGTCCCACACAGATATTTTTTAAGGTAGACATGTTTCAGGGTAGTAAGAAAACGACCCTTTAAACATGAAGCTTATGTGTATTATTTTTCCTATGTGACCTGAAGGCAGCATAATGGTCCCCTTATTAGAGGAGTGTGTTACACCATAAAACAGTCGGCGATATAACATAAATCCGTATTAATGAGTTTTCTCATTCATTAATTTAATGTTTTAAGTTAAAATATTTGTAGGTTTTCCTCCAGTCTCTCTTTGCTTTCTATAAATCTTTCTGACTGTCTCTGGCAGACGTGCACGAGGAGCATAAACATCTGCACGTGGGAAAATCCATGACGCAAACACGCACATAAGGTGCGTAACGGCTGGGTGCTGTACGGCAAGCCGACTGGGACAAAAGGTATTTGTGTACAACGTACAAACCCTACAAACAAATCAAGAGATGTTCGTTTTAAAACTCAATCGATGATATCTTAAAGAAATTTATAGATTCTTTGCCAAAAATTAGAAAGATATTTGTTATTTATGTTACAGGCTACCATTTCTGTCCGTTTTTTTACTGCAGGCTATAAATATTTGTTTTTTTATGATGTCTGCAGCTCAAAATCAAATGATATTATTTTATACATCTTTTTATCATCTATGCACAATATCACATCCACAAATTAACATTTTGTAATAACATAAATCCTTGAAAAAGTGAAAGGTTTAGTAGCCAACATAAAATTCAACACTACTGTTTCTCTATTACCAATTGTCCATATTTACATTATCACTACTTATTACACTGTTCGATGATGTTAGTCATTTTACCAGCTTTAAATAAAACAGTCTATGGTTTAAATGTAGATATTGTGTTCCTGTCCCCCAGACAGTATACAGTTTACAGGCAGGTTGCCTGCTGCTGTATATATATATATATATATATATATAGTATTTTATAAATGTATTGAACAGATGTATTAATGGCTAAATATGTCTTATATAAAAAACTAATAATGTATTCTTATATTTTTGAGGTGTCATTAAGGCAATAAAGCACATTCAGTTCAAACATAACCTACAAGTCCAAAACACGAGATTGGAACTTTTTGAGACGTGTGGATGCACCAACATCAGAGGTATGCTCAAGAGAGCAATAATTGACCCGTGGCCTACTTGTTAACCAGATTTGATCAAAATCTCTCTTGGCAAGTTTCTGACATATCTCACAAAAAGACAAATGTAATTGAGTACGTCTTTGGCCAAGGATAATATGAATTGTAGGACTCATCTGACTTTGCTTTCATTTATAATAATCCCCAGCTGAAAACTGGGAACCAAAACATTTGTTCTGGTTTCACATCTACGCCCTGTGTTAAACCGTGAATGCTGTGCGAGATACAGGCCAACTAGCCTCATCCTTGCTGATCTTCTGGCAGGAACTGGAAAGGGGGGCAGGTGCAGCGGACTCCATGAGCACATAAAAACATGTTTATATAATACCACAAAGTCACAGTCGCTAACCTGGATGGTTTACTTTCCCAGTGCCAAAGTTTTAATCCCCCAACCAGACCAAAATGTACAACAAACCCTAAGATACACAAGGTTTAAGGAAATTTAGTACTACATCATTTAAGATTAGACAAAGCACTGATGTACAGTTTCAACCGTCCCTGGTGGTAACACCAGAACAGAAACAAGCGCCGCCACGGCAAGTTTACTTCTCTGCAAGACCCCCTGCTCAACCAAAGATGACAACATTTTTAATGTCATCCTTACCACTCACTAACACCATAATGCTCTGTGTTCCTGACTAGTTGCTCTCTTGAAGCCGCTGGTAAAATGCCACCATAGGCACACCAAAAAAACCAAAGTCAAAGAAGCCATAACTACTGCTTACGAATCAGACAGTAATGTTAACTGCAGATACACACCGCCCCAAACACAAACATTTCCCTCCTGACTGCCTAACACAAACTAACTACTCACCACTAGTCTTCATGCGGCTTGTGGTGGGTGTTTACGCATGCAAAACCAGCGGATCTGTGGAGCAACCTGCACACAGGCACCCCACAAAATCACACGGATGTGCCCCCGAGACAGCTTGTCCGAAAACAGCTGATACTAACCACATCACCACAACTCTATGAAAAACAACAAACTGACGCAACCCAAAGGGGAAACACCACTTTTGCCTAATGGTGAATGCCTGTACAGAGTGTACCAAAAACACAGTTACACTTACCCTCTGATCAGCACACAAAAACCTTATCCCAATCAGGCACTAAGGGTTCCTGAAAACCAAAACACATGATGCATCTCCCAAGACAAAGCACCAAAAACCAGCACACAGCTGGACCAAATGACTAATCAGCATACATAAAGTATGAGGTATGAAGTCTGTGGTTTCAGTAGTGTCTGTGCAGGATGATGGTTGCATGAATGTATGTGTGAAGGTGTTGTAGCATGCAAACAAAACAAATACCACAACAGTCCAACCAAAGAAAACCAAACTAAATGGAAAACCAGGGAGCAGGCCGCAGGGAGGTCTGATCTGGTCTTGACAGCAGCCCCTTGAGAAAACAGTCCCAAATACTCTACAGGGCAATTAGCCCAGGTGCCACCTTGTGACAAAAAAGCGTCATTAACTATTGACGGCACAGAACGTTCAAACCGGTTCAAACATCTTCAGTTTATTAGGCTACACCAAGCTAAAACTAATGCAGTCCAGTGTCCTGTGCTACGAAGCGAGGTAACTGGCTTATCCAGGTAACTTCAGGAGTAACTTTGTGATATCGGGTGTAACTTCCCGATTAACCCGTGCTACGAAAGGTGGATAGGGGTTACCCGAGATCTGTTGCCATGGCAATTTACGCTGGCTGCATCTCTAAACTGCTCCGAGCAGGTTTTGTTCGTGGGTTAACTCGAGGTTACCCTGTAGCCTATACGTCGACTACACACCACATCTAAACTCAGTGTTAATGATGAAGTACGCTTGATAAAACATGTTTTCATCCTGATTTGTTCCACTGGGGTTGCAGCTGAAATGAAGTTATTCTTAACACATCATATAGGCTAGGCTATAGCCTAACATTATGTTCATACAGGGAGCCCTGCAGCCTCTGTGGTATAGAGATCTTAATTAATTAATGAGCCAGTTTCTTAGATGTAGCCCATCTGCAGGCTCCAATTGAATTATCCTAAATGTTTTATTTAGATTGACTAATTTACGTGTCCAAAAAATACAGAGCCAGGGTGGGGGTTAATAAACCGAGAGAAAAAAATCCAAGATGAAAGTGGTAAATTTACAAGAACAAAAATCAGAAATTCCCTGAAATTAAAGTCACAAAAAATCACTCTGGTGTTTCCTTCTGTATATGCCAAATTTAGGCAAAGTCTCTGAGGTGCATGATAATATTGTGATTGTGGGCTAAACTCACGAGTAAATCAGATTGCGAAGTCTAATATAATTTTCCACTGCATGTTGAATAAATGGCAGACGTGTGTGAGTGATGTTGCAGCCTTGCAAAGTATGTAGTTCCTGGGGAAAATAACATTATTTTTTCAGACTTTCTCTCATAAATGTATGACTATAATGTCAGCGAATATATTCAAGTTTTTAACTTGTAAATTTGTGAATATTAACTTCTTGTAACTCCACCACATTCATCTTGGATCTTATTCACCATGGTAGTAGCGTTTCACACCAGTGTTACAGCAGTCAGAGTTTGTTAACCCTGAGTTTGCTTGATAACCCTGAGTTAAGTCTGAGTAGGTTGAACTTCCTTTGTACAGGCCACTGAACAACAGCCCTGAAAAAAAAAAAAAATTACACAAAATTAAAACTTAGAAACACAAAAATTGGCAGGTGGGTGCTTATTCCTCCCACTACTCAGACATAAGTAATTTGGGTATTGAACACTAATTTATGTCAAGGTGACGCTGTAATAATCAAGTTCATGTTTTTGCAATTATCTCAAAAATGGCTTGGCTCATCGCTTTAACCTCTGCATCTGGTCCTCGACTCCGAAGATGTTTCATTTTTCGCAACCTGCATTGTTTGGACCCTGATTGTTGCTTTCTTCGGCTATATTTAGAGTTTACTTGTGTATGTGCTAATACCTGAGCATCCAATCACTGATCCTGAATCCAGGGAGGATGGTCTAGCAACACAGATGTAGAGGCAGAGACAGGGTGTGTTGAGGGGTGTGAGTCCTTGATTTGGAAGATGAAGGTGTAAGAACTGGATGATGAGTCCAGCAGGCTCTGTGTGGATGTACCTGTAAGGGCACTGGACAAAAGGCAAGTATTCATAACGAGGTGTAATGCATGGACATCTTCTGATGAGACAGGCAGGTCCTTAGATGTGTGGTTGTTGTCTCAGAGCCTTGACACGGGCCTAACCTGGGTGTGCAGAGTGTACAGAGAGGGGTGGACTAAAGGATTGAGGCCTTGAGAGGGTCTCTGGGTTCCAGCAGCTCCACTGTAGCTCCAGTAGCCAGTGGGTGGGACATCTTGGTAGGTGTGGCCGTCATGGCTTCCAGGCGTGCTGTGGAAGTGGTAGGTCTAAGCTAAGTTAAAAGACATGCCTGCATGTTTTGGGGGCTATAGCACCACTGTCACCATTTGGACGCTGTGAGTGTGAGACGAGGGAGGCTTTGTAGTGATGCACAGATCCATAGGGATGAAGGCAGGCCCCTGGTGAGCTCACTGGTTTAGTGTTCACATCTCGTTAGAGAGCGCACACAGTTTAGACCTATCCAACTTTGTATATTCTATTACACTGAAAAAATGTGTAAAATTACAATAAAGCTTCTGTCAAATTAAGTCCCAGACATTAAACAAATTAATCGGCTTATATCTTAAGTTTGGTTCTCCCAAAAGAGATTTTTGTTTATTATCCCCTCTATGATCAAATCACAAATAGCATATTTACATATTTTGCTAACTTGTAATGTGGTCATAACGGTTAGTTTGCTGTCCATGTAGAGTAATCTAGATGTCTGCTTGTTTATATGCTCTGATAATGCTAATCCAACACATCTTTGTAACGTCCATGTTGATTCCACATTACGACTTAAGAGCACATAAACACACTAAAGTCTAATGAACGACTTCACAACTCAGGAAATGGAACCATCCGAGTGAGCCACTGGTTGCTATTCGCAACCGTCACCACTAGACGCCACTAAAACCTAGACACTGAACTGGAGCTGGAACCAGGTTCAACACACTTGTACAGTGTGTGGTTAAAATGTATTAGTGGTCCAATCTTCAGCGGTGCTGGATGGTCCTTGTTTTTTATTTTTATTGCAGTGCACTCCAGACATAAAACACTGTGCTTGTAAATGTCTCATTGTGGCACTAATTGCTGCCATTGTTATTTTATGAGGGAGATGCAATATATGTGTGCTGAAGTAAATTACAGGTACTTTTGTAGAGTAAAAATTCTGTCCAACTCCATCATGTATGAATCTGTTTTTATCTACTGTTTCAGCCCAACAACCATTCTCTAGATAAAAAAGTAAAAACACATTAACAAGTCGTTATGCAAATAAGAAAAAACCCACTATAACCTTCATTAAGATCTATTTTTCTGCAGGACTGGATTAGTTGTAGCTTGGTGTACCTAAACTGAAACTATTTAGGCAATGGCAATCGCACTCATTAGTCACAGGGTGGCAGCGTTGCGTTGTCTCTACTTCTGGGTTTATTTACTTGTAAACTGCATAATCTGCCTTTTCTACAGGCTTCTCTTGACATTACAACCAGAGAGGTTCCTATTTGAAGCCTTGCAGTCTTCTCACATTTAAGTAACAATGAAATAACAATGTAATAGTTGCATCTGCTTGGTTTTCAGCAGGTCTCTCTTTTAGTTTGTACCTAATAATAATAATAATAAGTACAATTGTTGTTTGGACTGTTTGGTGCAAGACTGGCTAAATGGCAAACTCTCCCATGTTACAATCAGACTCTTTCAGCTGTCGAAGTTTGAACTTTGATGCAAATTGAAGAGGTGGCTCTTTTTTTTTGTTTTGTTTACAAATGCATGCAGGTGGACTACCTTTTCTCACACAGGGCATTTGAATTCAAGCGAAGGCAAACAGTCGGTGATGCAGATCAGGGCTATACACCTACCTTTATAGGTGGTAACACTGGTCCTGGCAAAGTAACTTTCCGATAAACTTTATTGTTTGTTTGTTTAAAACAAACTGTGAAATTGAATTGTGAGACAAGTTGATTGGTTATGCTATAAGTTTAAATACAATTCCAGTAGAAAAAGCTTTTTATTGTCGATTAATCTGTTGGCTATTGACTCAATTAACTGATTAGTTGATTCGTCTATATATAAAATTTAAGAAAATGGTGATCAGTCGATCAGTGTTTCCCTAAGCCCAACCTTTCCTGGTGCCTCCCAGTGCTAAACGTAACTACCCATATAGCCTATGTAGACTCACCTGTCCAAGCTACCTGTACATTTGAAACAAAAGCCTAAATAGGTGCTGAAATGAACTAAAATAATATTAACGATGCAATCAAACAAATTCTTTAAGTCATAACAGCTAAGAAATAATTAATCATTAAATTAAATTACAAAACAAGGATTAACCCTACCCTAACCCTGGTCACCTGACCTTTAACTTAACCTAAATAAAGTATTATTACTCTTTAAACAATCCTGTACTCCTGTACCTCTACAATGTAGACTGGACCACACACAACTGATGCCCAATAAGATGCCCAGGTAATGGCCCTGCTTGATCTCCCAGAAGCCCCAGTTAGACCACGGAAGGCCATGACTGGACCAACAGCAGCCTCAACAGGACCCCTGCAGCTCTTCTTGGACCACAGAAGTCCCCAATTGCCCAGAAAGGACCTTCAGCAAAACATGCGAGCTCATAGCAGCAATCCCAGCACCAGGGGAAAGGATCCCACTCCCCAGAAGAACCTTCAGCAACCTCACCCTTTTGTCTTGAGAAATCACATCAGGCTTTGCTGTAAACATATTTTAAAAGTAATAAAAAAGAAGAAACACATTTTTCACTTGAAATCAGTTAAAGGTTCAGTGTGTATGTTTTAGTGGCATCTAGTGGTGAGAACCCCCCCCCCCCTCAATCCAAGTGAGTTGTATATCTTCTGTTTCTGAGACAGAACAAAAGATGTCCTCTGTGAGATAGCAGAGAGTTGCCAGTCAAGAAATCAGGTTTCTTTAGATTGATATGTTAAGAAATTATATTTACTTGATTATTCAGTAAAACCACATGTTATTGTGAATATTACTGTTATTACTTGTTCATTAAACAACAGCCACATCAAGAAATGAAGTGTTACATGATGTCTCATACTCTTGTAATACATTATTTTACTGTACGGTAATCATACTTTTTGTTACATCTTGGGATGGTTGGCACATCTGGACTAACATAACAAAGTAAATGAAGAACATTCACAAAAACTATCAAATCTAGGGCATCAAGTATGACCACGGACAGATAGCAGGACAATGTAAGCCTCACTGTTTCTGCACCACAGTCCATTATAAACCACAGAATATATGAAGTTTACAAAGGCATTGGCTGGTGAGAATCAAGGCTCCTCTCCTTTGCTTAATTAGATTAGCAATCTGCAAATCTTACCAAAATGTTTTTTTTAGTTTTGTGCCATAACTTCAGATTGTGGTAAAATGTGGCTACTTTTTTAATGGGCATTTAGCATGTGAAAGTACAAATTACACATTTGTGTGCACAGTGGCAAAGCACTATTAAAAAAAAATTCTTAAAATTTTTTAATGCAAATTCCGAAAGTAGTCATTATCGGTCACTTGATAGGCACATGGTCATGTTATGTGTCAATATTAGCAGTAAAAATAAATACATGTTTTCCACCAGGGCAGTAAAATGTGAAGTTTAGCTGCTGATCTGAGCTTCTCTGCTGTTACCGTTTTATTTGTTGCCAATTAGTGATCACCTGATTGTCTCAGGAAATTAATCCAACTACATGTTTTTTCTACCAGAGCAGTAAAAGTTTAGCTGGCTGATGCTTCCATGCTGTAAGCTAATGTTTTATTGCCAATAACTGATCAGCTGATTTTCTCGCTAACCTGAAAAGTCAAACCACAGCGCTGGAGAATAACAAGGCTACATGAAATTAATCCAACTCAGATTTTATACCACTGACCACTGACACTTCTCTTGGTGACTATGGCTCTAGCTAAAGCTATCAAACAATAGCTTTCATTTGCATTGCTAAAGTACGACTAACACCTGTCCAGCAGAAAACAGACAACTACAACTTTGAAAACATCTTTCAAACATCAAAGCCTTCCATCTGGGAAAATCCACACCGATTATGTCCATGTTATCCAATGAAGGTTAAAAACAAGGGCAACTGGACTTGGTGGAAGATACTTGAAGACGTTTCGTCCCTCATCCAAGGGACTTCTTCAGTTCTGACTGACTGGTAGGGAAACTCAGCTATTTAACCTCAGTGGGGTATGACCTCAAAAAGTAGAGAGGCTGCAGTTTTGGCTGATGAATATGTGTTGACCCACTGAAGTGTTTTTGAAAGTAATGGAGAAATTCGCCTCAAGAATGATAGTTACTTTAGGCATGGACGGTCAAAAGTCATTGACACACCACCTCTGAAGTTCAGTCATGGTGGGTGTGCACCAGTTGGCTCTGACATTTGCAGGTATTGTCAGGTAAAGGGGTACTGGAAAAAAAGACTGTCCACTGCTTGGGAGATCTCCCAATCAGGTGAAACCTGTTGCCATGGCTGTTTCAGTCACTGCAGTGCGGGGTTTGGTCAGCTGCAGGCCCAGGCTGGTCTAGTGGATTCTCAGGCTGATTTCTCTGCTTTCATCTCAGATGGATGTGTCTCATTGATGGGCAGTAGTGTACAGGTCCCCATAAAGATCTTGAGAGACACTGGGGCACTGGATTCTTTTATTCTTGAGTCAGTGTTACCATTTTCACCTGAAACTGATACTGGTGGTTGTGTAATCACTCTGGGTATGGTTCCATTCTCTGTCCCACTGCATCAACTGGTTCTTAATTGTGATCTTGTTCAGGGGGAGGTGTCAGTCGGTGTATGGTCTCAGTTGCCTGTTGAGGGTGTTCATATGATTCTAGGGAATGATTTGGCTGGGGATAAAGTGTGGGCTGATGGGGTGCCTAATATAGTGAGGCTACCAGCTGTTCCCTCAGGGTTAGCAATCTTTAAATTGTCCTTAGGTGCGCAAACCACCAGTAGAGCAGAAAGATATTCGGGTGTTCCCAGATGGGAGAACTGCTAATCTCACTAATTATAACCCTCCAACAAGTCCCTACATTCCACTCTGACACTTTAATAGACAAGTGCAGATGAAAAACTTGAGATTTTTTGGAGGGCTGCCAGCCAGGCAGGATTTCCTCTCATCTTGAGCAGTATTTGTACAAAGAATGAAGGTGACAGCTGCACCATTTGCCAGAATAACGTCAAAGCATATTCTTCCTTCACATGCTGGTTAGAGGCACTTCTACAGTTCTGAAATTAGTTTTTTAAGTGTTTCAGCAATTCTGTATACAATACCAGCTGACACCAGCTCATCCTGGAATTCAAGATTCAAAGTGTTTATTGTCAGATGTTCAAGTTTCCCTGTACAATGAAATTCTTACTTTGCTGTCCACATCGAATACCTACAATAAAAATAAAATAAAACATATCTATAAATAAAAATAAAATAAAAATAGATAGAGATATTAAATGAGCATCAAAAAGTGTATTCATCAGATGTAAATAAATAAATATAAACACTTTGTCGTGCAGGCAGACAAATTAAACAGTTGATGAATTTGATGAACAGTTGATGAATTATATACATGTGGAAATTGTGCATGGAGCAATGTGCAGATGTGCAATAACAGTGCAATTAACATGGCATGGTACAGTTTAAAGATGGGCATGACTATGGAATCCACACATCTATCAACTGTATAGGAGTCAGATGGCAGTGGGCAGGAAAGAGTTCTTCAGTCTTGTAGTCCTACATTTCACACTTCTATATTTCCGACCCGAGGATATCAGTTCGTGTAGGGGGTGGGTGGTATCATTGATAATGGAGGCAGCTCTCCTGTGGACAGGGAGGGTAGTGGAGTCCTGGTGATCTTTTCAGCTGTCTTCACTATTCTCTGCAGGCATTTGCGGTCCATAGCAGTAGTGTTGCCAGACCACACAGTGATGCAGCTGGTCAGAATGCTCTCAAAAGTGCACCTGTAGAAATCGCTGAGGATCTTAGGTGACATACCAAACTTCCTCAGTCTCCTCAGGAAGTACAGCCATTGTTGAGCCTTCTTGACCAGCTGAGTAGCGTTCAGTGTCAAAGTGAGGTCCTCGCTGATGTGGACGCCCAGATATTTAAGGCTGCTCACTCTCTCTACCTCATGCTCCCGGATGAACAGTGGCTGATGAGGTTTCCTCTCCTTCCTTATGTCCACTATTATCTCATCACATCACATTATCTATCACACTGTGTCGTCCGCACTACACAGTAGTGTAGTGCGTATGATGTTGTCCTTGTGGGAGACAGCACAGTCATGAGTGAACAGGATGTAGAGGATGGGGCTGAGGACGTAACCCTGGGGAGTGTTAATGTTTGTTATAATGGTTGCTGAGGTTCTGTTACCAATCCTGACTGACTGGGGCCTGCAAGTCAGAAAGTCCAGGAGCCATTTGCAGAGTTTCGGGTGCAGTCCAAGTGCAGACAGTTTGTTGGTGAGTTTGTGAGGGATGACTGTACAAAGAGCATCCTGATGTAGGAGTCTTTGTTTTCTAGGTGGGAGAGGGAGTAATAGAGGGCAGCAGCGATGGCGTCTGAGGGTGACCTGTTGGGCCGGCAGGCATACTGCATTGGGTCCAGGGATCCGGTATTGTGCTCTGAATGTGAGCCAGGACTCAAAGCATTTCATTATGATTGGAACGAGAGCTACTGGCCTGTAATCATTTAGTCAGGTGGGTGCGTTCTTCTTGGGTATAGGAATGATAGTTGTTGTTTTGAAGCAGGAAGGTACGGTGTTCTGGCTGAGGCAGAGGTTGAAGATGGAGGTGAGAACATCAGCCAGCTCGTTAGCACATGCTCTGAGTGCCTTCCCTAGAATGTTGTCAGGTCCTGCTGCCTTGCAGGGATTGATCTTCCTCGGGGCTCTGTGTACCTGGCCAGGTGTGACTGTTAAGCCGCTTTTCCATTCCATTCCATTTCCATTAGGTAATAAAATAAGGGACGCCTATTTTTCTGTATTGAAGGTGGCCAAAGGCCCGATGGTGTGCCAGTGGTGGTATATCATAATTTAAAATATGTTTTCAGAAAAGTATTAAGGTTGTTACCAATGGACATTATTATAAGCTATATGCTATTGAAATCAGTGTGAACAGATGCACTCAATCTTATCATAGACTAGTGTTAATATTGTCATAGCTGAATACACAGCTATGACAATAATAAACATAGGCCAACAATGTGTGACAGTGAGACTGCAAAAATAGGCTTTGATAGGAACTTGTGAGATGTGAACTGTATTATCTTATTAAATCAACATGTCCATAACTTATTAACTATAAATAGGCTAAAACAAATGACAAAAGACTTTTGCAAACGATTTTCCATGAACATCTGTGGACCAGAAGTAGTAGGCCTTGTGTGCAGTATTGGAGCATGTTAGGCCTACTTCCTTTTATGAATGTTTTCTTGTCAGAAGTACTCATGCAGCACTAAATAGCTGTTTGTCTTTCAAACAGCTACAATAAAACCATGAACAGGACTGCTCAAAGTTGAGAGTGATCAAAAGCTAATGAGCTCCACAGAGCACCTATTCTTGCTGTCACTTTGTTGGTCATTCTGGAAAATATCGTTTCCACATAACCAGCGGATGCTGCGATGCTTGTGATGTGGCTGTTGATGGACAGGATGAGAAACTGCTAATGAACTTGAGTAATTGTAAACAGTGGTGTGAACACAGATTCTGGCTAAAATATTTGTCATTTTTCTGCAGTAGCCTAATACCATCCAAACAATCAAACCACACATTAATAACCTATCTACAGACGTTTCTAAATTTATTTCAACAGTATTTTGATTGGTCCATAAATATATTTATGTATTTTTCAGTTTTCATTTAGCCTATTGTTATTTCTATAGTAGGCTATTGAAGGATGCAATTCCATGGATTAATTAGGCAAAACACATAGTTGTTTACATTCACATAGGCACTATATTTTGATAATTAAATGTGTATAAAACAGCCTATATTTCTCTCTTATCTCTAATTAAATTAATTTAATGCTTATGTGTCTGACTGTATACCTCAACCTTAAAAAACTAATCATACCATAATGTAGACATGTGAGTCATTTACAATGTAAAAATATTTCTTAACAAATAGGCAGCATATGAAATCCAGCGTGATCAATCAGAAAATTAGTATGTTTTATTAAATCATTACAGTGCCTCGACATGCTGTCAAACGTCTGACAGGCCACTGTGCATCACACATAACACTTGTTGGTACTTAAGCATCACCTTTCGAGGGGACGGGGGGGTTCTCAAGCTGCCGCCACCTTTGTTTCAATTCTACTCTCTGCCAAAAGACCCGCCTTCATCTGCCTCCAATTGACCCTGAACCTGATGGTCTTGATTAAACCAACAAAGGCAACGAGTATTACCCAATCAGCAGAGATAGAAAAGAGCAAGTCATCACAGAATGCGGGTGGGATGATTTGCATAGGATGCTGCATTAAAGACAACTTGGAAAAACGGGACAAACCTTGCCCCGTATTGATTCAAAACAGGACGCTCTATTTAGTTCTTAAATACGGTACGATTCCGTATTTTAAAGGACGGGTGGCAACCCTATTTGTAGGGCTGATGGTGTTGATGGTGGTCTTATAGTCTGTAATTGTCCGCTTGGAGTCCTTTTAAGGTGTATTAATTTCAATGATTGTGAACATATTTTTTGTATTTGTAAAAGACGTTTTTTATTAGGATTATGGTGTAAATATGGGCAGCTCTCTCCACGCAGGTACCAGTGCCATCCACCAGTGGGCAGTATAGTTTCTGCCACTAGGCTAAACTAATTTTTATTAAGAAATTATATTTTAATTAATTATTCAGTAAAACCATATGGTATTGCAAATATTATTGTTAATTGTTCATCAGACAACAGCAACATCAATAAATGAAGTGCTACATGATCTGGCATACTCCTGTAATACATTATTTTACTGTACTGTTATCATGCATTTTGTTATATCTTAGGAAAGTTGGCTCATCTGGACTAACATACTAAAGCTAAAAACATCTCAAAAACACCTCACATCTAGTGCATCAATATGACCACTGACAGATAACTGTAAAATGTAAGCTCACTGTTTCTGCACCACAGTCCATTATAAACCACATAATACATGAAGTTTACAAAGGATTGTTTACAAGATTTATAATGCAGAAGATTCTCAAGCGACGATGTCTTCTAGCAAGCTGATCGGATGAGGTCAAGGACGGCGGGGGGAGCAGCATTGGAGAAGGCTAGAGGACAAGATCAAGGCAACACGAAGAGAGGTTAGTCAGCTCTCAGAGCTACAGAAAGGTGCAAGGAAGGGGCTACCTAAGAAAGCTGTTGATACCTGAGGAGAGCTTGTGGATCTAAGAACAGATCACAGCAATCTCCCAGAACAAGATCCAGTAACCATTACAACGAGAGACATCCAAGAAAGAGTGGCAGAGCTGGACAGCACCAGGCCCTGACATGATCCACACCTACTGGCTGAAGAAACTAACTGCACTCCATGAACGCCTGGCAGCACAAATGAACCAACTGCTGATGGATGGGACCCACCCAGAATGGTTAACCCAAGGACGGACAGTCCTGATCATGAAGGATCCCCCAAAAGGGAACAATCCCATCCAACAAATAATAGGGGTGCTGCAGGCTAATGGAAACCATGAGGAGGCTGCAAGGAAGTCCGCCACAGCCAAATACCTACAGAGAGTAAGGCAGTTCCTGAAAAGTCAGCTGCATGATCCGAGCCATCAACACATACCCCGCTGGTATAATAAACTGGGCAAAGGAGGAGATAGAGGCTACTGACATCACGACAAGAAAGCTCCTCACAATGCATGGAGGGTTTCACCCCAAATCCAGCACCCTGAGACTGTACACCAAGTGTAGCGAGGGAGGCCGGGGGCTAGTGAGAGTCAAGAAGATGGCCCCCAAAGATGAAGGCTTAGTGAGTACCTCAGCCAGCAGAAACCCGAGGGTGAGGACAAGGAAGATGAATAACCTTCATGGAGGGACAAGCCGTTGCACCGCATGTACCACAGACAAATAGAAGAAGTGGCTGATATCAAGAAATCCTACCAGTGGCTGGAAAAGGCTGGACTGAAGGACAGCACAGAAGCACTAATCACAAGAACAGGCACTCAGTACAAGATCAATAGAGGCTGGGGTCTACCACACCAGGCAGGACCCCATGTGCAGACTGTGCAAGGATGCCCCTGAGACAGTACAGCACATAACAGCAGGGTGTAAGATGCCGGCAGGAACAGCGTACATGGAACGCCATAACCAGGTAGCTGTCATAGTGTACAGGAACATCTGCCGTGAGTATGGGCTGGAAGTCCCAAGGTTAAAATGGAAGACACTTCCTAAGGTAGTTGAACATGACCGAGCTAAGATCCTGTGGGACTTCAAGATCCAGACTGACAAACTGGTGATGGCTAACCAACCAGACATCGTGTTGATTGACAAACAGCAGAAGAAGGCTGCAGTGATAGATGTGGCAATCCCAAGCAACAGCAACATCAAGAAGAAGGAACACGAGAAGCTTGAGAAATACCAAGGCCTGAAAGAGGAGCTAGAGAAGATGTGGAAAGTAAAAGCAACAGTGGTGCCAGTGGTAATCGGAGCACTGGGGGCTGTGACCCCCAAACTGTGAGAGTGGCTACAGCAGATTCCAGGTAAAACATCAGAGGTCTCTGTCCAGAAGAGATATTGACTCTTGTGGAGATTTGAATTGGCTGAACTGTGGGTTCTGCAATGAGCATTGACAGTAATACACTCAGTTCAACTGTGTAAACTTCATTATCTTGTCTGTCGGTACCTGATGATATTATTTCATGCATCCCTTGGCTCTTAAATTATCATATTATAATGTAATACTCCTTTTCCTCCATTACTCATCAAGCAGCCCATTTTACTTTCTAATCTTCTTCCTTTTTATCATGGCTGACATATCCTACTCTAATAATAATAATATATTGATCATGCATCTTAAATTAAAATACCTGGTTGTTAAGTAAGGAGCGAGTATTGTCTTGAACTGAAAGACATGGATCCTTTTGTGGATGCAAACATATTTTTTGAGTAAATATATTGAACATTGTTTTAACATATTGTTTTGAATATGTTGTTGAATTCTGTGAATTATGATATTTCTAATCTGATGGACTAAGGAATAAGGAATAATTCATTCAAAATCCATAATTACTGTATGTAGTGTCTCACAGTCTCATAGTCTGTGGGCCAGTACCGAAAAATCTGCACCTCTTCTGTGGCTAATACTCAAGGCAAAATCATACAAAATGATCCTTACTCTTTGTAGTCAAGCAGCAGAAGTTCAGTGACAATATGCATAAACTACTGGCCCATTTTGGGTTGAACTAAATATGTAAGAGTAGTCTTACTTGTCAATGTTTATAACACAGGGCGTAAGAGTATACCCACTTATCCAGACACCACTACACCACTGTGTTTAGTTAAGAGGACATGTCGGAAATACAGTGTCTAGAGTAAATGTAGCCTAATTTCCAATACTGTTTTTGTTTTTGTTGGGGATTCAACATGGGGTCAGGTTTGGTGATTAGCTGAATGCCAAAGCTATTCTACAAAAATTGATAAAAGTATTAATATTCAAAATTATTAATGATGAATAATAATAAATACAGGGCACCACTCTGGAATCAGGGATCAGTAACCAAATACGATTCATCTGAAAGGTTTGTCCACCTATAAATGGCAATAGTAAGACTAGGCCATTACATAACTGTTAACGTGCCTTTAAACTCCTCATTTCCTGACACTATCAAAGTGCCTTCTTCTGGTTAAAATACGGAGCATGTGCCACTGCGGAAAAACTCTGCCTGCACGGCCGAACATGACCCTTTTGTGCGAACGCGCACCAACTCCAATTAAGTTAACACCGACTCAACAAACTAACAATTTATTCACCGTCGTAGTACCGTTTAATACCAGTGTAGTGGTCAGAGTTTGTCAACGCTGAGTTTGCTTGATAAGTCAGAGTTAAGTCCGAGTAGGTTGAACTCCCTTCGTAGTACAGGCCAGTGGACCAACACTAAACAAAACACAAACAAGGACATGACCAAAAAATTTAATTACAGAAACCACACCAGAAAAACAAAACCACAACAGCCTTAACCAAGAATAAAACAGGAGCTAATAACACTCAAACCATGAAACCTTCGTCATTTTTAAATGGCTTTCTTACTTGTTAATTGATACTGTCATGACATCTTAGAAAGTGACAGTAAGAGTTGAAGTGCTAGGTGTGAAAGTATTAGAGTTCAGCAGCTTGATAGAAGTTAACTTGAGTTTGTTTGATTTATATTTCCTGTAAGACCAGGACTAAAAAGAAATGTTAGCAAAAGGGTTTTAATAAATGCTCAGTAATACAGAAGATTTTGCAAAAGAGGAGGTGGTAGTAGAATGGTCGGAGGAGCAGAGGTAGGCAAGGCGTGCATTAAGTCCAGGTCTGGTGGTATGACTGGTAGTGAAGTCGACACCGACTCCAAAGAACTTTAGGAGTTTTGGCCAAGAGTATGTTACCACGTGAGTGAATCAAACAATCTAGCGTTGATATGAGAGTCACAGAGTTAATTTAATTAATTAATAGAGTTAATTTTGTTCAAAGAGACATTTAGAAAAATACATATCCACTGCCAGAGTTAGATGAGAACAACAATACCACTATCATGTCTGTCTAAAAAAGTGCAAGCTACAGCCCGCAGACGATTAGCTTAGCTTAGCATAAAGACTGAGTTTCATTTTTTTTTGTCTAACTCTCAGCAAATAAGCATATTTCCTTGAATGTCAAAATATTCTTTTAAGAATTGATCAACTTTACACGAGTCTGTATGCATGGTTGTATACTACATACCTCATCAGTGTTGGGAGTAACGGGTTACAAAAGTAACGCAATTACAGTAATGTATTGTTTTTTGCTGTAACGCAGTAATATAGCGCATTACTAAATAAAATTTGGTAATATTATATCCATTACAATCTCAGTAACGCACATTACAACGCATTTTAACACAAAATTAAGTTGTTATGTTCACCAACACACAGAAACATTTTGGCGGCAGAGAACGTTATTTATTGTAGGCAGGGTGCAAACTACAGGTGATCTCAGCTCCTCTTAACAAGATCCCCTGATGGATTATGGAAAAAATGTATTTCTTTAGGCTATCTGTTTATGCTTTAACAAATTACTTTTGATGATTAGAAACTCCTGGTATGGATGAAAATGAAAAGAAAATGAAAATTAGTCTCTGACCTATAACACAAGACAAACTACAGACTTCAGTGACCTAAATTCTCAAGGTATCATTATTATTATTACACCTGTTCTGCAGGTATACATGAGGAAATCCTTGTACAGAACATAATAATCGTTCTGTTTGTACACCTCTCGTAGTACATCCATGGCCTGGAGGGTTAAAAGATAACAGTCAATAACAGGGTTGAAGAAACAACAATTTTTGTCTGTTGGAGCTTGAGGCAAAACTGGACGAGTAACGCCCTTCAAGCTACATGTGTTTTGGGTGACTTTTTATATAAATCAATACGCCACTGCAGTCATTCTGCAAGAAAATGTGTTTTGGGTGACTTTTTACATAAATCAATATGCCACTGCAGTCATTCTGCAAGAAAATGTGTTTTGGGTCCGTGGCTGAAGGGAGGGGGTGGAATTTTTCTTTGGTTGGATACAATTTTGCAGTAATACAAAGGCAGGTTATGAGTAAATAAATGAATGAATAAATTTCCCTCCAACACATGACAACTCATGTTGCCTCTCTATAGGTCAGCAGACTGTCTACAGCAATCACAAAATAAAAATAACACTAGTCAGATGAAGTTTTAATTCAATAAATTATTCATATAATACCATATAATATAAGTATCTGTATCAAGTTTATTGCATTTAATGTCTGTTGACAGCCTCCGATCAGGTACAAAAACCTTTTCAACACCTTCAAGTGCGACTTTTCAAGGCCTACAGATACCCTGTAGAAGGGTAATTAAAATTTTCTGGTTAAAAATACCAAAAATAAAATCCCACAGAGCTACTTAAAAACAGCTTTCTTAAAAGCTATAGGACACAAAGCACAAAGCCAAACTATTGCTCATTTTACTTACTTACATGAACACACAGGTTTTCTATACTAGAATGAAATTATCTGGAGACCTGCAACTTCTAGACCAGCTTCACCTAAGAGGCTGTGACTCAAGAGGTTGTTTGTAAATCACAAGACAGACAATAACCCCATTGGTGTAAAATATGCTGGTATAAAAGTGCCATACAAAATAAATGCATTTCATATATGTCCTGTTAATCTGGATGATATGAATGATATGTAAGTGAGCGAGAAGAGGGAAGATAAGCAGTAAGTTTCAGTGTGGCAGTCAATTCTACGGTGTAGGTGTGTGTCCGTTAATGAAAGACTGTCTGTTGTTTTCCAACAGCTGGAATGTGAAGGAGGTTAGTGCTGGCCTGAAAGATAACAGTTCGTTTTTTTCGCCGCTAGTTCAAGTCAGTTTATTGTCATTCATCCACACCAAGTACAAAAATTAATGAAATGCTGTTTCTCACGGTCCTTGGTGCTTAAAACAATATCAAAATAATCAACTTACAAAGACAAGACACAATACAACACAGCCATGTAACTTTACACAGACAAAAAGCGCCGTGAACATGGTGTGGCTGGATCATTGTAAAGTGTGTAGTGCAACCCTTTCTGAATCTATACTAATAATAGCAGCACCAGAAATGAAAATAGCAGCAACAGAGGTCGGTAATAGTTCTGTAATCACACTATGTAACATTAGCTACATTTATAGGAAGTAACGTTAAATAACCACATGTCATTACTACCTACTTGGATGGATCATTACAAATACTTAAAAAGTAACAAGTAGTCACACTTTGAGAAAATGAGATCCTTATTCTATTCGTTTTACAATCGTAGCCCTCTAATCATAATGTGATGCCTACAGATTCCCACCCCTAGAGGTGATGCATAATAATTGGTGTGGGGCCCCAAAGCAAAATGGTTATTCAACTGTAACAAGAGTATACGATTGATTTTGAGAATGGTTAACCACGATAGCTTCCGTTTTCCTTTATCAAATGCTTAGAAATTAGGAATCGTATAACTGCTTGTGACATTTAGGAAGAGGATTGACATTGTTGAAAGATATATGATTAAACCCGCGCAAATAGACTTTCTTAGACATTACTCTTAATTTAAGGTTTCTTAAAACACAACAACCGCGAGAGAGAAAAAAGTTCCTCCCCGTTTGACAGGAGAGAGACAAACGTGGTCACCCTAGATCAGGATTTCTGCAGGTTTCACCTAGTCAAATTTATGACTTTGTAAGACCTTTTTAAGACATTTTAAACATTTAAAATGCCTTTATTGTATTGGCTTGGTCATATAAGACTTAAAATACATTCTTCCTTGCTCTTGCTGTCCCCGAGAGAGGTTCTGTGTGAGCACATTTACAAGGCTCTGTGCAGCTGCAGCTACTGTCGGGTTAAGCTCGACATTCTGACAAACAAAGGTTAACAAAGACAATACACGTTAAAGGCAATAAACTTGAGCTCGGCTCTGAAATAAGTGCAGAATTAACAAACCAGCTAGTAGTGTGAAGCTAGTTCATGCTAATCCTAGCGATGCCTGATTTCCAGCTTTGTCCAGTTGTCCACCTAAAGACAAGCTTTCCCTTTGTGTCCCTATGATATAAAAAATTGCCACTGTGGAATACTGTGTCAAAGTGTTGCTGATTAACTGCACAATCTGGCATAGTTTATTGTTCTCATAGTGTAATTTGTGTCTTGTGTTGTCTGTAACAGCTTTTTTAACTGAACTTTGTGGTGGACATGCATTTGTATACTGTTAATCACATATACGTGAACAGAATGCATTGAGTCACAGTTATCACTGAAGCAACAGTTTCTGAAGGAAACATGACTGAGGAGAGTCTTCTGCCTTCTTTGTTAGGGTGTCACATGATTTCAGTCCCTCTCAGTTGAAGCCACGCCCCCTCCGCAAAATCAGGCCCAAAAGTCTGGAACTGAAAAAAACTGATCTAAAACTGAAACAATAAGATGTGAATGTGTAAAAAAAAAAAAATGCTTTAATTCTCAAAACATAAAATATGGAACTGAAAATATAAGTCCTCAAATATCAAAATATATAAAAGTGAAAAATGAAAATTAATAATTTATTCAGAATAATTCCAGAATTAAATCAAAACATTTGATTTAAACTGAAAAAAAAAAATCGTACACTTCTTTTTTTTTTGAATATATGGTTGTATTTTTCAAGTTTAAGACCAAAACTTACATGTTCAATTACAAGTATTAACAAATTTGCTTTAGATCAAACTTGATTTAGATCCATAAAAAACACAATGCTACTAGTTTTGGTATTTTTATTAAAACATTTTGTACAATATGCAAATAACACTTAAATTACACTTGTAGCCTACTGTGCATGTCACCATATTTACTTTGCGACAACTCCCATTATCTTCACTACAGCAAAAAAATATCTGGGCTGTGTCTCAATTCGGGTACTTCCTTGAGTATACTAATATGCAGTACACTATGTACTTACTTGCTTAGTGCATTGATTTTGACAGGGTAGTGTTGTCTTAAATCAAACACTACTGTTGTGCACTAAATGGAAATGACTATCGCAAGATTGCACAATACTAACGTCATGTATAATAAAAATAATAAAGTAACGACAGTCCTCTTTTCATACTATTTTTGTTGTCTATTTGTTTTATTTAAGATTTAAAAGCCAATAATTTTCTGTACATCACGAGCCAGATGTCTCTTGATTTGATTTAAATGAAAATGAAAATGTAATGACAGAATAACGGCGGTCCGAACATTAAAACTTACAGCTGTGGTTTCCTCTGCTGTTGTTGCTGGAGTTAGCTGCTGTGTTGGCTGCAGAGGTCTAACCCTAACCTGGTTTTTGAACAAAAACATTAGTGTGGAGGTAGCCTTAGCTAATCTCTAGCTAACTTAGTAGCTCATGAATCATGCATGTTAGCAGGCTGCCTGTTTGCCTATACCTGCCTAAGCCTAATGCCATGATGTCTATGAAGATTCTCAGTCATCCAGGTCATAGTTATCCAACGAAGGTTAAAATCAAGGGCAACTGGACTTGGTTGAAGATACTGGAAAACGTTTCGTCCCTCATCCAAACTAATGCCAAACTAAAGGGTAAGGAGGTGTGAATTAGGGCTGAACGATTTGCAATTGCAATTTTTTGCAATTACATTATTGCGATTTAATATGCGATTCATTTTTAAGCTCTTTACCTTCTGTATTATTACCGTATAGTATAACCAACACAATATTAGATAGATTAAACATACACTGTTCTTTCTTGTGGGTCAGGCCTGTGTTATGATGAAATGCATGAATTATTATTATGAGCAATGGGGAGAAGAAGTATTCAATTTTAACAATATCAGAAAGATAATTTGAGTGAATAATATGATATAATATCATCAGGTTGGCCTAACTACAGACCACAAGAAAAACTAAGTTCACCAAAGTGTGTTATACAGTAGGTGCTCAATACAAAACCCACAGTTCAACCACCGATTGTTAGTTCAATTCACCTAGGAGTCCATCTTTCTATATCCCAGTAAGCAAACAAAAAATATTCAGTTTGAGGTTCAATTCAAAAGTTGGCCAATGAAAGTTGGCTTCCTCCGCAGACTGCTTTACTCTTGGCTGTTATGTGACCAGAGGGTAATCGTAGCCTTTGCGATTAGAAAATCCTGTTTTATCACATCGAGGTAATACCGCAAATGCATTTAATTGTACAGCCCTGGTGTGAATACAGGAAGAGAAGTTTAAGCTCCAAATGTTCAATCAACAAGCTATGATTTTCTGTGAATTGATGTCGCTAGGCTGGACGGAGAGTTTATGTCCTATTTTGACAGAATAAATCAGTAGCGTGTGTAAATAAGATACTGTTACTTGTAGAATTATTGAATAGATATACGGTTTGTTGATCTGAGAGTGGAACCTGCAATTGACGTAAGCCCACAGAGGAGCCCTGCAGCCTCAGGCAGATTTTCTCTGAATTTTTAGGAAGAGGTGAAAAAAACCCTCACAGGGGCGCAGCCTGAAGAAGGAGATCCATGGTTATATAAGTCGGAGCACAGCAAGCTTTCTTCAGTTCTGCCTTGTACATGCAGGGATTGAATTTTTTTTTTGTCTTGTAAGTTACAAAACGTGTTTGTGTGAGATTTTATGCTTTTGTCCTTCATCACAACTCTGAAAGTAAAGGGTAAGATCTTTATTAGTTTTCTCTACTTTTAATTGCTCTCACTTTCTTTCCAATTTAATTACTTATGATTGAAAATAAATGGACTTTTGAAAACCCACTAGCGATCTAATTTACTGTCAGTGTTAATAAACAAATAAGATGTTTTTCACCATCAGGGTTATCACTTAATGGATGGAGGTGTTAACAAGACAAGTGCATTGAACAAATATTCAATCATGAAATTCTGGACACTGGATGATGTTAATAAAATTCAGCTGAAGTGAAGCTGAGGCACACATACAAAATTACATTCCTGCCTTTTTCTTCACAGAGCGGATCCATCTGTCTGTAAAAAACAAAACAAAATAACAGGCATCATGGAAACTGACGGGAGTGAAGCACTGAATAAAAACCACCATGGCACGGTGCAAACCCAGCCCCGGAAACACAAGACATCAAAGAGCGCCCATGTAGGAAGCTGCTGTCTTAAGTGCTGCACAAAGAGTGTGAGCGAGGAGTGCTGCAGCTCATTTCTCAATTGTATCTTAAGTTGTTTGTGTGACAATGACGACACGTAAGTCTTAACCTCAGAAACGAATAACTGCTTGGCCATGATCACTCACTAGTTGCTTTGATTGTATTTGAAATGTGAATATAGTGTTAATTTGTGTCGTGTATATAATGCACTCATTTTTAATTCCTTCCCACAAAAACACTTCTGTTCTTTTGTCATTATTTTTAACATTGTTTTGTTCCTTCTTGTAATTACAGAAACTAACCTCGGATAGCGGGACCAGTTTTTCCAGGCTGGATTGGTTCTCAGCATCCTTCAACACTCTTCCTGATAGTCTGGTTTTCCTCTTATCTGACATATAATCACTTTAAGTCATTTTGTTCTTTTTTTTTTTTTTTAATAATCAAATTCACTGTCTGTATAAAAAACTAACTAGAAAGATGCAGTGGAAATCTGGAAATAAAATCTGAACACAAACTTGTCTTTTATAAATCTATTATACCTCCTTCAGGAGAGACCAGCCAGCAGAGAATCTGCTGCTAACTGATGAAGATCTGATCTCTTTTAAGATTGTTTTATATCCAGTCAGTCACACACAAAGAAAACCCACTACCTGTTACCTTTATTATCTGTCAAAACACTTGTGACTCTTGCACTGTAGGTTACAAAAGGTTAACCTCTTCATGTACATGAACAAACTAAAAAGAACATAGCTACTTGTGATGTGTTTTATTTCCAGTTCATGCTTCTTCAGGCAGTTCAGAACTTGATGAATACCATTTGCAGTTTCATCACTATCTTCATAAAAGTCAAGTAACTTGCACCGCACTCTATCAGAAACAGAAAAATATCTCATGCACACAGGAAACATTTTTGTTTCCCTTGTTTGAGCCGTTGGTGGCACAGGCTCACCTTCAGTCGGGGATAGATCATTCAGGATATATTGCAAAGTCTTTGAATGTTCTGTTACATTCCTTCACTTTAACACACTTTGAACTGTGTCCGTGTTGGAAATTCTTGGTACAAATAGAAAGGAAAAAGATGCGTTTTCAAATGTAGTTTTAGTTTCCTCAAGCTTGAATCAACTGTATATGTTTATAAGTTTTAGCTTTTAAGCCCTAATTGACAATCATTAAACATCTTTTAAGTCATTTCTTAACACTTAAAACATTTTATTAACTTAGTACACTGTTTTATCTTTAACATCTTTTCTTTCACCGCTTTTCATTAGTAAGAAATATTTATATAATATACATTTCATTTATTGTTTTTTTCTCCCTTCATTTCACAGTTATAATTACTTTTTATTTTGTCCATCAGGATTTTACATCATCAGCTAATAAAATATGATGCTGATGTAAAGTAGTTCATATTAGCTCTACTTGGACCAACAAGAGTAAAATGCTGCTGACACATTCATGCATCAGTAACAGTCCAGTAATATTTAACACCAATGGACACTTTACACTGCTGTGCTTATTAACTTACTTATCGGTGACCAGTGTGATTAATAACTGTTGGTCTTCTGTGTTTTGTATTTGCAATGGAGGCCTTTAAACCTTTTGGACTGTATTAAAGCACTGTGCTGTCTTTGTTTCTAGAGTGGGAGAGATTTTATCTATTTGTTGAAGTGTAATTGTTTTCATTACATTTTGTTTTTTTACTTTTACTCTACATATTTTGTATGAATGTTCTGTTACATTCCTTCACTTTAACACACTTTGAACTGTGTCCGTGTTTGAAATTCTTGGTACAAATAAAGTTCCCTTGCCTTGACTAACTCATCTGGGTCTCAAAGGAGTCAATATCTATTGAACATGTGTTTGACTTGCTGAAGACCAGACTGAAGGTAAAAAGCCCAGTCAGGAAGTAAACATGGCTGCAGTACAGGCCTGACAGCATTACCAGGGAGGAAGTGAGAGTTAAAGACGTCTACTGACTACCTACTACTACCTTCACAGCTAACAGCTGGATATGAAAACTTGGACTCTGACTAAATGAGTTCAGGCTGATTCATGTTGAACAGCATCAGACCACTTTATAACTGTGCACTTCTGAACTCTAGTGGCTGAATCAGTTATTAACTTTCATATAAGCGCCTTTAGAGAATTGTTTTTACTTGCACATTAGTACATATACTGAGTTTAAAAATATTTTCCACTGTGATCATTTTCTCATGTTTGTCATTTAGTCATTATCGTGACATATGAACTGCAGGAAAAACAGCTTGAATGGAAAACTGTCAGCTGTCCCTCCTCGAGACTTTTAGTTCTGATGAAATCAATACAACTAGATGATAAAACATGTACATTTTGTGAAAATGATGTCGAAACTACAGACCCTATGTTTTTCTCATGTAATGTAATACAGACATTTTGGCATGATATACACAAATGGGTAAAGCAAAAGATGTCTTCATTCCCAACCTCTATCTTCAGAGACAACATAACATTTGGTTTGATATTGCAAAGCAAAGATGATGAGATTTTTCATTCACAAATGTAGAATTGTGAATTCATCTCCCAAATCTGTAGCTGTTTTAAATGAATTTTAACAGTATATGAAATCCTTAAAAACTCTGAAAGAACAAAAAAATATATGACATCCTAACACTTCCCAACTGAGGTAAACAGCTGAACAAAGACTGAAATCTCCCCTTGTGTTTCCTGCCGTTTATTCATTTGAACTTATTTATTTGAATGTTTTTCTTTTTTTTTGTCATCCTTGTTTTTGGTTACTACATATATATTTCCTAATTTTTATATTAAGACCTGCTCTGAAACTGATTATATACAGCCATGTTTGTCTGTAAATTTTGCAATTTTCAATTTAAAAAAAAGAAAAAAAGCTTTTTCTACTTGGAGGACAGAAATTTCCGAGATCCCAGTTGTCTCGAACGCAGCATCACGGTCACGTGACACTTGAAACCCACGTGGCCTGGTTAGCAGTGTTTGCAAACATCCAGAGCCCTGTAAAGAGTCTTTAAAAGGGTCTGTCTGTCTTTAAAGTAGTTAGACAGACAGACAGGTTCACTCATGGGCCAAAGCTTCATGGTGCTTCATTTGCTCTAGTATACCATCAAGTGGACAATAAATGTAAAACAGGCAGAGTGATTATAACAGCAACACAGTGTGTGAAGCTTTGAATTGAATAAATTAATGAATGATGTTTGTGATGCCAATACATGACTGATTAGCTTTTTAATAAGGTGTGTCTTTATGATACAATGACAGGGTCAAAAGGAAATTGGAAACAAGGGAGAGGGTTATTGTAACTTGGTTTGTAACTTTAGATCATAGAGACAACATTTTATTCATCTCTATTAAAAAAAACACTTCCACTGTGCTGGGCTTCAGGCGGTTTCTTTTTTGGAGATGATTTTATCTGCTTTAGAAAATTATTATTAGGGTAATGTGGGGTAAGAGTTTAATTCTTACCAAAGCCCAGGGGCGTTTTTAGGATCATGAAACAATGGGGGCTTAGCCCAGCCCATAGAACTTCATATCTTCACATAATATAAAATAATATAAAATATATAATAAGAAAACTGCGACAGTATGAACAGGGGGATCTGGGGTAGACTTAATTTCCTGCATTCTGGTGTTTTTCTGCACCAATTTCTGCCTTTTCTGCATCAATTTATTGTGGAAATTATTTATGTAAAGGGACACACAAAATTCAGGTAGCCCGCAGGGGGATGTATCTTTGTTTCACTGGTTGCTTTTAAATGACCTGAAGGCCGGCAATTCTGCCTTCAGATGTTATGACTGACTGACTCGTTTGATCGTCCTTGTTGCTGAATTGTGGTGAGTATTTAAGAACATTTTTGATATTTTATGACCTTTTAACTGATTAATTATTCCCATCTTAAATGTGCAATTGTACTACTGCCTGCCTTGGCCAATGGACTGTCTAGGCAACTTGATGAGTTTATTTTTTTTAAGTAGCCCTTTATAATCTTCCTGCAAATGCAGTGAAGAAGCTGATTATCTGTAATTTAGCTATTTCTACAATTCTATTTCTACAATTATTCTCCTTTTTAAATCTCCATGAAGGTGTTTATAAGATCATTTTAAAATATCACTTTTGCTGCCCAGCCAACTTTTGCTACCTGTGCCTTTTATTATGGAGATGTAGCTAACCTAACCACTTGCTTTGCAGTAGAACAGGATGCCAATACAATCTGATTATTCCTGAAGCATCTAGATAATCTTTACAATGCAAAGAATTATTGTGGGAGTAACAGTAACGAGAGCAGCTCGTTGTTGAAGCAGGTAAACCTGCATACAGAGAAAGCTGTGCGTCATGCCTAAAACCCAACAGAACTATTTTATCCACCATATTCTCTCTCTCTCTCTGTGCATCTCAAAAATAAATAACAGCTGGTAGCTGCTGAGTGAGAGATTAGTTTCACCGGCGACATTCAGTTTATGGACTCACCGTCGGGGCATCGCTATAAAAGAAATAGTAACCACTGTCTATTAAAGAAACAGGCTAATGTCCAAAGCGATGCTCTGTTCAACAACAGGACACTTTTAATATATCTCAATCAATGCAGTGATCGTCTGACATAGATCGTACAGTGGGTAGTCTTAATTTGCTCTGCAGAGAGTAAAGACGCTTTTATCTATCTATCTATCTATCTTTAATGCGCCGTTAATGGAAAGTGAAAGTATTTCACTGTATTGTATTTTTGTGGATATGATTTTACACATTACAAATGTAAAAATACACATTTGTAGATAGTGAAATATTTGTTCATCATAGTACACATTTGTGGATTGTTTTCTGTGGGTTACAAATATTAAAGTCCAAAAAAATCTTTCATATATATTTACCTTTATAGTTGGTAACACTGCTCCTAGCAGAGTAACTTTACCATAAACTTTATTGTTTGTTTGTTTAAAACCTGTACAAAACCTGTGGAATTGAATTGTGAGATAAGGTGATTAACTATGCTATAAGTTTAAATACAATTCCAGTAGAAAAAAGTGAAGTGTAATTGATGTGAGATGTGTCAAAATCGGTCAACCACCAGACTATCTTAAACATCCATCACATGTCTTGGGAACATCCCCTGTTAAATGTTTGGTAGAAGTAGTTTGCGCATGTCTCTTGTTGCTACTACGGCTGCAACTAATGATTATTTTCATCGTCGATTAATGTGTTGATTGTTTTTTCAATTAACCGATTAGTTGTTTAGTCTATATATAAAATTTAAGAAAATGGTGAAAAATGTTGTGTTTCCCTAAGCCCAACCTTTCCTGGTGCCTACCTGTGTTAAACGTGACTACACACATAACCTATGTAGACTCACCTGTCCAAGCTGCCCACATTTGAAACAAAAGCCTAAGTAAAAGTGGATGAACCCTCATCCGGACCACAAATACCCAACCAGATCCCCAGGTAGCAATGGCCCTGTGCATCCCTGTATTCAGAGCTTTTGAAATAGGCATGGCAGAAATGTGTGTGTGTAAAAACAGACATTAAAAGTAATAAAAAGAGGAAATGCATTGTTCACTTGAAATCAGTTAAAATGGCCTCACGTGAGCAAACCACCAGCAGAGCAGAAAGCTACTGGATGTGAGAACTGCTAATCTCACTAATTCTAAACCTCCAGCAAGTCCCGACGTTGACACTTTGACAGACAAGTGCAGATGAAAACCAGTCAGACTATTGTAAAAATTTAGATCTTTTGGAAGGCTGCCTGCCAGGCTGGAGTTTCCCCTCACCGTGTGCAGTGTTCATTATACAAAGAATGAAGGTGACAAGTGCACCATCTATTAGAATAAATGTTAAAGGTAGCATTTTCTTCACTCATATACTTCCTTAACATCACCACCCAACATTTTCTTCCAGCGCTGGCTACAGATGTACTTCTACAGCATTGAAATTAGTTGTTTAAATGTTTGAGCATTCTGATATCTATCTATGTTGGCCACATGGGCTCATGCTCTGATGAGATGGACTGCTTCTTTCTGCCAGATACTGAAAGATATTGCTTGCTTGGGTAATAGAGCAACTAAACATGACAAAGGAAA
Organism: Micropterus dolomieu; assembly: GCF_021292245.1. NCBI lineage: Eukaryota > Metazoa > Chordata > Actinopteri > Centrarchiformes > Centrarchidae > Micropterus > Micropterus dolomieu. The sequence goes on along the minus strand of NC_060162.1, from coordinate 5,511,986 downwards.
TACCATGGAGGATGTGAAAAAGCAAATGGTATTTCATGTTCTGCTGCCACTTATCACACAAGTGGTATGGCTACACATGGGCTCTCTAGTTTTGCTGCATCTTCTTTTTACTTGTTCCCATTACACCATTAAACAGCCTGGTGGCAGTCAAATAATACTTCTAATTTCCTGTTTTTAAAAAAAAAAACATGTCACCTTGGGAACTTTTTCCAGAAGAGTTAAGAAATGAAAAATGCATTTTGTTCTGTACACGATTGCAGTTTGAACATTAAGATGAATGTGTAGATGAGGAATTTATTACTTTATTTACTTCTGGTCTGGTCTTGAATTTTCTTTGGAAATCACCTTGTTTTCATCTCTTCCTAATAACCAATTCAAATGTATTGTAGAGACACAATTTATGAATTAGTCCATTTATAATAGTTATATTTATAGATAATTAAATGTTCAGTAAGTAATTTCGTTTCTTAATTATTTGAAAAGATCCAATTGTTTGTGCTGCAATTGCTTCTCTTCTGTCTATTTAATTAATTATTCTCTGTAATTATTTATTAAAACTTGATTGCATTTCCACATTACTGTGTGTGGGAATTATGCAAATGAAATGCTGGAATTTCACTTCGGACTTAAGTTAAGAACCTATCTCGCTATCTATAATGTAAAACAAAATAATATTTTTGAACACAAATATGTTCACAAACATATTTGAAAATACTGACTTTGTTAAGGTTGACTCAAATGAATCGTCATTGAAGCATTACTTAGCATTACCCTGTAATACACGATACAAGCTGTTCATCATTTTGGGAGACATTGGAATTTGCAATGTATTTACAATCTTTCATGCTTATTTTGTGTTTTTTGGTTGCTGTGTTTGTGTGTTTGCATGTTGTTTGTTTGATGATGTTCGTTTACTCTTTGTTGCTGTTGAAGATGCTTGCGGTAAACCTACAGATACATCGTCTAGACTCCATGCTTAGACTCTTTTTCTTTTGTATTTTGGTTCGATACATATTTAAATTTTGATAGCTTGTTATGTAAATTGAAGTCAGGACTTTAATCCAGGGGCCTGTACTACGAAGCAGGATTTGAGTTTATCCAGATTACTTCGGGGTTAACCCTGGGTTTTCAGTACCATGATGGTAGTTCACTTACTGGGTTAACCTGCTGTGTTCCAGATAACAGATTAGTTCTATAAAAACACCACCTTCTGACCAATCAGCTCTTTTGGCTGATCCATAGGAGATCCCACACATTGTTTTAAAGACTACTTTTGTGTTTGCAAAACACAAAAAACTGTTTGAGGTCACCACGTAGACATTGGTTTCTCAACAATGTTGAGGTGATCCATTGCTGATTTTGCACAGGGAGGCCACTTTTAATTTTTTCAGGTAACCAGAGTTGACCAGATATAGGTGATGCAACCACAGGCAGATGCACCACTGGGGCAGGTGAAGCAGTTCCCTAATGTAAATATAAGTGGAACAGACACACAGAGAGAGTACTGAGAGAATACTGTCAGTACTGTAGAAAATAAACCGATGAGGAAGGTCCATCTGATCCACAATGGAGTTGCCTGAAGACAGGTGAGATGCCTTGCATTGTGATTGCTGCACCTGAGGGTCTCTGTCATCATCAGGTGGTTCCTGTCAATATCTAGTACCTTGTGTACCTGGATGTTATGGTAGCAGACCTCATCAGAAGGTTCAGCCAGGATGTTATGCCCCTTCCAAAGCTGCTTTATGTGGACTTCGGCTGTTGCATGGAGACTGGCGTCGTAAAGTCCTTTCACTTATACCTGAACAGGTTTATTCCAGGTTAATATAAATTTAAAATACTATAAAATTATAATATACAATCACATTTTATAGTTGTTAATTACAGAGGAATTGCACAAATCAAGCAAGGCAACAATTTACATGGTGTGTCTATGCATGTGTGCCAATTCATACAAATAAGTTGTGGTATCTCTTGTCTCTTTTCTCGCTTAACTCCCAGAAGAGCTTATTGGTATAGACTATTTGTATAAGCAGATAGGGCAGGTCCTTCAGGACATGAACCCAGACTCTGAGGAGAAAGATGAGCTGTTGGAAAATCTCAACATTGGGGAGGAGCAGGAAGATGAAGGCTTTGAGGACCAGGATTTAGACCCAACTGTTGGGAACCTCATGACCTCAGCATCTGTTCCAGGCCAGCCTGCCACTTCATCCACACAGCCTGCGGCCTTCTCTGCCTCCACACAGGCAGTGGACCTTTCTGTTAACCTGCTGGTGCTATTCCCGAGATGCATGAATGACAGCTGGTAAGAGAGCTTAATCAAGAGCTAAAAAAGAAAATATCAGAGTAGTATTGTTTACACAACATGAGTGATTACATAACTTGTAGTTGTTGATCTGTTGTTCTTTTTCAGGCTGTGGATGAGCACAGCATGCCGGGAATGGATCGTGTGGACACACACTCGTTTGGTGGAAACCATTTTTGTTCCAAAAAGCAAGGACAGGGTGGGACCATGACAAGATGGATTTTTATCCTGCAGCATTATTGCAACATCTGAAAGCTAATTCTGGGTATTGAAGTAATCATGCCAAGCACTACACTGCAGCTGTTTGAGGTCAGTGAAACGACCCTCATCCAGTGGCAAAATAAACTGGTAAAAAAACATGATGTCACACTGCTCCTGCAGGGGGTAAGTCTACCTGGTCCACTTGCTTTGGTTTCTGAGCTGTTCCTCCGGTATACCTGAGGAAATCATTGTGCAGAACATAGAAACGGTTCTTATGGTACACCTCTCATAGTACAGTACATCCATGGACTGGAGGGTTAAAAGATAAAAGTCAGTCTGTACAATGGCGTTAATCCTCTCTGCTGGAGCTTGAGGCAAAATTGAATGAGGAATGCCCTTCAAGCCACATGTGTTCTAGGTGACTTTTTCAGAAGCACATGAACAATTATTCCAGTATCTGTGTCGCGGCCTCTATTACCTACAGGCCTGTCCTCCTGCATTCCTACACGCACTTTTCCACCACACCTATTGACATGTAAATGTATTAAGGGAGTGTGGCTGAAAGGAAGGGGTGGGAATTTTTTCTCTTGGATACAATTTTGCAATATGCAAAGGCAGTTTGTGAGTAAGTAAAATTTTTTTCCCTCAAACACCGAACAATTCATGATGTGTCTCTATGAATTGGCACACTGTCCACAGCAATAACAAAATAAAATACGCCTAAGGACACAAATCACCTGTAAGATAAAATATAGCTTTCATTAATTCAAAAAGTCATTTATACAATACCCTCAAAGTATCTGTATCAAGTTTATTGTATGCTCAAATACACAAGGACTGCAGTTGTCAGTAACTGTCAGTTTACTTACATGCAAAACAGATTATTACTGTCAAACACACCTATTAATTTAAAGGCAAATTGCAAGATTAGCTGTACAAAGAAACATACATGTACACTGACTGGTATGTGTTGTTTAACACCTTATACAAGGACTGACTGAGCATATCATTTGTTTTATCCAAGAACACGTCTATCTTGTCTTGTGATCACAGGGAACTGATGAAAGTGTTCATCTGTGATCATAACTGAACTTTTATCATGTGAGACATGGAACTGTCTCCCAGGAATCAGCACAGAAAGGACCTGAACCAGCTGTTTTAAGGTTTATGTACGATGAAAGTGTTTCCCAACCCTCTCCTTGTCATGTTTTATTAAGCAGCTTTAGGAGTTAACAAGTTGATCATTTGAATCAGCTGTGTTAGAGCAGGGAGAGGCCTAAAACATGCAGAACAAGGGGTAGTGGTAGCATATGACTGCGAACATATTTAAAGACCCATGCATTCAGACTTTTTTCAATGTTTTGGATAATTCAAATGTGTCTCCTTCCCCCTCCCTGTGTGCTGACATTGTTTGCATAGTTAAAATATGTATTGGCCCATATCTCTTCTAAAGATCTTCAGCTTTACAGTCCAAGTAAATGCATCAGCTTCTTGTGTCATATCAAATACCCACTGTTGTCAATTTTTCATGTTAAAAACGAGTGATTGCTGTAAAATGTCATAGTATATTATTCTTCAAAGGGAAAGTATGAAAAAGAGAAGTGTGTGTTTTCTGAGAAAGACAGAGAGGCTTTAGCTCCAAATGTTCAATAAACAAGCTTTGTTTTTCTGTGAATTGATGTCGCTAGGCTAGACGGAGTATATGTCCTATTTTGACAGAAAAAATCAATGGCAAGTGTGATTAAGATACTGTTACTAGTAGAATTATTGAATCAATATACGGTAAGTTGATTTGAGAGTGGAGCCTGCAAAATAAGCAAGCCCACAGATGAGCCCTGCAGCCACAGGCAGACTATATTTAGGAAGAGGTGAGAAAAAACTCACAGAAGCACAGCCAGAAGAAGGAGAGAGCTTCTCTTCAGTTCTGCCCTTTACCTGCAGGTTTTTGCGCTGATCTGTGAGTGACCTTAGTGAGTTTTTTGGACTCCAAATTGCTATCGAGTTCCTATGCTTTTGTCCATCACGACTTTGAAAGCAAAAGGTAAGACCATTACTAGTTTTCTCTCTACTCTCACTTCCTTTCTAAGTCGCTTTTATAGCCAAATAAGCTGTTACTTATGATGACAAACCAATGCCAGCAACCAAATTTCTGTCAATGTTAATAAACAGATAAGATGTTTTTCACCATCAGGGTTCAACTCCTGGCAGGAGAAATGATCATCACTGTGGAAGAATTGTTATTCTGTCAAATCAATGCAACTTCATTCAATAAAGGGTTCATAAAAGGACTTAAAACTGCAGTGTCACTGATTCACAGTTGTGGAATTATGATTATGGATTATCATTAATGACACTGAACATTTCTGTACATACGGTCTGTGCTCTATTTAAAACAGACTTCTTCATCACACTGGTTCAGTAGGCACAGTGGCCTTGTGGCTGGGGCTGGGGTTTGGTTTGCCCCGTGCCATGGGGCAAGTCACCACAAACAAAAATCACAGCATTATGACATTTTGGACACTGGATGACGTTAATAAAATACAGCTGTAGTGAAGCTGTCGCACATATACAATATAACATTCTTGCTATTTTCTTCACAGAGCTGATCCATCCATCTGTAAAAAAAAAAAAAAAACCCAGGCATCACGGAAATTGATTGGAGTGAAGCAATGAATGAAGAGCCTGATAACACGTGGCAATCTGAGCCCAATGATACCTGGCAATCCGAGCCCGATGATACCTGCCGATCTGAGCCTGATGATACCTGCCTATCCGAGCCCGATGACACGTGGCAAACTGAGCCCGATGACACGAGGCAGATCGAGCCCGATGACACGTGGCAATTCGAGCCCAATGATGCCTGCCAATCCAAGCCCGATGACACGAGGCAAACCGAACCCGATGACACGAGGCAAACCGAACCTGATTGCACGAGGCAGATCAAGCCCGATGACACGTGGCAATTCGAGCCCAATGATACCTGCCAATCCGAGCCCGATGACACGTGGCAAACCGAACCTGATGGCACGAGGCATTTCGAGACAGATGACACGTGGCAATCCGAGCCCGATGACACGTGGCAAACCGAACCTGATGGCACGAGGCATTTCGAGACAGATGACACGTGGCAATCCGAGCCCGATGATACCTGCCAGTCCGAGCCCGATGACACGTGGCAATCCAAGCCTGATGACATGAGGCAGATCGAGCCTGATGACATGTGGCAAACAGATCCCAATGACACGAGGCAAACCGAGCCCGATGACACATGGCAAACCGAACCTGATGGCACGAGGCAGATCGAGCCTGACGACATGAGGCAGATCGAGCCTGACGACACGTGGGAAATCGAACCTGATGACACGTGGCAGATCGAGCCCAATGACATGTGGCAAACAGATCCGGATGACATGAGGCAAACCGAGCCCGATGACACATGGCAAACCCAGCTTCAGCCCCATTGCACGTGGCAAAACCAACCCCAGCCCCATGGCATGTGGCAAACCCAGCCCAGAGGCATAAGGCAGACCCAGCCCCATGGTGCGAGTCAAACCCAGCCCCAGCCCCATGGCACGTGGCAAACCCAACCCCAGCCCCATGGCACGTGGCAAAACCAACCCCAGCCCCATGGCATGTGGCAAACCCAGCCCAGAGGCATAAGGCAGACCCAGCCCCATGGTGCGAGTCAAACCCAGCCCCAGCCCCATGGCACGTGGCAAACCCAACCCCAGCCCCATGGCACGTGGCAAAACCAACCCCAGCCCCATGGCATGTGGCAAACCCAGCCCAGAGGCATAAGGCAGACCCAGCCCCATGGTGCGAGTCAAACCCAGCCCCAGCCCCATGGCACGTGGCAAACCCAACCCCAGCCCCATGGCACGTGGCAAAACCAACCCCAGCCCCATGGCATGTGGCAAACCCAGCCCAGAGGCATAAGGCAGACCCAGCCCCATGGTGCGAGTCAAACCCAGCCCCAGCCCCATGGCACGTGGCAAACCCAACCCCAGCCCCATGGCACGTGGCAAAACCAACCCCAGCCCCATGGCATGTGGCAAACCCAGCCCAGAGGCATAAGGCAGACCCAGCCCCATGGTGCGAGTCAAACCCAGCCCCAGCCCCATGGCACGTGGCAAACCCAACCCCAGCCCCATGGCACGTGGCAAAACCAACCCCAGCCCCATGGCATGTGGCAAACCCAGCCCAGAGGCATAAGGCAGACCCAGCCCCATGGTGCGAGTCAAACCCAGCCCCAGCCCCATGGCACGTGGCAAACCCAACCCCAGCCCCATGGCACGTGGCAAACCCAACCCCAGCCCCATGGCACGTGGCAAACCCAGCCAAAAGGCATGAGGCAGACCCAGCCCCAACCCCATGGCACGGGGCAAACCAAACCCCAGTCCCAGTCCCATGGCGAGGGGCCAACCAAACCCCAGCCCCAGTCCCATGGCAAGAGGCAAACCCAACCCCAACCCGATGGCACAGGGCAAACCAAACCCCAACCCGATGGCACAGGGCAAACCCAACCCCAGCCCCATGGCATGAGGCAAACCCAGCCCCAACCCCATGGCACAGGGCAAACCCAACCCCAGCCCCATGGCTCAGGGCAAACCCAACCCCAGCCCCATGGCATGGGGCAAACCAAACCTCAACTCCAGCCCCATGGCATGGGGCAAACCAAACCTCAACTCCAGCCCCATGGCATGGGGCAAACCAAACCTCAACCCCAGCCCCATGGCATGGAGCAGACCCAGCCCCAACCCCATGGCATGGGGCAAATCAAACCCCAACCCCAGCCCCATGGCATGGGGCAAACCAAACCTCAACCCCAGCCCCATTCCACAGGGCAAACCCAGCCCCAGCCCCATGCCACAGGGCAAACCCAGCCCCAACCCCAGCGCATGGGGCAAATCAAACCTCAACCCCAGCCCCATGGCATGGGGCAAACCAAACCTCAACCCCAGCCCCATGCCACAGGGCAAACCCAGCCCCAACCCCATGGCACGGGGCAAACCAAACCTCAACCCCAGCCCCATGGCAGGGGGAAAACCAAGCCCCAACCCCAGCCCCATGGCACAAGGCAAACCCAACCCCAGCCCCATGCCACAGGGCAAACCCAGCCCCAACCCCATGGAACGGGGCAAATCAAACCCCAACCCCAGCCCCATGGCATGGGGCAAACCAAACCTCAACCCCAGCCCCATGCCACAGGGCAAACCCAGCCCCAACCCCATGGCAGGGGGAAAACCAAGCCCCAACCCCAGCCCCATGGCACAAGGCAAACCCAACCCCAGCCCCATGCCATAGGGCAAACCCAGCCCCAACCCCATGGAACGGGGCAAATCAAACCACAACCCCAGCCCCATGGCATGGGGCAAACCAAACCTCAACCCCAGCCCCATGGCAGGGGGCAAACCAAGCCCCAACCCCAGCCCCATGGCACAAGGCAAACCCAACCCCAATCCCATGGCACGGGGCAAACCCTACCCCAACCCCAGCCCCATGGCACGGGCGATACCCAGCCCCAAGGGAAAAGGCCAACCCAGCCCCATGGCACAAAGCAAACTGAGCCCCATGGGACAAGGCCAACCCAGCCCCATGGCACAAAGCAAATCCAGCCCCATGGTGCAGGGCAAACCCAGCCCCAAGGGACGAGGCAAAACCCCCCATGAAGCCCCATGATCATTAGTTGCCTTGCATTTAAAATATGAAAATAGAGTTAATTTGTGTCATGTTTATACTGTACCCATTTTAAACTTCTTCACACAATAACACTTCTGTTAATTTGTTATTCAATATATTTTAGCGTTGTTTTGTTTGTTTTAATTATAGAAACTAAATCAGGACCAGTTTTTCCAGGCTGGGAAGGTTCTCAGAATCCTCCAACACCCTTCATGATTGTTTACTTCTAATCTGAGATATATTCACTTTAAGTCCTTTTAGTTATCTTTAAATATCTATCGACAAATAATTTTGCTAACATAAACAAATTCACTGTCTATAAAAAACTAAAAAGATGTGGAAATCTGGAAATAAAATCTTAACTGTTGTTAATCCACAAATATGAAATTGTTAAAAAACCTAATGAACCTTAATTATTTATCCTATTGTTCAAATATACTGCAAAGATGAGTATGTATCATAAAGTTGCCATATAAAGTATATAAAGTATATAATGTAAGAAGTATATGATAGAATTGGTAGGGAAATGTGTGATTTTTCACTTTTACTTTTTATTTTACCCTTTAAGGAATTATCTCGTTAGATAATATTGCTTGTAGTTGAATTGCTGAATACATTACTTAAGTCATCTTATTGCTGTTTAGTGTACTCTAACTGATTGGAAATTGTTAAAATGTTCTGGAAAAGCTTTATGTACTTTTTAATAATTTAATGAGGATGATAAATAATTGAGAAACAATTGAGGATGCTAATTTACCAAAGGTTTTTAACGACAAAAACTATTGGTGCAAAATATATAATAAGTGTTTTACTGGAATTATATTTTATAATAATTTGGTTTAAGTAGTTTGATGTCGTTAACCTTGCTTTACAATTACATCTAGTCATTTAGCTGATGCTTTAATCCAATGTTAAAGAAATGGTTTGATCTTAGTATGACAAAGTTTGATGATATGACATTATGGAAAAAGTGTTTTACTCGGTTTAGCTTAGCTCAACTGCATGATTTACCATTTTAATGATATATATTTCATTTAATATTGAACTTTAAGAGAAGTGAGGAGAATGTATTTGCAGAAATAGGCGGAAGGATATATTCTGTGTTCATGTGTGCCATTTTTTGTGTGATATAGATCTATTCATTCATATTCCATGCCTTGCCTGCATGAACAACATATAGATCAACTAATCATGAGATATACTGTCACATCCTGTCTGCTTCTGTACTATATAAGTTGTAGTTTTTGGTCTTTTAAAGAGGTTAAAAAAGGGAGTAAAAAAATAAAATGGGGACTGCTCTGTCCTTTTCTTTTGTAGAACCTTTTTTGGTTGCTGATTGTACTTTAATAAAAGACGCTTTGAGTAGAAAACCTATGAGAATTTTTTTCCCTCTCTTCCCCCTCCTGCTGCAATGCAAGGGGACATCCACACAACTTACACCTATACACCTCAAATTGGCAGTTTTAAGGAACTCATTCCAGATTATGGGCAATGCCCTACTCTCTTAAATCTGCAAGAGGGAGGATTGGAAGTGCTAACTGTGAAACTTTTTGAACCTGGAGTTAGATATTTGATACTGAGGTCAGCCAATACCTTGTATTAAACACAGCTTTTTAATGCTTTTTTATGAAAATTTATTTTCACATTTTTTCAGTTTTTTACATAAAGGAAGCAATCCCAAACAGAAAACCGAGGCCAAGATGATCAGTTAGTCAATACATACTAGTCTACTAGTCTAAGTAGGTTGTGCGCTGTTAAATGTGAAATAATTATGAAAGTTTAACCTCATTGGTTAAATAAATATGCCATTTTCCTATCTTTTTTTCTCCCAGTTGTTTTAGAGCCATATAGAGTAGGTCATCTGTTCTAGAAAAAGGTAGCTGTTTGACAATCTTTATGAAGACGCAAGCAGTAGGACAGTTTTTTTTTAAGCCAATTTTTAGTCATTGCCTTTTAACTTGCCGCTACACCTTCAAGAGACAGGTATGACTTTGACTTAGCCCATCAAGGATAAGTCCAAGATAAAGAGATGTAATGATACACTAATATTAAATACCAGGAGATGATTTGAGATGATTATTATTTCCTTCCAAACAAATCTGAACACTGGGGCAAGACCATAAAACATGGGAATAATCAACTATGATTTTGCGGCATTCCCAGACACAACAGTACTTGGTGAAAATACACAAAAACATAAACGAGAAACAACTGTGCACAGACATAGCAGCATGTTGGATGTTTAAGGCAATTTGTGTATGGGTGTGTGTGTGTATGTGTGTTAGAGGTAGAAAAATGAAGGTGTGTGGGGAAAACTGAGTTGGGAAGTATAAAGATTAAATGCTTTGAACTTAAGTTAAAAAAAAAATAAAAATGAAATAAATAATAAAAAAATTATAATAATAAAAAAAGGAGGGGGGATTAACTAGAAAAAGAAATTCAAAAACAACAGCAAGAAGAAAAAATAAAAATAAAAATAATAATAAAATGTTATTGAATAAAACATCTCTTTCTGCCTCCCTTCTCCTCCCTCCTTCGCCCCCACTCCTCTGACTCCCCCCCCTACCCCGAGTTTATTTGAGGGTTTTTTTACATTTACATTTACATTTACTCATTTGGCAGACGCTTTTATCCAAAGCGACTTACATTTGAGGAACAACATACAAGGATCAACAGAGCATCAAATACAGATCTACAACTGACAATACATACTAGTAAGAGCAGCAGTAAATACTAGTAAGAGCTCATAGTACATATCACATCAATGGTGTAAATACCTAGGGAAGGAAGTAAAAAAGTTAACAAAAAGTGCAATCAAAACAAAAAAGTGCAATCTATACAAGATCATTGTAGGGGATAGAAGAAGAAGAGCACAGGAAGTGCATGTTAGAGGTTAGGAGTTGGAGGTGTTATAAGAGGAAGTGTTCTCGGAAGAGATGAGTTTTCAAGAGCTTCTTGAAGTTAGAGAGGGACGCCCCTGCTCTGATGGCGTGTGGTAGCTCGTTCCACCATCGTGGTGTCACAGATGAGAAAAGCCGGGACTGGGATTGCTTTATGTGAAGGGATGGCAGAGCCAGGCGGTGTTCGTTCGAGGAGCGTAGCGGACACTTTGCCTGTGAAGAAGGCAGCAAAGGTATCAGCAGACAAGTTTGTGGGTGGTGGAGGTGGATGGGCTTTAAAAGTGGAAAATAATTTCCTTGAGTCAGTGGCACTGCTAATTCTGTTAGTACAGAACACAGTTTTGGCAGCACTGATGCTTGTTGAGAAGGAGGATAGGAGAAATTGGTAGCCCTTAAGGTCGGCGGGGTCTTTGGTTTTTCGCCATTTTCTTTCAGCAGCTCTGAGATCAGTACGGAGCCCACGGATGGTATCAGTTAGCCACGGGTAGGACTGGTTTGGGCGAGCAGGCATGGTGGATAGAGGACGCAGGCTATCCAGGCACGAGCTTAGTGTAGAGCACAGGATTGTCACTGACCTCAAGTGGCAAAGTGAGGGGAGACAGGTTTTCGGCGGTGTGAGACCAACAGTGTTGGAACAATGGGCTTTTCCTGTAGGCATACCGTGAATTGAATGAAATAGTTGTCTGACACATGTAGAGGTGTGACTGTTAGGCACTCTGTGGCATTATTCATCCAGTATCTGCATGTAGAAATGTCCAAACGGCTCCAACAGGCTGAACCTCAGACCTCCATGTATTAGCTGAGTGAGGCTAACAGACGATGGGCCAAGTGCTAGGAGTGACAGCGGCTAGAGATGCCTGTCAATCAAAGGGGCCACACCCCTAATAATTCAGAACTTTAAGACTTAATATAATTTAAACAGGTGAGTTATAAAAAAATTCACCCCCTCACAGTTGTCACGAAGGGCAAAATTGCACTATATGCACTAAAACCAGGCTGTAAACATGTTTTATTCTGCTGTAAGGCTTTTTAACATGGGGTCAATGGAGATTGACTCCCTTCTGCAGCCAGCCTCAAGTGGCCACTTGATGAATTACAATTTTAAGTTACTTCTGGTTGCATTGGAAGTGAGAACCGGAGGTTGCAGCTTGGGAACATGTGTTCAGGGCGGAACTCTTATCAAATTTTGTAAAATTTGGGACAGATTTGATCATGTACAGTCAAGTTACAACAACTTCCTGTGTCATGGTGAAGCGTGGAACTTTGCCACCACGCCACCCCCACGCCATAACTACAAACTCACAAGTTTTACAACATGGCTTCATCAATGTGTTAAGGGCTTTCTGGGACAGTTCAGAAGTCGATATGTCCAACCTGCTAGGAGTAGTACATTACAGCGTAAGACGTGTCATTTCCTGTTGCCAGGAGGAGGCGCTATGACTTTGAGTGAATATTGGCATATGGACGTGTTCAGGGCGCGACTCTTATTATAAAATCTGGAGCTGATGTAAGCATGTATACTGAAGTTCTAACAACTTCCTGTTTCATGGCGAATCATCGATTTTTGACAGCATGCCACAGGACAACCAGTCGACTGGTAATAACTTTTAATAATCAATGGGTTCAGACTGCACAGCAAAAATTTTAAGTTGATCGGACTAATTCCCTAGGAGGAGTTCGTTAAAGTACAAAGTGTGTAAATCGCCAAACATAACCATCAAATCCAAAATGTCCGACTTCATGATAGGTTTAGGCAATGGCTCCAAGAGGCTTTTTTGTGCTGGACATGATACACGTACCACAGAAATTTCGGACATGTAGGTGAAACTTGCCACGCATGTGCAAAACATAAAATATGAAATTTTTTGCCACTCCTCAATTTTGGGCAAAGTTTGGTGAGTTTTCGAGAATGTTTAGGCCCCCAAAATTGTGGTTACTTTTCAAATAGAAAGAAAGAAAACGAAATCGGGGCCTTGCACAGTTCATGCTCGGGCTCTAAATATAATGGAATAAAATCAGTGTTTCCTCTATATGCATTCAGTGGTGTGCCGCTGCTGAATCACGACCGCCACTACTAAAATTTCCCATGATCATAGGGCACATTTATACTCCTGTGTTGGGTCTACATGTGTACCTACGCACGTAGCCATACATTTATACTTGTGCGTAGGTGTGTCCATCATTCTGTAGTTACACCCCCAAACACCAGTCGGCAGTAGCGATACAGCGTCCACTGTGTTGACTTTTGTCGGTCGAGCAGGCTAACTTCTGGTTTAGCGCTCCGCTAACGTAAATGGGGGTAAAATTGTATATGTGCGTAGCCTTTTCAAATGTTAATGACCGAATGGATCACATTCTGATAGTGAAACAAGTAATTTTGCTCGGGTTGCGACGGTCAAATACATTGATTCACTGTGTTACAGCTGCCGTTTTGGATGCTAGTAAATGTTACTTCAAAGCACGGGATACTTCCAGTCGGCTCAGAGGCATTGCGAGGCTACCCAGCCGACCAATCACAGAGCTTACGGTCGACTCGACGTGTAGTTAAATTTTTGAGGAGGCGCACGTCAGGCGCAGAAGTATAAATTGCACTTTAAGGGTAATGCCCAAAACATGCAGTGCCATCACTGTAAAATCACTTTGGAGCTATGATGAGGAGGTTGATCACACTTCTTCATTATGGACCATTAATACCGACTTGGCTGTTCCTCTATAATAGGACCTATAGGACCTATAAGGTCTATAATAGTTTTACATGTTTTCCATATTCATAATCATATTTATGCCTTGGGTATTAAAGTATTTTGTGAAATATGTTGATGTTTTATAAAAATGATAAAACACAAAAAAAGTAATATTTTATTTAATATTCTATTTTATGCTTTTGCAATTTCACTGTGTGATACTGAAGAAGCCATAAGTGAAACGCGTTGTCCACAGTAAATATAGTAAAGTAATTTAACTGTGAGCCTGATATATTTTATGCCTTGCAAAACCGAATTTTGCCCACCCAGAGTTAATAATAAAATATTGTGAATTAATGTTTCTGATGTTATTCTCTAAGGTTTTTTTAATTACTGTGTTTGGATTTATATATATGTATTTTAGAACCCATTCTCACTCCCAGCTTGACCCATTGGCATCAGTTTGTAACACACTGGGGATCCAGTTTTAGAGAAAAAAAAGATTCTGATTATTCTGACACCACATGAATGCACCATTAGTCACCACTCACCCCTCCCGATCCAAGCGTGCAGGAGAAGTTGCGGTGGCCTCTCTGTCGGCTCTTGTGCTAAATAATACGTGTGGTCCTCTATTTGTCCAAATTTATATTATTTTATTACTTCTATACCAGTCGCCTACTGCTACTAACAGTACTTCTTATTTTTCGTACGTATTCAACGTGCACTGTGGAGCAGATAGAAATAGATATAGAAGATAGAAATGGCTCATTCTAAGGTCATAAAAAATAACGATTCATTATGTAAGGTCTTTATACTGCACTGAAAACATTTATACGGATATTATATTGCATTTCTGTCAATGGATCCTTGGGTTACGTAATTTGCCCAATTACTTAAGTGACATTACTTTACTTAAGTAAGTTATTTAAACCCAAATCATGATACCCAAACTGTGACGTTTCACGACATTAACAATGTGCTGTTTCAAAATGGCGAAGTTTTGCAACATTAACAAATACTTTTATTTTGAAAGTCTAAGCGGACGTTGCATATTGTTTGTTGCTCATTTGACAGCGGTGCCTTAAACGTTGAAAAAGTGACGCCAAGGGATCTTGACCAAGTGTTTGTATGTGACGAGTGGGGAATGTGTTGGAGAAGAGTTTCAGGCAAAAACATGTGTTAAAACCTTGATATTATGTTGGTTGCCATTCTGAATGGCCACACTGTATCTATATGATGATCACATATAGTAGTAGGCTATACCTTGCCATATATATCTGACCTGAAGCTTTAACAACAAAGTGACTTCTTTAACTATGCTTAGTTTCTCATGTGAGTACATATGTTTCTTTGTGTGTGACTGACTGGATATAAAACAACATTAAAAGAGACACTCTTCATCAGTTAGCAGCAGTTTCTCTGCTGGCTGGTTTCTCATGCAGGAGGTATAATAAGTTTATAAAAGACAAGTTTGTGTTCAGATTTAATTTCCAGATCTCCACCACATATTTTAAGTTTGTTTTATACAGACAATGAATATGTTTGTTTTAAGAAAATTACGTGTGAATAAAGATTTAAAGATAACTTGCTGAATCAAAGGACTTAAAGTGATTATATTTCAGATAAGAGGAAAACCAGACTATCAGGAAGAGTGTTGGAGGATGCTGAGAACAAATCAAGCTTGGCAAAACCGGTCCTGCTGTCCAAGGTTAGTTTCTGTAATTAAAAAAAAAAAAAGAACAAAACTGTCACAAAAATGATTACAAATGAACAGAAGGGTTTTTGTGGGAAGGAAATTAAAATAAGTACAGCATACACACAACACAAATTAACACAACATTTCAAATACAATCGAAGCAACTAATGATCATGGCCAAGCGGTTACTCTTTTCTGAGGTTGAGACTTCAGAATCAGTTTTATTTGCCAGGTATGTGTACACATATGAGGAATTTGACCCAGGATTGTACATTGTTCACGATGTGCTTACTTTACATTTACATTTATTCATTTAGCTGACGCTTTTATCCAAAGCGATTTACAATTGCTATACATGTCAGAGGTTGCACCCCTCTGGAGCAACCACGGGTTAAGTGTCTTGCCCAGGGACACAATGGTTGATGGGTCACAGTGGGTAACTGAACCCGGGTCCCTCTCACCAAAGGCATGTGTCTTATCCATTGCGTTGGATGTGTTGCATCACCACCACATTACTTATACAATAACCCCCTTACTTATACAATAATATAATAACACAATACTTACGTGCCATCATTTCTCAGAATCAACTTAGGATACAATCGAGAAATGAGCAGTCGTCATCCTCACTATCGCAGAAGCAATCGCAGAGCCTACAACAGCAGCGCCCTACGAGTCTGGTTACAGATTCCTTGGGTTGCTGAGGCTGGGTTTGCCTCACTGCACTGGGCTGGGCTTGTGTCACTGCACTGGGCTGGGTTTGCCTCACTGCACTGGGCTGGGCTTGTCTCGTGCCATGGTGATTATTCTGTGCTGTACCACTATCCATGATGCCTGGGTTTTTTTGTTTTGTTTTTTAAGGATGGATAAGCTCTGTGAAGAAAATGACATATCCAGTATTCAAAATATCATGAGTCAACATTTGTTCAATGCACTTGTTAACACCTCCATCTTACTTTGGTTTAAAGAGTTTTTAACCTCCCTCAAATACCTGCTTAATACTTAGAGGACCTTGGATCTTTAAAAACATACAATAAAACACAAATAGTCAATTTAGCTAACTGTAAAATATTTTACCTATTGTACCTACTGAACCAGTGTGAAGAATGTATGTTCTCAGATAAATCCATAAATTAATCAATCCTTTATAAATAGAGCACACACGATATGTGCAGAAATATTCATGTCATTCATTAAGAAATCATCTTTCACAACTGTAAATCGTTAAGACTGTGGTTTAGACTAAAGTCTCTTTATGTACCCATTATTGAGTGAAGTTGCATTGACTAGACAGATTAGCAATTCTTCCACAGTGAACATTTCTCCTCCCAGGATTTGAGCCCCCCTGCTTTAACTGTAAGGTACAATTGCTCCCCAAAGACATTGTCAGATATTAAGTGAGAACCCTGATGGTGAAAAACATTTTACCTGTTTATTAATATTGACACTAAACTAGATTGCTGGCAATCTGGAGGGTTTTCAAAACTGCATTGGTTTTCAATCATAAGTAATTAAATTCCATCAGATTCCTTGGCTATGAAAGCGACTTAAAAAGAAAGTAAGAGCCATTAAAAGTAGAGAAAACTAATAAAGATCTTACCCTTCACTTTCAGAGTCGTGATGAAGGACTAAAGCATAAAAACTCACACAAAGGAGTTTTATTACTTACAAGACAAAACTGGAGTTCAACTGCTGCAGGTACAAGGCAGATCTCAAGAGAAGCTTGCTGTGTTCTGACTTATATAACCATGGATCTCCTTCTTCAGGCTGCGCCCCTGTGAGTTTATCTTTCACCTCTTCCTAAAAATTCCAAGAAAGTCTGCCTGAGGCTGCTCGCTTCAGACTGCAGGCACCACTCTCAAGTACACATACCGTATATTGATTCAATAATTCTACTAGTAATCTTATTTATTCACGCTATTCATTTATTCTGTCAAAATAAGACATAAACTCCGTTCAGCCAGTTCAGTGTTTTTTTCAAAACACTACACACAGTTCTCTCCCTAAGACCCTGTCTACACGAACACGGGTGTTTTTATAACTGTGACATTTTCTATGTGGTTTGGCCGTTCATCCACACGGAAACGCAGTATCAGGTCACTCAAACAAACATTTTTGAAAACTCGGGGTTTGCGTTGCGACGTCACAGTGTGCACCGTTATCTGTCGTGTTTGATGTCAGATTGTGCGTAATTGCCTGCTTTGTTTACAATTTTATTAGGCTCTGATTGGCCAATGTGGCTTTACGGTTAGGGTCATATGACCGCCAGGTGGTTTGGCTTGCTCTTGGCAGCGCTTGATAGCGCGTGTTTGCGTTTTCATGTAGACGGAGATTTTATTTTAAACGAAGGAGTAAAAACTCCGGTTATAAAATTACCCGTGTCCATGTGGACTAGGCCTACGCACCAACCTCACATGTGCAAACACTAACTGCTAAACTGATCACTAACCAATCACTGCTTTAGTGTATGGTAGTCCTATAAATAGGTCCAAGGTCAGATTACCTGTTTTGAACAGGATACCAACAATGGACAGAAAGCAAGAAGAGTAGGGAGAGGCGAGTGACGACAACGAGGACAAGTTCAAGGAGGAAGAGTTGAAAGTAGAGGAAGAGGAGGAGGGCAAAGAAGAGATGGAAGGAGATCCATCTCTTATGACATCAGGGCTTCAATTTTCAAATGCCATCTATAGGTTTCAGCACCTCTATGAACATGAGGTATGTAGTCTACAATAATACATACAGACTTTAAATCTAAATGTGTAAAGTTCATCAATTCTTAATAGAATATTTCGACATCACGGAAATTTGCTGAGAGACAAAAACATTAATTCCGCGATAACTTTCAGTCTTTATGCTAAGCTAAGCTAACCGTTCAGCTAAATCGGCCCGGGCATTTTGACTAGAGACCGGCCCACCAAGTATTATTGGCAAAGCCTTTGAATGAAAACAAACGCTGTTCTGACAGCGATGTACACTGTCTTGTTGGAATATATGTATCAATCTAATAAACTTAAACCTACATCATCCTCCCTATTCTGGTATTCTAAACAGTAATTAGCGGAAAACAAAAGACTGCTTGGTCAAGTTAACCTCCTCCTGAACTATCTACAACACATGGTGGAAACCTGAAATTAAGACAGAGAAGACTAGAGGTGAGACATGATCATTAATGAATATTAAAATTAATAAATGACAGATTTAGGGGTATTTTCATAAACTATTTATTTACCACATCAACAAACAGCATGGCAGCACAAAATATTTTTTTAACATGGCAGCCTTTAAAAAGTGAAAGGAGACAAAGAAAGAAAGGTGAAAAAGAATAACACTTAATTGACTTTTTGATGGCATTTTACACAGTACTGGTATAGTATTTAGAAAATGTTGGAAAATACTGACATCATATACAGTACTTACTTCTTAAGAAATTATGATGGGACCCTGAAAAACAGGACAAAAAAAAAAGTTTATTAACAATCTAGTAACTACTATTAACTAAATAAACTCTTATTAACGAATTAGTAAGTAATAGCTTACAGATGAAAGTATTACTACATACTTCTGTGGGAATTACTAATTATTTGGATCCGTATTATAAAGTGAAGACCATGGGAACTAACTAGTAATGACTCAAGTGTTACTAAAGACATTTTCTAAAAGTATACTAAAGTTCACCAAAAATCTCAAACGCTTGAAATGACTTTAGTGTTTGGTTGCACAAATCATGACTACATCATGTAGTAACACTTGAGTCATTACTAGTTAGTTCCAGTGATCTTCACTTTATAATACGGATCCAAATAATTAGTAATTCCCACAGAAGTATGTAGTAACACTTTCATCTGCGCACTATTACTTACTAATTCATAATCAGAGTTTCATTTTAGTTAATAGTAGTTACTAGATTGTTAATAAACTTTTTCAGTAGTTCTCTGGGAAGTATTAAAAAAATAGTAGTTATTGATTAGTTAATTAATAGTGACGTACCACTTTCACCTGTGCGCTATTACTTACTAGTTAATCAGAGTTTCTTGTTAGTTAATAATAGTTACTAGATTGTTAATATTGTGTTACTCATTGTGGCTCGCGCACATTCTTCACTCGGACGCGCGCTTCATCGCAGTCGGAGACTCTATTCGTTCCGGTGAAATCACAAAATAAAATGCACACAAACGTGTCTCTGCTTGATGTAGACTCTCTGTACCACTGATGAACATATTCGGTTTGGATGAGAGAGAGAAAAAAACTATATGAGCGCGGATTAGAACCGGATCATCGATGGATGCATTTATTTACGGGTTGAGAGAGGCTGCACCTAACCTTGGTTTATAATCTGACCCAGATATAGACTGCAGCTCATAACGTCTTACCTCAAGTTCAGTTCTGCCACTTGGACCGGCGGCCGCCTCGGGTCTCTCCTCCTCCTGCTTCCTCTTTCCCTCTTCAACCTGCTGGCCTCCATCACTTGCTAATTTTACTGAAGTGGAAGCTCCACTATAGCCACCACCAAACAACTGTGATATTTTAGCACATTTGGCAGCATCTGCCTGAAGGGCTAGTTTCTTTTTTGCCCT